>NW_027361688.1:4410000-4950000 GCF_039654945.1 Dendrobates tinctorius
TACCCTCATTCACACGGAGCTAGCTCTCCCTTGAGTGCGTTTTTAAAAGGAGAGGCCTCTCCAAAGCCAAGAGGCCTTCTTCACACCCAACCTTTCGAACTCCAATGAACGGACCTTCACCAGGTCACCCAAGATGTTTCCTACCACCTCATCCCTTGAGAGGGTTTTTTTCCGCGTCGAAACTAGGCACCGTGCATTCCAAGTGTAGAACCTAACCACTTCACTGACTAGGAATAAAGTGCACGGGTCCCGGCCACCCAGGGATCTGAATGCTCCATAGACCCACTCAGCGTAGGAGAGGGACGCCAGCCGCGGCTAACGTATGGAAGCACCCACCCTGTTGTAAACCTCTGCATTAAAGGGACAATGAAGCAGGACGTGCTCCATGCTTTCCAGCACGTTGCCACACTCCTCACGGGGACAACCCCGATCATCGGATTTCCTGCACTTCAAGTTATCCTTTACATACAGCCTCCCGTGGAAGCAATGCCAGGTCAAGTCCCAAAACTTCATGGGGATCCGCTTAGAATTTAAAAGCCCCAGCCTGACCTCCAGATCCCGGCCTGGGCAATCCTTAAGGGCCAGGGGCTTCTGGAAATGTGTCAACAGGACCCTCCTGTCAAGGCATTGCCTCGACATGGTCCTGATTTCCCACATTCCCAGTCCCCACCGGTGGATCACCTTCAGAACCGGGGTAGCGTAAGCCGGGAGATGCCCATGAGGTGTGCGTAGGTCCTTCACCTGCCCTCCTGTCTCCCATTCCTGGAAGAAAGGTCAAAGCCAACCCTTGCAGGAGACTACCCACGGAGGAGCCCTCTCTAGCCAGAGGTTGGAGATGTTAGTCTTAAGAAAGGTGTTTACTAGAAACACCACCGGGTTGACCATACCCAACCCGCCTAGTCTCCTCGTACGGTATGTAACCTCCCTCTTGATTAGGTTAAGCCTATTCCCCCATAACAATTGGAAGAACAGGCTATAGACCTGTGTCCAGAGAGGTTCCGGCAAGATGCACACACTGCCCAGGTATATTAATAAAGGTAGCAGAAAGCCTTTAGCCAGGGCAACCCTTTCCCTCAGGGTTAAAGACCAACCCTTCCATTGGTCCACCTTTTGGGCGGCGATCTTAAGTCTGCCCTCCCAATTTTGCTGGGGGTAATCCCCGGGGCCAAATTCGATGCCTAGAATTTTGGCGGTGGCCTGGAGCCCTGGAAGGGTGTCCTGGAGATCAAACCTGGGATCTCCCCCTCCCAGCCAGAGACTTTCACACTTATCCCGGTTGATCATGGACCCGGATGCCTCCGAGTAGCGCACTACCTCCGACATGACCCAATCCGCCTCCCCTCTCGAGGACACGAAAAGGGAAACATCATCGGCATACGCCACCACCCTCAGAGAGGACCCAGAGCCCACCTGGTCCATCCCGACTGCCGCCAACGGTCCACGATCTACCCTCCTTAGGAAGGGATCGATCGCGAACGCGTATAAAAGCGGGCTCAGCGGACAGCCCTGACGGACCCCAGAACCCACCTCAAAAGGGCGACCTGACCAACCGTTCACCAGCGCAAACTTTACCAGCCGATTAAACAGCACCTTGGCCAGAACCTTCTGGTCCGTATCGAGAAGCGCTATGGGACGCCAATTCTCGATACGGGACGGATCCTTACCCTTTGACAGAATAATGAGGGCTGACTTCCTCATTGAGTCGGGAAGAGTGCCCGAGGAGAGACACTCATTAAATACCCCTGTCAAGAGGGGGACCAAGGAGTCCCTAAAAGTCTTATAGAACTCGGATGTTAAGCCATCCGGACCTGGCGATTTCTTGGGCCGAAGCCCATCAATGGCCAGTCTCACTTCCTCTTCCCTGATTTCTTCTGCCAAAACACCAAGAGAGGGATCACCCCCTGGCTCAGGGACGGTTTCAGCCAGGAAAGCCGACATCCTGTCCCGATCCAGATCCTTCTTTTCAAAGAGGTGTGAGTAGAAGGATCTGACCACCTCCAGGATCCCTGATTTGGATCTGTTCAGGGACCCCGTACTGTCAATCAGTCCTGTTACCATCTTACAATTCACTGACATCTTACAGTTTCTGTAAGAGTCGGGCGAGCGGTACTTCCCGAAGTCCCTCTCAAAAACTAAAGATGTGTGCCTATCATACTGGCACCTCTTGAGTAAAGATTTCACTCTGGAGATTTCCTCACGGTCACCTCCAGTCGAGACAAGCTGCTCGAGTTTCCTCCCCAGAGCCTGATACAAGCGGTGCCTGTTCAGACTCCTGAGGCTCGAGAGCTGACGGAAGAACCCCGCCACCCGCTTTTTAAAGATCTCCCACCACTATGACTTACTACTACAGAGATCCAACAGCGGTACCTGGCTCTGAAGAAAATCCTCGAAGGATTGTCTCACCTCCGCTTCTTCCAGCAGGGACGAATTGAGCTTCCACAGCCCTCTTGCCATCCAAGGAGTCTCTGCAACATTCAGAGAAAAGAAAATTAGACAGTGGTCGGAGAACTCCACCTCAACGGCGGACACAGCAGAAAAGATGGCGTCCTCCTTCAAAAAAAACCTGTCTATTCTAGACCTACTGCTACCCCTATGATAGGTGAAACCCCCGTGACCTGGGGTGTGCCGGATGTGGACATCCACCAGGCGAGCTTCACTGGCTATTCTATTTAACGCGACGCTGTCATAAGCCAGGCGATCTCCGGGGCCCCCCCCCGGTCAAGGGACCTCGTAATGGTGTTAAAGTCCCCACCGAAGACCACCTGTCGGCTTGTAAAAAGAAAGGGCTTGATCCTCAAGAAGAGACACTTACGGTCCCACTTTGACTGTGGGCCATAGATGTTTATGAGCCGAAGCTCTTGTCCCCTCATGAAGACATCCAGGATCAGGCACCTCCCCATTTCCAACTCAGTAACCCGTCTGCATTCCACATCTGCGGTTTTAAAAAGGACCGCACCTCCACTTCCTTCGTGCTTTATGGATGGCCCCCATGTCGGTTAGTCTGGTCTCCTGCAAAAATAAAATTTCTGCCTCAATTCGGGAGAAAAAATCAAAGGCCGTGAAGCGAGCCGCATCTGACTTTATGCTGGCAACATTAATAGATGCCAGCGTCAACGGGGCGAGTTCCGCCATCATGGGTGATCAAGTTGGATGGCCAACTTCTTACCACTGCTATCACCTCCACCTGGGGAGGGGTCGGACACCTTCCTTTTCAGGGAAGCTCCCGTTGTGTCCATCCCACCCCCCCCGGTGTCCTCGCCCCCGGGTTCCAGGTCTGTCCCCCCCCAGGAGGAACACTGCCCCCTGAGGGACGGACCCCACCATCCCCCGAAGGACCCTCTGGTGGTACCCCCGGCCCAGCATCCTCGTCTTGCGGCCCATCATCCGAGCCTCCGAGGACGCTGAACCGGTTGGAGAGATCAATCAGAGGGGGGTCAGCGGGCCCTTCCCTGCGCACCCTGGTGGTCGGGGGCTGGGGAGATTTTGAAGGCTTGCCAGCCTTCTTCCCCCCGATTGGCACATTTGCTTTTGCCACCCGCTGCTGTAGGCTGCTCCTGGACCTCCTCATCAACACTTTCATACTGTGAGGACCCGTCCGAGTCAGCCGCTTTATCCTCCCTCTCCTTCCACCTGATCTCCTCTCTCACCACACTCTCCCTCAGGACCTCAGAGGCTTTTGCCATGGGCCTGGAGGGAGGAGCAGGCATCGACCCGGTTGCCCGAGACTTCACCTGCCCCCCACCCCCATGGCGTTTTTCTTGCCTCCGCACGTACGCGGGGCCCCTCACCTTGGCATTGCCCTTGCTCACCGGTCCCTCAGCCCCTTCCCCTCCGCCACCACCTGCCACAGCTGCAGGAGCGCCGCCAGAGGTTTCTCCCTCACGGACTCCTCCCGCCGGGCCTGCAGCGGCATTAGAAAAGGAGCGAGGGCAGCGGCTGAGAGGGTGAAACAGGTCACCACACAGGTGACACCGAATGTCTTTACACGAGGCGGCCAGATGACCTACCCCACCACACAAGGCACATTTCTGCACCTTGCAGCTAGCGCTGAAGTGAGTGGGGTCGCCGCACTTGTGGCAGACCTTCGGTTGCCCCTGGTAGAAGACCAGGATCCTGTCCCTTCCCAGGAACGCCGAGGAAGGGATGTGGGTGACCGTGCCGCCGGAAACCTTCAATTTAACCATGAAGGTCCAGCCCCCCGACCAGATGCCGAATTCGTCCCTGTTCTTTTTGGGGACCTCGGTGACTTCCCCGTAACGGGAAAGCCACGTCATAATGTCCACGCCGGCAAGTGACTCGTTACAAGTGACCACGGTCACTCGCTTGACGGAATTTTGGCGAGACACTGCTTGCGCAACGAAGTCTCGCCATCCGGGCTCTTCCCGCACCAGCTCATAGTTAGACCAGAAGAGCTCAAGCCCCTCTGGCCGCACAAAGCTGACGTCGAAGAAGCGGGACGCCGAAGGATGTATCAGGGCAAAGATGTCATTCGCCCCGAAGCCCATCTTAAGGAGGAGCTCCACCACCTTGCTCCTAGGTGGATTGCTTCACTGCCCCCTCACCTAAGACGGACCACATTCCTCCTTTGCGGCCCCTGCCTGGCTGTGGGGAGAGACCAAACAGTCGCTCCCTCCCTTTGGTTTTGGAAGGCAGCAAGGCCGTGTCTCTCTATCCAGAAAGACAAGTCCACTGTCCTCTCCTCTACCACTATCGACCTTTCTCCTTTTTTGAGGGCCTCCAGGAAACGGTGGTGCAAAGCGCCGTCCCTGGAGCCCGGAGGCGAGGAGACCCCCCCCAGGACCACCCCAAGGACCACCCCGACCCCCAGCCGCGGCCCCCGCATAACTATGTTGGGGTCTTGCGGCCGGGGGGGCAGACGGGCCAGCCCTCCCAACACCACTCGTGCTTGCACCTTCATTTATCCGCCCACTCACTCTCCCATTCACTCTTTTATTATTGGCATTCACACCCGCACTCACTCCCTCATCCATGTCACTCATATCTCCATTCACCTATGCAAACATGTCTTCAAAAATATCCACGCCACTCTCATACTCACTATCACTCACACAAATGGTGCTTGCATTATTTACAGTATTACTTTTTTCCCCGCAGTTCTCCCTCCCACCTGCTGGGGGCCCTCTCTGGCTGCCCGGTGCTCCTGGTCTGGCCTGGACAGTGCTGCTGGCCAGGAGTGCTGCTGCTCCTTTAAGGGCCTCCATGTTAGCCTGCATGTTACTCTGGCTGGGCCTGGGAGCAGCAGCTCCTGATTTCCCCAGCTCACTTTTTTTTCTTTTGTCCAAAGCACCAGTCGTCCTTTCCCGTCTGTACTCTCTGGGCAGGGACGGCCACTGGCACCGCTCCCTGCCCTGCATCTCCTCTCTCCGCCCCCGCCACTGGCATCCCAGGAATAGCCGGAGCCCCCGCACCCCCAGATGACGGTAGGTGGGCCGAGGACCCCGACAACTCCCCACCAGTTTCTGGGGGCCGTGCTACATTGCTGGGAAGGGTGGGTGGGACAGAAGCCAGCGGGCCCGCCGTGGCCACGCCCCCCCGCCGGTCACAGTCACTCCAGGCTGGGCAGTGACCCCTTGCGAGGCCACGCCCCCCGGGTGACGCAAGCACAGCGGGCGGAGCTGCGACCTCCGAGGCCATGCCCCCCCGCCAGCCACAGCCACCACGGGCAGAGCAGCGGCCCCTTGTGAGGCCACGACCCCCGGGTGACGCGGGCGGGACTATGGCCGAGGAGGACATGCCCCCCCGCATGCCGCAGCCTTTGCAGGCCGGGCAACACTCGGGGAGGCCTCGCCCCCCCTCACGGACCACCGCCGCCACCCTGTGCCCACCGCTCGACACGGGCAAGGCCGGCCACTCCCCCTCATCACCCAATGGCGGCGGAGCCCCCTGCATGGACCCCTTCTTGGGTCGACGTGCCGGAGACCCCGCTCTCACCACGGGCGCCGATAGGGGAGCTACCAGCACCTTGCACCGCTTGAGCTGCGATTTAATTGCTGGATCGCCCTTTCTTGGCTTCTGGACCCCCACCAGCGATCCAGACCTAACGGATCCGTACGTGGGGGGTCCAGAAGCCCCAGCACTCGCCGCCGGAGGTGCGGCCCTGGCTGTACCAACTTTACCTGGTGCCAGGCCAGCCCCCCCTGCCACTGAGGGCTGAGCATGGACACCACCACCAACACCACAACCAGCACCGACCTCCATGTCACTGCCCTGGTCTGAACTGTCACCAGATGCGACAGTCAGGTCACAACAGTTATCTCTCTCCCCGCTCCCTCGCTGCGGACCCACCACAGGGCCCGAGCCGGGGTGGGTAGCGGGTTCCACACAGCGGGACAGAGGGGCCCCCGGGAAGAGGAGCAAAAACCAGTTGTTCCTCCACGCCTTCAGAGGCCTTACGCCTGCGCCTCCTGTTTCTCCTCTTCCCGGTTGCCTCATCCTCCGGGCAGACTTCATCCCCAAACAACAGCGTGCCAAACCGTGCTGGGGATTCCATCTGCCGTACTTGTTTAAGGATGAGGCAGCCCCCCTCAGAACTACTCCCGCTCCCTCCATCCTCCCCCTCGCTCCTGCTTTCCTCCGCGTTACTGGAGTCCAGCGGGAGGGCCATCTGCTCGGGGGCTATCCCACTGTATGTTACCTGGCTCACGCTGGTGTCCGCCAGGTCTTCAGGTGGAGGTGGCCCGGGTGTGGTGTGGGCGCCATCTTGCTCTTCCTTCTCCTCACTTTCCTCCACCTGGGTGGGGCCTCCTGACCCCCCAGGAGACCCACCGGCCATGGCCCTGAACCGGTCCTCGTTGTGCAGCTTCTCCTGGAAGGGGCCGCTGCCGGCCATGATGGTACTTCGCTGGTCCTCCAGGGCCCGAATCTCCCCTTTCAGCCGCTTGACTGTGGCAGCGACCTCCGCTCTCTTTGAGGCAGGGAGCCTGTTTTTACTGATGACCCGGGCTCCCTCCAACTCCCCCCGGAGTCTCCTGAGCTGCTTGCCGGCCTCCTCGTACTCGGAGAGGTGGGCATGGATGCGGGAGGCGTAGGTGGTAGCCGGCTCTCCCGCAACCTTGGAGTCCCAGATGTTAAGGGGGGGCCCCGCCTCACCTCTGCCGGCTGCTGCACCTCCGGGGAAAGGGCCCGCCACAGCCTTCACTTCAGGGGTCCCGGACCCTGGAGCCTTGCGGCCCCCTGGGGTCCACTTTTTCCCCATCCCTGGGTCTGGCTGGCTGTGCCTTGGGCCTCCTGATGGTGGATGAGGCCCCCCCACCCCCAGCTGGCTTGCCGGGGGGTGGGAGCCAGGGGCACAGCCCCGGCGCTCAGTCCCAGGGAAAGTCCTCTTTCCTGGGAAGGGGGCAGATGGAAAGTCCTTGCAGGAAAAACCTCCCTTCCCAGGAGCTTAGCAAAACCCCAGCCTGCAGATGCTCAGCTGCGACGCTCCTCCTCTTCCTGGGTGTGTCCAGAGCTGCACTCACTATTCTGCTGGTGCAGTCACTGTGCACATACATTACTGATCCTGAGTTACCTCCTGTATTATACCCCAGAGCTGCACTCACTATTCTGCTGGTGCAGTCACTGTGTACATATATTACATTACTGATCCTGAGTTACCTCCTGTATTATACCCCAGAGCTGCACTCACTATTCTGCTGGTATAGTCACTGTGTACATACATTACATTACTGATCCTGAGTTACATCCTGTATTATACTCCAGAGCTGCACTCACTATTCTGCTGGTGCAGTCACTGTGTACATACATTACATTATTGATCCTGAGTTACCTCCTGTATTATACCCCAGAGCTGCACTCACTATTCTGCTGGTGCAGTCACTGTGTACATACATTACATAACTGTAGTAACAATGTATATAGCACAGCCATGTAGTATAACACAGGATGTAACTCAGGATCAGTACAGGATCAGTAATGTAATGTATGTACACAGTGACTGCACCAGCAGAATAGTGAGTGCAGCTCTGGGGTGTAATACAGGATGTAACTCAGTATCAGTAATGTAATGGGATGGACTTTCGTAGGCGTTTATTTAAATGAAGCTTTAGCTACAATACACACTGAACTCTCCGCTTTATCTCTGATTCTTACATTTTGCATTCGCTCTGTCCACCCTTGTAATCAACACTGAACATCTTGAAATTACAGGTCACTGCCAGAAGAACCTTTCATCCAGACTGTGTTATTTCAAAATTCCAGAGAAAGGGAAGAGCAGGGCGGTGAAAAGAGGCGGGCGAGAACAAAATACTGGCTTATTTCTCAAACTATCATCTCCACCATTTTTCATGTAGCGACATATACATCATTTTCTTAAATGTGAAGATTTCTTTCTTCCCACTGGGAGGAATATTCCTTTGATATCTAGAAATGTAAAATATAACAATAGTGTAAAATCTCAAAACCTGAGAAATAATTGGAGGGCGGCAGTTTCTCAAGAGTAAAATTTCTAGAAAATAACCATAAAGAAGGCAGGAAACTACATACCGCCATAGTTACAGACCAGAGAAAACTGGATGGGACCTGCCACAAGATGAAGGGCTAGGACTACAGACATCAGACACTGGAAGAAGACTTAATCTTCCTACTATATTACTGGAGAGGCCAGGATGGGGACATTAGACCAGGAAGGGGCCGAGGATGGGGACAATAGACCAAGAAGGGACCGTGGATCGGTACATTATACTAGGAAGGGATCAGGAGAGGGACATTATTATAGGAAGAGGCCCAGGATGGGGACATTAGACCAAGAAAGGGCAGAGGATGGGGGATATTATACTAGGAAGGGATCAGGAGAAGGACATTATTACAGGAAGAAGCACAGGATGGGGAACATTCTTACTGGAAGGGAAGAGGACAGGGAACATTTTTATTGAAAGGGGCACCGGATGTTGGACATTAATACTGGAAAGGGCCCAGAATAGGGAACATTCATACTGGAAGATGCCCAGGATAGGGAACATTTTTACTGGGAGAGGCGCAGGATGAGGAACATTCGTACTGTAAAAAGGCCCCGAATGAGGAACATTCTTATTGAAAGGGGCACAGGATGTTGGACATTATTACTGGAAGGGGCACAGAATGGGGGACATAATAACTGGAAGGGGCCCAGGATGGGAGGCATTATTACTGGAAGGCACACAGGATAAGGAACATTCTTATTGGAAGATGACCAAGATGAGGAACATTCTTACTGGGAGATGCCCAGGATCGGGAACATTATTACCAGAAGGGGCCAAGGATGGGGAACATTTTTACTGCGAGAGGCTCAGGATGGGTGACATTATCACTGGAAGGGGCCCAGGATGGGGAGTATTATTACTGGTAGGTCCACAGGATGGGGTATATTCTTACTGGAAGGGGCAAAGTATGGGGGACATTATTACTGGAAGGGGCCCAGGATGGAGGACATTATAGCAGGAAGGGGTCCAGGATGATGGACATTAGAACAAGATGGGGGACATTATTATATTATAGGGGCGGAACATGTATATCTTTCTAAAATTTAGAATGCTACAAAGGATAATACATTTGACAAATATTTTAGGTGTGGGCGCAGGTCCAAATTTTGGACTGGGGCCCATCAGACGCTAGTTGTGCAAACTGCATCTGTAACATATCAAGAGATCTCAACTCTGGTTTTTAGGGGGTTAAAATGACCTAGGGTATCCCCAAATAATGACTTTCGGGAGGACTGGAGTTGAGTAATACTTTTGGTGGGTATGATTTAGTTTTGTGATTTTTACAGAATTTGTACAGAATCCAATCCCCAAATAACAAACACCTTTTGCCCGGGCACCCCTTTTAAGAAATGTAGTTTCTTTTTCTATTTAATGGGACTTTTTTTTGTTTAGAAATTCAATTTTTAAATCAATTTTTAAATAATGCATTAAAAAAATTCTGAGTTAATGGATGGTGTCCTCTAATGAGGACCCTCTTCTATAAGCCCAAGTGGCCTCTCTCTTTCTCTCTCTCTTTCCCTGGAGGACCTCGTATGACATAGACATTATTTTGATGTGTAATTCCTCACCTCTCCTGCGGGGGAGCTGCAGGGATGTTTAACACTTGCTGCTGAGTTCACCATCAAATCAAAGTCGACCAGACTTAAAAGGATTGTCCATGGTGAACATTACTGGAAGTATTTTTACATGCGCTTTGATCCCAGTAGCTTCCAGTAACGATGTTTTCTTAGCCATCAAGATTAATTCATCGTATTAATGCGCTATAAAGATTCAGCCAATGCTGGACACGAGGTGGATATCGTATTCTATGGCTTCTTCTGGATTTCAATTAGTCTTTCATTTCCCTTTATCGCCGCTTTCTTTATGGATGTTACTCATTGTCCATTGATCGCAAGCAGAAAAAGGCCCATGAGCGGCCGCCCAGCGCAGTACAATTATTAGGTACCGTCCCTTTAACTGTCCTAACAAATAATCTCATTGAATTTCTCTACTCGTTTTATGCATTCCGGCTGTCGTCCTATGAAGATCAATAGCGATCGCTGAGGTTCAGTCTGACAGGACGGAAAAGTAACACCCCAGGCACAGCGGATACACAGTGCTGAGCCTTAGGCAGAGCGACCATAGCTGAATATCTCCACAAGGGGAGAAGATACCCACAAGATGGGAGCGGGGAGTTGTATAGTGACCAGGGCCGGCTCTAGACAAAGAGGGGCCCCAAATGCTGACACATTGCCCCATCACACAGGAACATTCGGGTTGTACTTCCATGCGCTGAGTTCAGGCCGGAAAACAATAGACATTGCTGAAGTCGTTGTTTCCCGACCTCTTTACACCAGCCGAGGAAGAATGATGGGGACAGAACGATCACTAGTAGATCAATCTGTCCCCATACAGTATCCTGTTATCAGCAGCACATCTGCAGTTTTCTCCAGGCAATGTGCTGCTGAGAACAAGGATTTATGTTCTGGCAGAACAGAAATCATTGCTCATTTAGTATAATACACCCTATAGTCCTCCATATAGTATATTGCACCCCATAGTCCTCCATACAGTATAATACACCCTATAGTTCTCCATATAGTATATTGCACCCCATAGTCCTCAACATAGTATACTGCACCCCATAGTCCTCCATACAGTATAGTGCACCCCATAGTCCTCAATATAGTATACTGCACCCCATAGTCCTCCATACAGTATAATACACCCCATAGTCCTCCATACAGTATAGTGCACCCCATAGTCCTCAATATAGTATACTGCACCCCATAGTCCTCCATACAGTATTGCACCCCATAGTCCTCAACATAGTATACTGTACCCCATAGTCCTCCATACAGTATATTGCACCCCATAGTCCTCAACATAGTAAACTGCACCCCATAGTCCTCCATACAGTATATTGCACCCCATAGTCCTCAACATAGTATATTGCACCCCATAGTCATCAACATAGCATATTGCACCCCATAGTCCTCAACATAGTACACTGCACCCCATAGTCCTTCATATAGTATTTTACACCCCATAGTCCTCAACATAGTATACTGCACCCCATAGTCCTCAGCAAAGCATATTGCACCCCACAGTCCTCAACATAGTATATTGCACCCCATAGTCCTCAGCAAAGTATATTGCACCCCATAGTCCTCCATACAGTATATTGCACCCCATAGTCCTCAACATAGTATACTGCACCCCATAGTCCTCAACATAGTATATTGCACCCCATAGTCCTTCATACAGTATAATGCACCCCATAGTCCTCAACATAGTATACTGCACCCCATAGTCCTTCATACAGTATATTGCACCCCATAGTCCTCAACATAGTATACTGCACCCCATAGTCCTCAACATAGTATATTGCACCCCATAGTCCTCAACATAGTATATTGCACCCCATAGTCCTCCATACAGTATATTGCACCCCATAGTCTTCAACATAGTATAGTGCACCCCATAGTCCTCCATACAGTATATTGCACCCCATAGTCCTCAACATAGTATACTGCACCCCATAGTCCTCAACATAGTATACTACACCCCATAGTCCTCAACATAGTACATTGCACCCCATAGTCCTCAACATAGTATATTGCACCCCATAGTCATCAACATAGCATATTGCACCCCATAGTCCTCAACATAGTACACTGCACCCCATAGTCCTCCATATAGTATATTACACCCCATAGTCCTCAGCAAAGTATATTGCACCCCACAGTCCTCAACATAGTATATTGCACCCCATAGTCCTCAGCAAAGTATATTGCACCCCATAGTCTTCAACATAGTATATTGCACCCCATAGTCCTCCATACAGTATATTGCACCCCATAGTCCTCAAAATAGTATATTGCACTCCATAGTCCTCAACATAGTATATTGCACCCCACAGTCCTTCATACAGTATATTGCACCCCATAGTCCTCAACATAGTATACTGCACCCCATAGTCCTCAACATAGTATATTGAACCCCATAGTCCTTCATACAGTATATTGCACCCCATAGTCCTCAACATAGTATATTGAACCCCATAGTCCTTCATACAGTATATTGCACCCCATACTCCTCAACATAGTTATACTGCACCCCATAGTCTTCAACATAGTATAGTGCACCCCATAGTCCTCCATACAGTATATTGCACACCATAGTCCTCAACATAGTATACTGCACCCCATAGTCCTCAACATAGTATACTGCACCCCATAGTCCTCAACATAGTATACTACACCCCATAGTCCTCAACATAGTATACTGCACCCCATAGTCTTCAACATAGTATAGTGCACCCCATAGTCCTCCATACAGTATATTGCACCCCATAGTCCTCAACATAGTATATTGCACCCCATAGTCCTCAACATAGTATATTGCACCCCATAGTCCTCAACATAGTATATTGCACCCCATAGTCATCAACATAGCATATTGCACCCCATAGTCCTCAACATAGTACACTGCACCCCATAGTCTTCAACATAGTATAGTGCACCCCATAGTCCTCCATATAGTATATTACACCCCATAGTCCTCAACATAGTATACTACACCCCATAGTCCTCAACATAGTATACTGCACCCCATAGTCTTCAGCATAGTATACTACACCCCATAGTCCTCAACATAGTATACTGCACCCCATAGTCTTCAACATAGTATACTGCACCCCATAGTCCTCAACATAGTATACTGCACCCCATAGTCTTCAACATAGTATAGTGCACCCCATAGTCCTCCATACAGTATATTGCACCCCATAGTCCTCAACATAGTATACTGCACCCCATAGTCCTCAACATAGTATATTGCACCCCATAGTCCTCAACATAGTATAGTGCACCCCATAGTCCTCCATACAGTATATTGCACCCCATAGTCCTCAACATAGTATACTGCACCCCATAGTCCTCAAAATAGTATATTGCACCCCATAGTCCTTAACATAGTATATTGCACCCCATAGTCCTCAACATAGTATACTGCACCCCATAGTCCTCAACATAGTATATTGCACCCCATAGTCCTCAGCAAAGTATATTGCACCCCATAGTCCTCCATATTGTATAATACATACTTCATAGTCCTTCATATAGTATAATACATACTTCATAGTCCTCCATATAGTATAATGTGTCCCAGAGTCCTCCACATAGTATAATGCTCCTCCTGGACCAAGCGCGCTTTAACCTCGTCACGACTTAAGAGTGATATCTTATCTTGCCCCTGAATATTTATGGCATTATACTAATAGTGAGACTAACTCACACGGGCCCTCCAGTACACTCCACTACACTCAGTACGTAACTGATGAAGGTCAAGTAGACCGAAACGTTTTATTTGGCACTGCAATAAATATACCTCACAGCATTAAGTTGAGTGCCAGGTTTTCACTTGCTATCAGCTTCACTACTGGCATCAGAAGCAGAGGTGGGGTTATGGGAGAGGGAGCGTCATTTGATGCTCTCTCCTCCATCATTGCTTTCAGTTGAGTGCGCGATTCACCGAGGGGGACGGGGGCCACTGGCGCCAGACTCACGGGCCCCATAGTGGCTGCATGGTGTGCCGCTATTAGTGGCACACCACTCGCTAGGGGGCCTCTGGCATAGTGGGGGTCCTGGGCAGATGCCTAGTCTGTTTTCCCCTAACACCGGTCCTGAGAGTGACATCACACATGATCAATTTCTAACAGTCCGCATTTAAAAAAGTAAAATAAGTAAATAGCAAAATACGTTCTCTATTACATTAGTGATCATGTACTGATCCTAAGTTACATCCTGTATTATACTCCAGAGCTGCACTCACTATTCTGCTGGTGCAGTCACTGTGTACATACATTACATTACTGACCCTGAGCTACATCCTGTATTATACCCCAGAGCTGCACTCACTATTCTGCTGGTGTAGTCACTGTGTACATACATTACATTACTGATCCTGAGCTTATACTCCGGAGCTGCACTCACTATTCTGCTGGTGCAGTCACTGTGTACATACATTACATTACTGATCCTGAGTTACATCCTGTATTATACCCCAGAGCTGCACTCACTATTCTGCTGGTGTAGTCACTGTGTACATACATTACATTACTGATCCTGAGCTTATACTCCGGAGCTGCACTCACTATTCTGCTGGTGCAGTCACTGTGTACATACATTACATTACTGATCCTGAGTTACCTCCTGTATTATACTCCAGAGCTGCACTCACTATTCTGCTGGTGCAGTCACTGTGTACATATATTACATTACTGATCCTGAGTTACATCCTGTATTATACTCCAGAGCTGCACTCACTATTCTGCTGGTGCAGTCACTGTGTACATACATTACATTACTGATCCTGAGTTACATCCTGTATTATACTCCAGAGCTGCACTCACTATTCTGCTGGTGCAGTCACTGTGTACATATATTACATTACTGATCCTGAGTTACATCCTGTATTATACTCCAGAGCTGCGCTCACTATTCTGCTGGTGCAGTCACTGTGTACATACATTACATTACTGATCCTGAGTTACATCCTGTATTATACTCCAGAGCTGCACTCACTATTCTGCTGGTGCAGTCACCGTGTACATTCATTATTGACCCTGAGTTACACCCTGTATTATACCCCATTGTTGCCGTCAGTACAGTACAGGGTCCTTCTCTCCTTCTGGGTTCTACATCTCAAGGAAAAAATTGCCAAATTGGAGCATCGAAATGTTATTTTATAAGGTGATTTTATTTTCTTCTATGAGATCCTGGCGCATCGTACACAGAGGTCGCTATAGAAGACGTTGCATCATTAATGTTTCAAGAAAACACGTCTGTCCCTTTAAGCGTCGATGATCCGGGTCTCAGTCCTAACGTGTTATTATGATGTCAAGATGATGAAAATTCAATCCTTCAAGGGCAACAACAAAAGTCTCTTCTTCTCTGCAACAAATGGACTTGTTTGTCAATGCAACTTGTCCGAGAGCCGGGTCTGTAATTTATCAGTCGCATGTACAGTGGTCCAGCAGTGGTGGTTTGTAGAAAATCTGCGGTCACTGAGTAAAGTCATTAGGATTGGGTGTAAATCCAGATTGACTACGCATTAAAGGTCGTAACTGAGGGGCCTACTACAGCATAATACACAAGATTTAAAATGTTTCCATCTCAAATCTTGGCCCTTTTTTGCCACCATAAGGCCCATTTTAAATAAAAACCCCATTCCCTTCTGTGCCCACTTTCCAGCACAGTCCCATGAAAAATAGGACTTTTTGGCAAATATGGACTTAGATGCTCCATTTGGACCCTCCCAAGGCAATAGGATCCGTCAACCGTAGCGGTCTTCTTCAAGCTGAGCTGTGTGAGCTAGAGGCCGGTCTTCTTTCTCCTCACATCCATGTTCTCCTCCATAAATAGCCCCTTTTGGCCCATTATCGCATGAATGGACAAGTCACTTTCCCCTACAAGATCAGCACTGTCTTCTCCTTCTGCTGTGGATACTCTCAGAGGCCCGATAAAAGAAGATATTCAAGATAAAAAAAATACTTTTTGTTCAAGTTTTCCTATTTGTACCTGGAAGTGAGGGTTCTGAAGACTCCTCCATGTGCTAAATTCAGCTGTTGATATTGAACATTGTGGGGCATGTGTTTGGTGGCTTTGTGACCAGATTTCCTCTCCTAATAAAGACTAGAAGCTCTTCGGGGGTTGGACTATAAAATGCTCAGAGGGCTGATTCTATATGTTGGAAGAATGGTTGAGGAGGCTCCTTCAGGAGCTGAAGTCTACAATGGGTTTCTGTTATGTTGTGAGGCCAATTCAGGGTCATTAGCAAAAATGAAGACCCCAATACCAATTTTGTTTTGGCTCCTCCTTTAGAATACACCCCTGTTGTCTCGAGGGTGTCACGTCCCCTTGGAAGACCTGAAGTTAGATGGTCACATCGAGTAATGAATCGCTGGTCTTCTTTAGAGATGGCGTCAGTCATGTCCTATTTTAAATGGAATTTCCTGCAGTGCTGAGAGGGTTAAGGACTATTTCCATCCTGGCTGAGACTATACAGTCTGGTTGTTGTCAGCTGCAACTGCTTATCATTTACTTCCTCTATATATACTGGCTCTGGGCAGTTAGTCATTGCCAGTGAAAGATTTGTCTTCCTGTGCTGAGTGCTAAACCTGAGTAGTTGGAGTGGAGTTGTAGTTTGCTGTAGTATGTGTGTGTTTATCTCTTGGTCTCTTTTCCTATTTAGTTTGTTACTCTCTGTCCCTGTCCTCCTTCCTATTGTTGTTCTGTGCTTTTATATGAAAGAGGTTTTCTGTTATCCCCGTTTTGTCTTTTTGTCTTGTTTACCTTTCATTTTTGTCCCATACCTCATGGGCTGGAGGAGGGGACAGATTAGCGTTTAACAGAAGCATAGTAAGGTCGAAGACCCAGGTCTCTCTACGTTCAAGAGTACCCCTCAGGCAGGGATAGTTTGGGTTCCAGTTCCAAGGACAGTTTGAGGCCCCTCTTCCTTATCGAAGACCGTCACAGCGTGACACCTGTTTATGTAAAATCTGAGGATAGACCTCACCTACAGGGTCTCACTGCAGTATTTGTGTCAGCAGAAACATTTATTTGGTAGATTTACCCATTGATCCTCTCTACTATTAGATTGGCCAGAATATAGGAGAATCAAGACCATGTGCCCGCATTCTCCACCACGTGAAGTATCAAAGATACCTCCACCATCCAACCTTATTGTTCCACCCAGTCATTTGTTTTGTAGGTAATGTACACACTGCTCACATCTGGGAGCCCCAATTCACGACTTGGAAAACTGGTTCCCTTGATGGTTCTCCAGTGATTTTATACAAATCGATGGTTTGGATGTCTCCTTAATTTACAGTGGAAAGGGTCATGGTCATGTCCACCTAACTCTTGTATTTGTGGCTGTTATAGGATGGTCAGGCGGGCAGTGTCAGTTCCCACCAAATTTTTTGTCCATGGGGTCTACTCCGACCTCTCTCAACCTTGGGTTTACCCTAGAATAGGCAGCATGGGTTCTGTTTCGGTTGAGGCTTATTATTTGTTTTCAGAACCTGGAGCTCCCAGAAGATCCAACCTTGGTCACCTAGGCGCTTATTAAAACAATGTTAAAAAGGGCCATTTTTTGCTGTCAGAATCTGACTCTTTTGTAGTCTTCTTCTGACAGCAATAAATCGCTCGCTGTTGCCGGACGGTATGTTTAATTCAACTGACAGATAAGACGACATAAATATACATCTATGTGGGAGCAAAGCTGAAAGGATTTTTTTTGCAAAGCTAAAGAGTAAATTCAAAGCTTTAAATCACAAACACAGAAGCTTCTCTGTCTGTTCTTTCTGCTTCCTTATTCCTTTTCCTTGATCTATGGAGTCATCTCAGCGTCTTTCTGTTTCTCCTGAGGTTCGGCCATATTTTACATTTTCTTAATGCACAGAGGAATTTATTTGTCTTTGGTGTCTTGATGTGACGCTTTTTCTATTTTCTATTGTGTAACTATTTGAGCTCTTTTCAACCTTTCCTGATACTGCCTTCATGAATTTTTCCATTTTTCATATCTCCACCAGCCCCCACCGACATTTTCGACTACATTGTTCTTTACAGGTGGCCAATGACATCCCTTATACATAAGTTTACATGTCTAGTTCCTTTCAGAGAGTTGTTGTACACGCTCATAACAATGATCATAATATCAATAGGTTCTTCAAAAAATATCCAACATGTCCAACTTGTCTGTTGCATTTTTAATTAACAATTTTTGGGGGTCATCAAAGATTTTAGGCCACAAAAGATACACAACAGATTTGAGAAGTCTTAAAAATGACGTTTCGTAATTTTTTGGCCAAATTGACCACATCTAGTGAGGAGCCGTAGCTGGACGTGGCATGGCTTCGTTCGTCCACCCAGTTCATCAAAACTGCCGGCGTGGCGCATGGAGGCGTACACAACTGAGAAGAAGTAACGTAGTGCATCCATGGCTCAGTCAAAAACATGGGAAAAGCCAATTTTCACATGGGGAATAACAGAAGACATAGAAGAGCAGCTAGCCACCAAGCAGTTCCATAAATCTTCCAAAGAAGATCCATAAAATTTCAGCCATCTCCACTGGCATCTTGGACATCAAACCAGATCTCCTACTGTTTTCCCAGTTGTGGTTCGTTTAGAAGCACGTCAAAAGTCAATGGTCACAGGTGGAGCAACTAGTAGTTAAGCAGTGATGGAAAATCAACCTGCCAGTAAAGAAGATCCATGAGAAATTGTCAACCTTACTACTAGTAGTGTCTACCAGTGTCCTACACCTGGCCCACTCGAATTCCAATGGTCACAGGTGGAGCAACTAGTATTCAAGCAGCAATCTGACAATAAAGAATATCCATGGCAAATTGGCCAACTTACTGTCGCTATGGGCAGCCACCCACTCGTGGCTTAGGTGGAAACCCGTTAAAAGCAAATGGTCACAGGTGGAGAAACCAGTATTCAAGCAGCAACCTATTAATGAAGAATATTCCTGAGAAATCGGCCATCTTGGTGTCAACTCCACTGGGATTTTGGACATCAACCCAGATCTCCTACTGTTGTCCCACTCGTGGTTAAGTTGGAAGAATGTCAAGAGTCAACGGTCACAGGTGGAGCAACTAGTATTTAAGCAGAAAGTGAGAAACTGACCTGCCAATAAAGAAGCTCCATGATGGAGCATTTAGGTCTTCAAAGGTCTCCTTCAGTCGATCATAGTGACTGATCATGATTCGGTTAGGTTCCTCCTTGTGTTCTCGAGTAGCTCTTGTGTCTTCGAGTGTTTCTGAACGTGAGAACATCTCTGACATTGAAACATAAAGATTTATTTTATTGGTGCCCTGCAATAAATTCTCCCGAGTGCTTTATCATCGAATGTAATAGAGAAATATATTTTTTTTCGGTGAAATGATACACGCAATATATAATGAAGAGGTTGTCAGTGATTTATGGGAACCTTCAGATCCAGGAGCCGGCAGCGATATGGAAAATTCTTATGTTTGCATTTCTTGAAATAATAAAACCTTCAGAAGCTGAGAAGTCATCGTGAGTAGAAAAAAAAGGCCATTTTTTAATTTAATTAGCGCCACACCCGCTCACAGGTCGTATGTGGTAATGCAACATTACCAGTCAGATAAATTAGACGAGCATGGTGACATTTCTGGAAGAAATCTAAACCTAGACCATCCATTTATTAAAACTAAATTTAAGTGAGGACCTTGTTTAAACAGTCACTCGATCATCTTCCACCAGCAGAGAGGTAGCCACCTACCTCCAGTCCTGTAGCACTACACATCTTGTGCCTAAGGCAAAAACACACTTGTCTATCACATGGAGAGAGCAGTGAGCATGCTCTGTAGTGAGCATAGCAGCTAGTATGGAGTAGTGAGCATGCTCTGTAATGAGCATGGCTGCTAGTATGGAGTAGTGAGCATGCTCTGTAGTGAGCAAGGCAGCTAGTATGGAGTAGTGAGCATGCTCTGTAGTGAGCACAGCAGCTAGTATGGAGTAGTGAGCATGCTCTGTAGTGAGCACAGCAGCTAGTATGGAGTAGTGAGCATGCTCTGTAGTGAGCATAGCAGCTAGTATGGAGTAGTGAGCATGCTCTGTAATGAGCATGGCTGCTAGTATGGAGTAGTGAACATGCTCTGTAGTGAGCATGGCAGCTAGTATGGAGTAGTGAGCATGCTCTGTAGTGAGCACAGCAGCTAGTATGGAGTAGTGAGCATGCTCTGTAGTGAGCACAGCAGCTAGTATGGAGTAGTGAGCATGCTCTGTAGTGAGCACAGCAGCTAGTATGGAGCAGTGAGCATGCTCTGTAGTGAGCATAGCAGCTAGTATGGAGTAGTGAGCATGCTCTGTAATGAGCATGGCTGCTAGTATGGAGTAGTGAGCATGCTCTGTAGTGAGCATGGCAGCTAGTATGGAGCAGTGAACATGCTCTGTAGTGAGCATGGCTGCTAGTATGGAGTAGTGAGCATGCTCTGTAGTGAGCACAGCAGCTAGTATGGAGTAGTGAGCATGCTCTATAATGAGCACGGTAGCTAGTATGGAGTAGTGAGCATGCTCTGTAGTGAGCATGGCTGCTAGTATGGAGTAGTGAGCATGCTCTGTAGTGAGCATGGCTGCTAGTATAGAGTAGTGAGCATGCTCTGTAGTGAGCATGGCTGCTAGTATGGAGTAGTGAGCATGCTCTGTAGTGAGCATGGCTGCTAGTATAGAGTAGTGAGCATGCTCTGTAGTGAGCATGGCTGCTAGTATGGAGTAGTGAGCATGCTCTGTAGTGAGCATGGCAGCTAGTATGGAGTAGTGAGCATGCTCTGTAGTGAGCACAGCAGCTAGTATGGAGTAGTGAGCATGCTCTGTAGTGAGCACAGCAGCTAGTATGGAGTAGTGAGCATGCTCTGTAGTGAGCATAGCAGCTAGTATGGAGTAGTGAGCATGCTCTGTAATGAGCATGGCTGCTAGTATGGAGTAGGGAGCATGCTCTGTAGTGAGCAAGGCAGCTAGTATGGAGTAGTGAGCATGCTCTGTAGTGAGCACAGCAGCTAGTATGGAGTAGTGAGCATGCTCTGTAGTGAGCACAGCAGCTAGTATGGAGTAGTGAGCATGCTCTGTAGTGAGCACAGCAGCTAGTATGGAGTAGTGAGCATGCTCTGTAGTGAGCATAGCAGCTAGTATGGAGTAGTGAGCATGCTCTGTAATGAGCATGGCTGCTAGTATGGAGTAGTGAGCATGCTCTGTAGTGAGCATGGCAGCTAGTATGGAGCAGTGAGCATGCTCTGTAGTGAGCATGGCTGCTAGTATGGAGTAGTGAGCATGCTCTGTAGTGAGCACAGCAGCTAGTATGGAGTAGTGAGCATGCTCTATAATGAGCACGGTAGCTAAATGGAGTAGTGAGCATGCTCTGTAGTGAGCATGGCTGCTAGTATGGAGTAGTGAGCATGCTCTGTAGTGAGCATGGCTGCTAGTATAGAGTAGTGAGCATGCTCTGTAGTGAGCATGGCTGCTAGTATGGAGTAGTGAGCATGCTCTGTAGTGAGCATGGCTGCTAGTATAGAGTAGTGAGCATGCTCTGTAGTGAGCATGGCTGCTAGTATGGAGTAGTGAGCATGCTCTGTAGTGAGCATGGCAGCTAGTATGGAGTAGTGAGCATGCTCTGTAGTGAGCATGGCTGCTAGTATGGAGTAGTGAGCCTGCTCTGTAGTGAGCATGGCTGCTAGTATGGAGTAGTGAGCATGCTCTGTAGTGAGCACAGCAGCTAGTATGGAGTAGTGAGCATGCTCTGTAGTGAGCACAGCAGCTAGTATGGAGTAGTGAGCATGCTCTGTAGTGAGCATAGCAGCTAGTATGGAGTAGTGAGCATGCTCTGTAGTGAGCATGGCTGCTAGTATGGAGTAGTGAGCATGCTCTGTAATGAGCATGGTAGCTAGCATGGAATAGTGAGCATGCTCTGTATTGAGCATGGCAGCTAGTATGGAATAGTGAGCATGCTCTGTAGAGAGCATAGCTGCTTGTATGGAGTAGTGAGCATGCTCTGTAGTGAGCATGGCTGCTAGTATGGAGTAGTGAGCATGCTCTGTAATGAGCATGGTAGCTAGCATGGAATGGTGAGCATGCACTGTAGAGAGCATGGCTGCTAGTATGGAGTAGTGAGCATGCTCTGTTGTGAGCATGGTAGCTAGTATGGAGAAGTGAGCATGCTCTGTAGTGAGCATGGCTGCTAGTATGGAGTAGTGAGCATGCTCTGTAGTGAGAATGGTAGCAAGTATGGAGTAGTGAGCATGCTCTGTAGTGAGCATGGCTGCTAGTATGGAGTAGTGAGCATGCTCTGTAGTGAGCATGGCTGCTAGTATGGAGTAGTGAGCATGCTCTGTAGTGAGCATGGCTGCTAGTATGGAGTAGTGAGCATGCTCTGTAGTGAGCATGGCTGCTAGTATGGAGTAGTGAGCATGTTCTGTAGTGAGCACAGCAGCTAGTATGGAGTAGTGAGCATGCTCTGTAGTGAGCATAGCAGCTAGTATGGAGTAGTGAGCATGCTCTGTAGTGAGCATGGCTGCTAGTATGGAGTAGTGAGCATGCTCTGTAATGAGCATGGTAGCTAGCATGGAATAGTGAGCATGCTCTGTATTGAGCATGGCAGCTAGTATGGAATAGTGAGCATGCTCTGTAGTGAGCATGGCTGCTAGTATGGAGTAGTGAGCCTGCTCTGTAGTGAGCATGGCTGCTAGTATGGAGTAGTGAGCATGCTCTGTAGTGAGCATAGCAGCTAGTATGGAGTAGTGAGCATGCTCTGTAGTGAGCATGGCTGCTAGTATGGAGTAGTGAGCATGCTCTGTAATGAGCATGGTAGCTAGCATGGAATAGTGAGCATGCTCTGTATTGAGCATGGCAGCTAGTATGGAATAGTGAGCATGCTCTGTAGAGAGCATAGCTGCTAGTATGGAGTAGTGAGCATGCTCTGTAGTGAGCATAGCAGCTAGCATGGAGTAGTGAGCATGCTCTGTAGTGAGCATGGCTGCTAGTATGGAGTAGTGAGCATGCTCTGTAATGAGCATGGTAGCTAGCATGGAATAGTGAGCATGCTCTGTATTGAGCATGGCAGCTAGTATGGAATAGTGAGCATGCTCTGTAGAGAGCATAGCTGCTAGTATGGAGTAGTGAGCATGCTCTGTAGTGAGCATAGCAGCTAGCATGGAGTAGTGAGCATGCTCTGTAGTGAGCATGGCTGCTAGTATGGAGTAGTGAGCATGCTCTGTAATGAGCATGGTAGCTAGCATGGAATAGTGAGCATGCTCTGTATTGAGCATGGCAGCTAGTATGGAATAGTGAGCATGCTCTGTAGAGAGCATAGCTGCTTGTATGGAGTAGTGAGCATGCTCTGTAGTGAGCATGGCTGCTAGTATGGAGTAGTGAGCATGCTCTGTAATGAGCATGGTAGCTAGCATGGAATAGTGAGCATGCACTGTAGTGAGCATGGCTGCTAGTATGGAGTAGTGAGCATGCTCTGTTGTGAGCATGGTAGCTAGTATGGAGAAGTGAGCATGCTCTGTAGTGAGCATGGCTGCTAGTATGGAGTAGTGGGCATGCTCTGTAGTGAGAATGGTAGCAAGTATGGAGTAGTGAGCATGCTCTGTAGTGAGCACGGTAGCTAGTATGGAGTAGTTAGCACGTGGATCGCCCGCCAGGGCAGTGGGGATACTCGGTACCGGGCCGCTTCTTAAAGGTGAAGTGTCACAGCGGCAGTGACCTAGTTTGCAGCCCTGGGCGTCCAATAAAAAGGGGGTTGATGAGGAAGGGGATATTAAAGTCTGTAATAAAGTGTTTGTGACGCACCTGTGGTATTCGGTGAGGGGACCGACGCTGCAATATAGAACCCCTGGGATGGTGATGGGGCAGCAAAGATGGTTAAGGTCTCCGCGGGTAGAGCTGTGTCCCAGAGCGGTTAGGGTACTAAAGGCGATGTTGGTAGTGAGTGTGATGCAGGGCAGGTGACACAGGAAAGATTCAGAAGACACAGCAGGGTGCAGTTTTCTTTTACTGAGCAGTGCAGGTACAGTCCAGGGCTCAGGTTACAGATGGTTCTGGAGCCGGTCAGCCTGGAAGCAATTTATTTGATGGGTTGTGAGGCCTCCTTTCTAGCGCTATTCTCTGCTGTAAACTCTATTCAAGTTCCTCTTTCTATCTGAGGCTTAGGTAGAACTCCACTCGCATGACAGGCAGCTGTAGCCTGCTTCGGGGATCACTCCTGTCTGGCTTCTCCGGCTCACACGTGCTGCTGTGTCGTCGAGTATCAGTTGGGGACAGAGGATCTACGGTCTTCTGTCCTCCGGATTCTGCTGCTGGGGCTATAGTACCCACACAGCCTCGGGCTCCAGTGCCCAGTCACTGGTGCTCAAGCCTGGGGTGAGCTCAGATGGAGCTCCTATCCCCAGCTCCTCTCCTCACGTCCTCTCTCAACCATGTTCAGGCTCTAACTCTCATTAACTTCCTCTTCCTGACCAGAGAGCAGCTCCCCTGAAGTCAGGTTTAGAGCTCCCCCTGCTGGCCTGGAGCAGGAACTGTGTTGTATGCTGGAACTACTTGATAAAGGGATTCCTTCTTTGCTTCCAGGCATGACATCACTCCCCCCTTGGGAGAGGCAAGGCCATTGTGGCAACCGAACCCCTGGGGTGCCACACATGCTCTGTAGTGAGCATGGCTGCTAGTTTAGAGTAGTGAGCTTGTTATGGAAGGATACTGTTGGGTAGTATGGAGTAGTGAGCATGCGCTGTAGTGAGCATGGGAGCTAGTAAGGAGTAGTGAGCATGCCATGGACGGATACTGTTGGCTAGTATGGAGTAGTGAGCATGCCCTGTAGTGAGCATGGGAGCTAGTAAGGAGTAGTGAGCATGCCATGGATGGATACTGTTGGGTAGTATGGAGTAGTGAGCATGCTATGGAGGATACTGTTGGGTAGTATGGAGTAGTGAGCATGTGCTGTAGTGAGCATGGGAGCTAGTAAGGAGTAGTGAGCATGCCATGGACGGATACTGTTGGCTAGTATGGAGTAGTGAGCATGCTATAGAGGATACTGTTGGGTAGTATGGAGTAGTGAGCATGCTATGCAGGATACTGTTGGGTAGTATGGAGTAGTGAGCATGCTATGGAGGATACTGTTGGGTAGTATGGAGTAGTGAGCATGCTATGCAGGATACTGTTGGGTAGTATGGAGTAGTGAGCATGCTATAGAGGATTGTTAGGAACGGCGGAACACACTAAATAAAATAATAATAAAGTGTGTTCGCCGCTCGGGGTCCACCGTGCAGTAGGTGGTGTAACTGCTGCTAAGTAGTGGCAGACAAGCAATACGGTGGTATGATGCACATGGGTTAAACTTCACCCGGAGTGCGCAGAGCGGCCTCTGTTCACACACAGAGGTGCCGCAACAAAAAACATAGAAAACGCTGAACCTGTTAGTGACACAGGCTACAGGTAGATGCACACACGGTATCTGGTCACAGGAGCAGGACCCAAGACAGAGGAGCTGCGTCCCTCTAGACCTACCGTGTGTGCGGCTTCGCTTCTGCGGACGCCAATGGGTCGCCCTCCCAGAGCTGTGGGGTACTCGGTACCGGACCGGTGTCAGCGGGAGGTGTCACAGCAGCAGTGACCCGGTCCGTGGCCCTGGGCGCCCAAATAATAAGGGAATCGAATGGTGGAATGTAGTTAATGGAATAGTTCGTGACGCCACCTGTGGTGTTCGGCAAGTGAGATGTTAAGCCGACTCTGCAAGCAGATCCACTGGGACTGATGGTAGGGTGCAGCAGAGATGTGGAAGCTCCCCACAGGTGAAGCTGTAGTCCCAGGGCAGTGTAGATGTGGTTGGCACGGGGATGTAGCAGTGCCGGGAGCGTAGGAAATAGACAAAGACACAGCGGGGTGCAATTTCTGTACCTTTACTTGATAATTGCAGTCCAGGGTCCTGATTACAGATGGTACCAGAGCAGGCTAGCCTGGAAGCAGCTCAGGGATTCTCTCTCAGCAGATGGGCTGTGCAGTCTCCTTCCTAGCGCTTATTTGAATGAAGTACTCCTAGTACTGAGTTACACTGAAGTTCCTCCTGACAGATGTTCCCAAGAACCTTACTTGCATGGCAGACAGCTGTAGCCCGTCTCGGGGACTCCTCTCTCCTGAGTCCCAGCTCACTATCCAAGCTGCTGTTGTGCCCTCAAGTCTTAGATGGAAGTAGGGCATTTACAGCCTCCTACTCCTCTGGTGTCTGTTGCAGGACCGTTAGTATCCGTACAACCATGGAGACCAGGCGCCAGTTCATGCGCTCTCCCTGGAGATGAGCTTTTCCTCTCTGCTCGATCTCCGCGCTTCTCCTTCACGTCTGCACACTTCACCCTCCTCTCACTAACTGACCACTCCTCTCTCTTGGCCCTCAGAGAGCACTCCTTCCCTCAATCCCAGTTCAGAGTCCCCCCTGCTGGCCTGGAGTGGAACTGTGTTGTATGCATAGGTTAACTGCTGGAGAGACCCTTTACTGCTTCCAAGCCTGGCATTACCCTCCCTGGAGGAATGCAAAGCCACTGTGGCGGCCATACTCCTGGGGATGCCACACCAAGGAGGACTGCAACTGTAGCGCGGCGTAGGTGTGGCGCCCCTGAGGATCCGGTTGCCACAGAGGTACTGCACCTCCTCCTGAGGTGTGGTACCCCACCTTCCAGGTAGGTTGGAGGCTCCTGACCACGCTCCAACACTTGCATCCCACACAACACAGTAGTTCAGCAAAGCCACATTGTGGCTCCCTGCTTGGAGTGTAGCAGAGCACCTTTGGTGGCTCCCTGCTTGGAACACGAGACATGCTGGGAGGCGGGTGGCGTTAGAGTACATAAAGAGCGGGAAGGTTTAAGATTGGAGGAGTTAGTTCGTCAGTCGGAGAGGAGTGAGGAGAGAAGATCCCTGAGAAAGGGATGGAGGAAGGAGGTGCTGCAGCAGATCTCAGTGATCTGAGTCTGCTGGCATGGGGAAGGAAACAAGGAGAAAGACTTTGAACAGAAACCTGATCTTCCATAAGAAGGAAAGACAAGTACGGAACGTAGGAGTAAAAGGGAACAGAGGACGAGGGTTAGGAGAGAACCCTGCTGAGAAGTTCTAAGCGCAAGGCCGGGGCCCGGTCCCCGAGGTTGTATGGATACTAATGGTCCTACAGCAGACACCGGTGTCATAGTGAGCTGTAAATGCACTACTCCCATCTAAGACTTGAGGGCACAACAGCAACTTGGATAGTGAGCCGGGACTCAGGAGAGAGGAGTCCCCGAAGCAGGCTACAGCTGTCTGCCGTACAAGTAAGGTTCTTGGGAACATCTGTCAGGAGGAACTCCAGTGTAACTCAGTACTAGGAGTACTTCACACCAAAGACGCTATAAGAGGAGAAGTTCAGGAAGGTACATGTTGGCGGAGTGCTGGAAGGGAGCATTCCATCTGATCTGAAGGTTGACTGAGTCCCTGACCCGGAGGACACGGCACGGAGGCAGGCATCTGTGTGTGCTACAGACTGTGAGTAAAGCTTTGGAACTACAGGCCCTGGTGTCCTCCAATTATTCCTGCGCCAACACACCCGGTACCATTACATCTGGGTACCAGCTTCCACACCGCCTGTGCCTCTCCTCTGCCCCTACATCTACACTGCCCTGGGACTACAGCTCCGCCTGTTGGGAGCTTCACCATCTTGGCTGCAGCACACCATCAGTCCCAGTGGATCTGCATGCAGTGTCGGCTCAACATCTCACTTGCCGAACACCACAGGTGACGTCACGAACTATTCCATTAACTACATTCCACCATTCACTTCCCCTATTACTTGGGCGCACAGGGCCACGGACCGGGTCACTGCTGCTGTGACACATCCCGCTGATACCGGCCCGGTACCGAGTACCCCACAGCCCTGGGTGTGAGGGCGACCCAATTTTGGCATCACGAACAGGATGACGAGACCCAATGCCATCGGGTTCTGTGTGCCTAAGACTTAGTTTTTGAGAATGTGCAGAAGACCCAATTTAATAGACTGTAAAATGAATGCTAAAAATGGCCGCTGGCACGGTGAAGAAGGGCGTGACAACATGGGAGGTCCTAAGAAAAGACCACGAACTGTCCTGGGCCTCCCCTGCCTGATTTACTATGCAACGGCGACATGGCCCACCCCCCGAGGGGTTCGTATACTGGCTTGGTATGAAGGAGCTGGAAGAAGACGCCGCCCCAAGAAGGAGGAGTGGAAGCCAGTGGCGGGAAAGGGGCCGAGGCAGGAAGAACGCCAGAACGCCATCTTGGAAGGAGACGGGAGGAGGCCTGCGGAGTGCAGGGAGGTCATGCTGGATCTCCTTGGCGCCATGGCTGAAGGCTCCAACCCAGTGTACGAGATGAACCGCCAGCAGCTGGAGGACGAAATAGCCCAGCTGACACGCCACCTGCAACTGAGGCAGGAAGCGCTATGGACCTTGAACCTGCAGCGCACCCAGGAGGGGCCTACACCTGCGGTACCCGCAACACCGGCACCCGCCGCTGCTGCACCACATCCTTTCCAGGCAGAATCAGTGGAGCCTGCGACCGCTGCCATTCCACCAGCAGAGCATATCGTTCCCTCTCTACCGCCACCACCGGAGGAGTTGTACCAGGCCCTGGAAGCCGAAGCGGAGGAAGAAGAGCTCCCGTCCAGACATGACGCGGCCACATAGATCCCTCCAGAGACCCCCGCGGACCCGGAGCCACCATTAGCTCTTCCGCCGTCCCCGGCATCCGGCCAAACAGCACCCGCTGCCACCATGCTTGCACCGGAGTCGAGACCGCACCTCCGGGAGGCACCAGGTATATACCCCGCTCCTCCTAATGGGTTGCCCCCCGACTTCACGTTGTCAGAGGCTGGCTTGCGGGAACTCGAAATGGGGCAGTTGGAAGAGTCAGCTGGGGACACTAGGCTGTCGGAGATGGGGAGGTGGAGGAGGTCCCTACTGAGAAGGGTACGGCTGGAGCAGGCGCGCACGATCCGACATCTTCAGGGCTTGGAGGAGTCTAGGTCGCTTTGGGATGGTGACATCGAGATTCCTTGGCTGGAAAACCCCCACGTAGCAGCCTATCAGCGCCAACAGGCCGTGGCCTCCCTGGATGTTAGACCCCGCACCCTGGTACCGGGACCACCCACCAATGAGGAACAGCTGCTGGGTATTGATATGCATCATGGGTTCCCTTTACCACAGCATCAGTGTCCTAGGCAGCAATCGCACCAGCTGTTGCCACCATGCCTTATGGCAAGCAACCAGCGACAGGATGAAGACACCCAAAGTATCTCCCCTGGAAACAGTTCTAGTAACTAGTCTCCAGAAATCCCAGGAGGAGACCACCACTAGCAAAAATAGCTAACTCTCGTTACCCAGGAGGGTATTTGCACCGTTGTGCCTTTTGTTCCTAATTTTGACCATCATGGTTTAGTTTTGTTTTCCAGTTGTTGCCCAGTTATATGGCAGCTTTCACATTGAACTGCATGAACGCTGACTGGTCCAGAACTGTAATTGTAAATAGTTTGCACCTCTTCAGGTGCTCTCTCTTGGTTTTACATAGGCCTTCTTTTGAAGATAAGGACTACTTCATCTGGAGCATGGCTCCAACTAAAGGACACTGCAAGAGATCCTGGCTGGGAGCGGTGTCCAGCACTTAGAAGAATTACCTCATCATAGGGACATTTCCAGACATGTTGGTCGGACCCATGTCTACTCTTTGCACTTATTGATAATGGTTAATATATTTTTGAAACAGAAAGCTAGAAAATGATAATGTTTTAATGCTAGATTTGATAGAGTATAATTGAGAAAAGGAATATAGTGAATGTTTTAATTAATAAAAGGTATACTAAAGAAATTTTGAAGTACAATTGCCTTGAATGTGAATAAAGAATTGAGTTTAGAGGTGATGAACCAGACACTAGTGGTTGTCATATAAGAAAGTAGAGAATATGCAAGGTAACAGAAAGAAATTGTGTTGCTAGAAAATGTGGATCGATATTGAGTTGCTTCCATAGCACTTTAAATTAGGTAGCATAACTTTGAATTTAGATAGCCAGTTAAAACTGTTTGTAACGTTCAAGAAAAGTGCTTCTCACATTGAGAAGTTTAGTTTAAGAAATGTTTATTCAGCATTATAAAACTTTTGTATGTTCCTATATTGTTGACTCTGTTTGACTTGCAGCCCATGGACGTGCTATGTTTAACGGGGGGGGAAGTAGCGCTCCTGAGGATTCAGTTGCCACAGAGGTGCTGCACCTCCTCCTGAGGTGTGGTACCCCACCTTCCAGGTAAGTTGGAGGCTCCTGACCACGCTCCAACACTTGCATCCCACACAACACAGTAGTTCAGCAAAGCCACATTGTGGCTCCCTGCTTGGAGTGTAGCAGAGCACCTTTGGTGGCTCCCTGCTTGGAACACGAGACGTGCTGGGAGGCGGGTGGCGTTAGAGTACATAAAGAGCGGGAAGGTTTAGGATTGGAGGAGTTAGTTCGTCAGTCAGTTGGAGAGGAGTGAGGAGAGAAGATCCCTGAGAGAGGGATGGAGGACGGAGATGCTGCAGCAGATCTCAGTGATCTGAGTCTGCTGTTACGGGAAAGGAAAGAAGGAGAGACTTTGAACAGAAACCTGATCTTCCATAAGAAGGAAAGACAAGTACGGAACGTAGGAGTAAAAGGGAACAGAGGACGTGGGTTAGGAGAGCACCCTGCCGAGAAGTTCTAAGCGCAAGGCCGGGGCCCGGTCCCCGAGGTTGTATGGATACTAATGGTCCTACAGCAGACACTGGTGGCATAGTGAGCTGTAAATGCACTACTCCCATCTAAGACTTGAGGGCACAACAGCAACTTGGATAGTGAGCCGGGACTCAGGAGAGAGGGGTCCCCGAAGCAGGCTACAGCTGTCTGCCGTACAAGTAAGGTTCCTGGGAACATCTGTCAGGAGGAACTCCAGTGTAACTCAGTACTAGGAGTACTTCACACCAAAGGCGCTATAAGAGGAGACGTTCAGGAAGGTACATGTTGGCGGAGTGCTGGAAGGGAGCATTCCATCTGATCTGGAGGTTGACTGAGTCCCTGACCCGGAGGTCACGGCATGGAGGCAGGCATCTGTGTGTGCTACAGACTGTGAGTAAAGCTTTGGAACTACAGGCCCTGGTGTCCTCCAATTATTCCTGCGCCATCACACCCGGTACCATTACATCAGGGTACCAGCTTCCACACCGCCTGCGCCTCTCCTCTGCCCCTACATCTACACTGCCCTGGGACTACAGTTCCGCCTGTGGGGAGCCACCTGTGGGGAGCTTCACCATCTTGGCTGCAACACACCATCAGTCCCAGTGGATCTGCATGCAGCGTCGGCTCAACATCTCACTTGCCGAACACCACAGGTGACGTCACGAACTATTCCATTAACTACATTCCACCATTCACTTCCCCTATTACTTGGGCGCACAGGGCCACGGACCGGGTCACTGCTGCTGTGACACATCACGCTGATACCGGCCCGGTACCGAGTACCCCACAGCCCTGGGTGTGAGGGCGACCCATAGCACACTGCCGCTCGACGACAAAGCAGAAAGCAAGCGCGATGTCGGACGCTAGCGTAGCGGTGCGGTGAGCACAGTGGCTAAAGGCTTGCCACTGACTGGTGCTGTCTGCAAAACTAATTCCCTATCCACATGCGTATTATCAGAGGGAAGGGGTTTCAAATGTGTCAGTCACCAGAATCATACATCCGTCACCATTCACACATAGCAGTATAGTCTATACTAGCGCATGGCGGAACGGCCATGCGCACTTTTTATAGCCGTGCGGGACCTTCCAGATCTCTGAGATGGACCAATGAGATCTGGTACAGGACCTGGACACATAACTCCCGATCTCCAATGGGAGATCGTCTCGTGAGCATGCCCAGTAGGAGCACAGAGGGACTTAGTCTCTGGAGCGGTCTGCTGCAAACCAATCTCCTCTGCAGTAGAAAGACAGCAGGAGACCGCAGAATGTGAGGCTCTAGATTCCTGCAGAGCAGACGCAGAAACCTGACGCCTAACAGAGGATACTGTTGGGTAGTATGGAGTAGTGAGCATGCTATGGAGGATACTGTTGGGTAGTATGGAGTAGTGAGCATGCTATGGAGGATACTGTTGGGTAGTATGGAGTAGTGAGCATGCTATGGAGGATACTGTTGGGTAGTATGGAGTAGTGAGCATGCTATGGAGGATACTGTTGGGTAGTATGGAGTAGTGAGCATGCTATGGAGGATACTGTTGGGTAGTATGGAGTAGTGAGCATGCTATGGAGGATACTGTTGGGTAGTATGGAGTAGTGAGCATGCTATGGAGGATACTGTTGGGTAGTATGGAGTAGTGAGCATGCTATGGAGGATACTGTTGGGTAGTATGGAGTAGTGAGCATGCTATGGAGGATACTGTTGGGTAGTATGGAGTAGTGAGCATGCTATGGAGGATACTGTTGGGTAGTATGGAGTAGTGAGCATGCTATGGAGGATACTGTTGGGTAGTATGGAGTAGTGAGCATGCTATGGAGGATACTGTTGGGTAGTATGGAGTAGTGAGCATGCTATGGAGGATACTGTTGGGTAGTATGGAGTAGTGAGCATGCTATGGAGGATACTGTTGGCCAGTATTGAGAATGACAAAGGCTGTCAGGTTTGCCATTGGTTAACACTCAATTAAATACACGGCTATTGAGTTGCATGGTTTAGTGATCATGCTCTGTGTCATGTGCAGACGTCACTGCGCTGAGAGGGGAGAGGAGCTGCACAGATCACCTATTGCCAATGGTTTGATCAAGTTCAATCTTCCTTTAGATTCAGTCTTGTGCCGGCCCGGTGTGCACGGAGCTCTTTCCACCTTAGACACGCACGCACATCGAAGCATATATAGGGGAGTGTAGAGTTAGATGGCGCAGACGGGAAGGAATGATGGGACATACTGAAATCCAGTGATCGATCCTTCTTTCCGGAGAACCTATTAGGAGATTTTCAGAAAATAGTTAACAAACTTCCAAGAACGGCCGAGCAGTTTGCTGCAATCTGTCAGCATTAATAATGTATCGGAGCGGTGATCGGATTTTCCTGCTGGTTATAATGGAATCATTTCTTCCTACTAATGTGCAAGTAACATGAGAGGGCTCCGCCAGGTGGGGGGGCGGCCGGACCGCACAACCTAACGGAAAGATGAAAGCCGCCGAATCTCTGCCTGCAAACAACATAACAAACACAGGTTCACACCGCAAGGTCGTCCGCCCACCGCAACGCAACGCCCATCACAGGATGGAGCGGCGGAAAGGAGGAAGGAAAAGACTTTGTAAATGCAACTATTAAAATGAGATATATTATCCCCATGTTTTATTGTTATCATTTTTTGAATCTCTTTGATCTTCGGGGATATTTTGTACAATTTTTTTGTTGAGCTGCAGCACAAGCGGTTTATTATTACCGCACAGCACTGACAGGCGATGGCATGTGGGCATTCTTACTACTTTATAGGAATATTTTTCTCTTGCAAAATCCAAGTCAGAGACTGCAAAAATAATGTATACAAGGTTACCTAAGATGCTGTTTGCAAAATTATGTAATGGATCTCCTCTGGTTGTTATGACCTGCTGTACTTCTGTATGTTATGACCTGCTGTACCTCTGGATATTATGACCTGCTGTACCTCTGGCTGATATGACCTGCTGTACCTCTGGCTGTTATGACCTGCTGTACTTATGGATGTTATGACCTGCTGTACTTCTATATGTTATGACCTTCTGTACCTATGGCTGCTATGACCTGTTGTACCTCTGGATGTTATGACCTGATGTACTTCTGGCTGTTATGATCTGCTATTCCTCTGGCTGTTATGACCTGCTGCACCTCTGAATGTTATGACCTGCTGCACCTCTGGATGCTATGACCTGCTGTACCTCTGGCTGTTATGACCTGCTGTACCTCTGGATGTTATGACCTGCTGTACTGCTGGATGTTATGACGTGCTGTACCTGTGGCTGTTATGACCTTCTGTATCTCTGGCTGTTATGATCTGCTGCACCTCTGGATGTTATGACCTGCTGTACCTCTGGATGTTATGACCTGCTGCACCTCTGGATGTTATGACCTGCTGTACCTCTGAAGGTTATGACCTGCTGCAGATGAGATGTAAAGCCAGACACCTGCTTCTGCTAGTGTTTGTCATAGGCAATGGCCTCCAGTTCACTAATATTCTTTAGTTTGCATGCAGCAGCTATCCTCAAAAGATTTTTTTTATCGGGTTCAGGTTACGCGACTGTGATGACCATTCCAGAATCTTCCAGAACTGATTCTACAACCAGGCCTTTGTGGACTTTCAGGCTTGGAACCATAGTCCTGTTCTAAAGTTCAATGACACCCAAGTTTCAGTTTCCTCATAGAGAATATGACATTTTCTCTTAAGATTTCCTGATATTTGATTGAATTCATCTTGTCTTCCAAATGCTGTTGGCTTTCAGTGCCAGAGGATCCATCCAGCATCAGAGCGTCACTGAGCCACTGGCATGCTTCACTGTAGGCATCACTGAGCTACTGCCACACTTAACTGTAGTCATCACCAAAAGCACCATCATACTTCACTGTAGACATCACCCGTCATGCTTCATTATAGACATAGCTGTTATTGCCATAATTCATTGTAGACATCAATAAGCCACCGCCATGCTTCATTGTAGACATCACCATGCCACCGCCATGCTTCACTGTAGCCATCACCAAGCCATCACCATACTTCACACTGTAGCCATCATCAAGTCACTACCATGCTTCACTGTAGGCATCACTGAGCTTCCACCATGCTTCGCTGTATGAATTATCAAGCCACCCCCATGCTTTATTGTAGGCATCACCAAAACACCACTATGCTTCACAGTAGCCATTATTAAGCCAACCCATGCTTCTATGTAGCCATTACCAAGACACCACCATGCATAACTGTAGGCATCACCAAGGCACCAACATGCATCACTGTAGGCATCATGAAGCCACAGCCATGCTTCACTGTAGCCATCACAAAGACTATTACCTATTATTTATCTATTATTTATAAATCATCTATATATCTATTATCTATCATCTATTATCTATCTATCTATTATCTATCCATTATCTATCATCTATTATCTAACTATCTATCTATCTGTCTATCTATGATCTATCTATGAATACATACTGTATATCTACTATCTATCTATTATCTATATATCTATGATCTATCTATGATCTATCTATCTCTATCATCTTTCTATCTATTATCTCTCCATTATCTATCTAGCTCTCCATCTATAGATCTATCTCTCTTTCTATTATCTATCTATTATATATTATCTATCTGTCTATCTATTATCTATCTATCTAGTATCTATCTATTTATTTATCTATTAATCATCTATCTATCTATCATCTATCTATTATCTATCTATCTATCTATCTATCTATCTATCTCTCTCCGTCTCCCATGTATTATCGGCCTTTGATCCATCCTTTGTTCCTTACATTGCAGGTTACATATGCTTCTGTACGATTTTACATGAATCTCATCTAGAAGCTTCCGGTGATTTATTAGGATGGAGATATTGGCTCGGGGCTCACCAATAACTCAGACTCGGCTCCGATCTCATAAATCTCCGTCACCTCATGTAAAGTGCAGGGGAATGAGGGATTGATACGGCGGAATGAAGGAAATATCCTTGTATTGACATCTGTATCTTATTTACTGCAAATCCCGGGGCTTGTCCGAGACGTCCATCCACCTGAATTAAGATGCACGGATTCATCTCGGCTTTATTGATGGCCTTTTTATCGTATAAAAGGGCTATTGGTGATTCATGGCTTTATGTTCTCTCTTTTATTGATCCTTCTCACCCAGGAGCCAATTTACCCTTTCTGTATCCAACACTGGTGAAACCAGAGTCCGGCATGTAGCGGCAAAAACCTCAGACGAGGGATCATCGATTATCACTGACCTCATTGGGATGTCACTTCAGTAATTTAAGGAGTTATTTATGAGTATAAAGACAAGGATGATTATTTTTTTAGATGGGGGGGACAGCGCCACCTTTGTCTACAGGTTGTGTCTGGCATTGCAGGCCAGGCACTATTTAAGTATATGGGCTGAACGTCAATACCTATTTTCACCTGTGCTCCTCAGGGTTGGACTCTTCTTTTTCTTTAAACAAGCAGCCATATTTTTTATAACGCTAATTTTCTTTAAGGGGGGGTCAAAACGTTTTCAAAATTAAAAACTAAAAAATTAAAGGGGTTGTTCATTTTAGACTATTCTCCCTCCTCCCCGCTATAAGCTTATCAATTAAGGACCCAGTGATCAGCTGTACTCTGGGATGGAGTTCAACAGCAAGTATTAAGTTTCTCTGCAGCACCCCCGCAGGGGAGATTAGGTATTACACTTCTTAAAAATCAATGGGCAATGCAGGATCAGTTGTAACTTTTTTTGTAACCAGTCTCCCTTTTACACTAATTAACCATCACTAGAGGGAGCTTGAGAGCTTCCTGCAGACTGTACATTTAGCGCTATGATACACCAGTATGCAGTGATCTCCTGAGCTCCCTCTAGTGGTGGCCGCAGGTAAATAAAATGTTATTCTTTAACCCCTTCACGACCTTTGACACCACATAGGTGTCATGAAAAGAGGTGTCAAAACGACCCATGACGCCTATGTGACTTCATGACTTTAAAGCCCCCCTGCGGGTCGGGTGACCAGGGTCACTGAAAGGTCACCCGACCCGCACACAGAGGACACCTTAGAGTTAACCCTAGGGGGCGTGGCTTAGCCCCCACGTGCCTACGATCGCTCTGATTGGCTGTTAAAAGTGAAACTGCCAATCAGAGCGGTTGTAATATTTCATCAATGAAATTTGATGAAATATTACAAATCCAACCATGGCCGATGCTGAAATAGCATCGGGCATGGCTGGAGACACTGAACCGACCCCCCCAACTGACTGACAGCGCTGATTGGCCGCATCCACCATCTGACGGCGCCGATCGGCAGCCGCTGTCAAAATCTGCCCCCCCGCCTTCCCTCCGGTCCCCCTGCCCTCCGATCACCCCCTCTCACCCTCAACGAGGCCTCCGAACTCCCTCTGGCCGTCCCGGTGTCCCGCCGCCACCATCTTGGAAAATAGTGGGTGCATGCGCCATGCGCCCGCCGGGAATCTGCGACGCTGCAGATTCATTCATTTATTTTGATCACTGTCACAGTGATCAAAATAAATAAAAAAGTAAATCACCACCCCCCTTATCACCCCCATAGGTAGGGATGTATAATAAAATAAAGAAAATATTTTTATTTTTATTTTTCCATAAGGGTTAGGGTTAGGGCTAGGGCTAGGGTTAGGGTTAAGGCTAGGGCTAGAATTAGGGTTAGGGTTAGGGTTGGAATTAGGGTTAGGGCTAAGGTTGGAATTACGATTAGGGCCGGAATTAGGGTTAGGGCTGGAATTAGGGTTGGGATTAGGGTTAGAGGTGGGTTGGGGTTAGGGTTGTGGTTAGGGTTATGATTAGGGTTAGGGGTGTGTTGGGGTTAGGGTTGGAGATAGAATTGAGGGGTTTCCACTGTTTAGGCACATTAGGGGGTCTTCAAACGCGACATGGCGCCACCATTGATCCCAGCCAATTTTGCGTTCAAAAAGTTAAACAGTGATCCCTCCAGTTTGAGCCCCAATGTGCACCCAAACAGTGGTTTACCCCCACATATGGGGTATCAGCGTACTCAGGAAAAATTGCACAACAACTTTGGGGGTCTAATTTCTCCTGTTACCCTTGGGTAAATAAAAAATTTGGGGCTAAATAATTACTTTTGTGGAAAAAAAATTATTTTTTATTTTCACGGCTCTGCGTTATAAACATCTGTGAAGCACTTGGGGGTTCACAGTTCTCACCACATATCTAGATAAGTTCCTTGGGCGGTCTAGTTTCCAAAATGTGGTCACTTGTGGGGGGTTTCCACTGTTTAGGTACATCAGGGGCTCAGCAAACGTAACATGATACCCGCAGACCATTCCATCAAGTCAGCATTTCAAAACGTCACTACTTCCCTTCCGAGCCCCAACGTGTGCCCAAACAGTGGCTCCCCCCCACATATGGGGTACTCAGGACAAGCTGGAAAACAACTTTTGGGGTCCAAATTTATCCTGTTACCCTTGTGAAAATAAAAAATAGCGTGCTAAAAATCATTTTTTGAGGGAAAAAAATATTTTTATTTTCACGGCTCTGCGTTATAAACTTCTGTGAAGCACCTGGGGGTTCAAAGTGCTCACCACACACCTAGATAAGCTCCTTGGGGGTCTAGTTTCCAAAATGGGGTCACTTGTGGGGGAGCTCCAATGTTTAGACACACAGGGGCTCTCCAAACGCGACATGGTGTCCGCTAACGATTGGAGCTAATTTTCCAAACAAAAAGTCAAATGGCGCTCCTTCCCTTCGGAGCCCTGCCGTGCGCACAAACAGTGGTTTATGACCACATATGAGGTATTGGTGTGCTCAGAAGAAATTGCCCAACAAATTTTAGGATCCATTTTATCCTGTTGCCCATGTGAAAATGAAAAAACTGAGGCTAAATAAAATTTATGTGAAAAAAAGTACTTTTTTTTTTTTTACAGCTCAATTTGTGAAGCACCTGGGGGTTCAAAGTGCTCACTATGCATCTAGATAAGTTTCTTGGGGGGTCTAGTTTCCAAAATGGGGTCACTTGTGGGGGAGCTCCAATGTTTAGGCACACAGGGGCTCTCCAAACGCGACATGGCAACCGCTAAATATTCAAGCATATTTTCCATTCAAAAAGTCAAATGGCGCTCCTTCTCTTCTCAGCCCTGCCGTGCGCCCAAACAGTGGTTTATGACCACATATGAGGTATCGGTGTACTCAGGGGAAATTGCCCAACAAATTTTAGGATCCATTTTATCCTGTTACCCATGTGAAAATGATAAAATTGATGCTAAAAGAAAATTTATGTTGGAAAAATTAAAATGTCCATTTTTTTCCTCCATGTTGCTTTACTTCCTGTGAAGCACCAGAAGGGTTAATAATCTTCTTGAATGTAGTTTTGAGTAGCTTGAGGGGTGCAGTTTTTAGAATGGTGTCACTTTTGGGTATTTTCTGCCATATAGACCCCTCAAAGTGACTTCAAATGTGAGGTGGTCCCTAAAAAAATGGTTTTGTAAATTTTGTTGTAAAAATGAGAAATCGCTGGTCAACTTTTAACCCTTATAACTTCCCAACAAAAAAAAAAATTTGTTTCCAAAATTGTGCTGATGTAAAGTAGACATTTGGGAAATGTTATTTATTAACTATTTTGGGTGAGATAACTCTCTCGTTTAACAGAATAAAAATTCAAAGTTTGAAAATTGCGAAATTTTCAAAATTTTCGCCAAATTTCTGTTTTTAGCACAAATAAACGCAAAAATTATCGACCTAAAATTACCACTAACATGAAGCCCGATATGTCATGAAAAAACAATCTCGGAATCTCTAGGATGCGTTGAAGCGTTCCAGAGTTATTAGCTCATAAAGGGACACTGGTCAGAATTGCCAAAAAATGGCGAAGGTCATTAAGGTCAAAATAGGCTTGGTCATGAAGGGGTTAACCCTATGTCTATGCAGTAGTTTTGGAGCAGTGTATCAGAAAAACAAAGCTCTGACCACTATAAGGATATATTTAAGAAACTGCTTATTACAGATTACTGGTCATCAAAAGAACATGGCGGTATAAGGCGGACATTCCCTTTAAGTTTATAACCGCGGAGTAATAGGAATAGTCAGCTGTGTGCAGCCTGGAAACAGACAATATTTGGGTTGCTGGCACAGCGTCTCTCTCCTACTCCCACCAGGATCTGGTAAAATGATTCTGTAGGAAAGATTTGCGGTAACCTAATTAGATGAAGACCGTGGCTCGTCTCCTTCCCATCAGCAGCCATCATTGGATGGATTTTATCAGCTTTTTTTTTTCCGCTCCTCAAGGGAAGGCTGCATTAATCCTCTCGTCAGACCCAACTAATACGATTTATTTGGCTGAATTACTGCAGGTTTTAATTGCTTCAGCCTCTCCGACATTAACACCCTCACGGCCGTTTTTATAGCTACAAACGAGAAAGTCGTTCTATGTATCATAAACGGTGAAAAAAGTATCCGAAAGTGGAGTGTTCCTTTAAATGTCAGATTAGGAAGCCATGATGGATGGATTGTCCATCTATAGAGACAATTTCCTTTTCTTTTCTTTTTTTTTTTTACTTAAATGCATGTATTTTGGTCTAAAAATCATTTTTTGCGAATGGGTTTCATCACAAATTTTGCACGGCAGCAGAATGAGTGGACTGAGAATCTCTCAGTGAGCTCATTATGTACAGTCTGACGGGAGAGTTTGTAACTCTTTTATCTGTCTTTTGTTTGAGCAGGGAACAATATATCAAAAGCAAAGGTTTGCTCAATTCAGGCAGAAAATTTGCTTTCTTTAATCTTCCGAGCACATTCCCTTTCTTTGTTCTTACTGAGAGTTATTCAGTGTGCTCTGAGCCAGCCAGCCGAATCTTCTCTTCTGCTGCTCCTTCTCCCCTCTCACAGCATACAGTCTCAGAGATCGAAGCTGCAGCTGCATCCCCTTCCTCCACCTAGTTTGAATTGACATTGTAAAGTCCCAGAAGCGAAACGCGTGGTGCTATCTCACAACGCCAAACGACAGTAGCTCAGGGTCACTCTGGAGACGAAAGTGTTAATGAGTAACTATCTAAGCAATTATGAGATCACTGCGCCGCGCGAAGAGCGATGGCTTTGTCTTCTCATTAGCGCAGGCAACAAAATATAAATCACGTTTTTAATATTCAGCAGCTAATGGTGTCACTCGGTTCGTAATCCAATAACACGCTTTGGATAATTGCGCTCGGTGTAATTTGGTCCTGAGGAAAGGAAACAACGTCTTGGAGCAAATCAGTCAACTTAGCCTCCATCATGAGAGGCACAGATGGTTGGGCTTTACGATGAAGATATTCCCAGGATCACCTTGAAAAGAGAAGTTGAATTGATGATGATTTTTTGGGGGGATGAGCTCTCTCTTGTGCTCAGTGTTGCCCCCTACAGAGAAAATCCCTTAGAACCGTAAAACAAAAGTGACAAAGGGACAAGTTTGTCTAATAGGGGCCATTCCCATCATTGACATAAGATAGGATCCATAATTGCTCATCTGTGCCCGCATCTTCCACCAAATGTAAAGAACAGTAATTCTTCACTCAATGACTTGGAGGTCCCAGAAGAAGGACTTCATCAGTGTTAGACACTTATCATATACCATACATATACTATAAATCATATTCGCCAACTCTTTTGGAAGGTCTAGGAGGCTCTTGGAATTAAAGTTGATCTTCCAGACTGCCGTAGAAGACGCAACATTCGCTGGGCACTGCCGTCTCTGCACAAAACCGGCTATTTCTAGTGTCGTTTTCATTGAGGAAGGCAGGAAACGGGACGTAGAATAGTCTTTACGATCAGAACAGATTGAACTTGAAAAGCTTTGAAGGCTGTAGAACATAATGAGTCCTCCATAAAGAGACACTCTTGGTAGATACTCTTATCTCTGGATACAGCGGCCGATGATGAGGCTATTCGACTAACTGAAAAATTTAGAGTTCAGAAAAATGATTGACAGGATCCTGGTAGAGTCAGTACTCCGTGACTGCAGGACCAGAGCGCCACGAGCCTCCTACTTACCTGCTTGTATCCTGGGCGGCTCTCATGATTAGTATTCTTCTGTGACGTCATGATGTGGTTTGTGCCGCAAGACCATGACCTTGCCTACTAACCAAAAGAGAAACTCAAGATACCGGCAGGTAGTAGGTGTCACAATGTCTCTGCTCAGTGTGTCTTGGACAAGGTGACTGACAGCTCAGCCATCCAATCTGAGTCTGGGAGGTGCTGAGCTTCTTACAGATGTTCCCTATTTAATGTGATTACCCACCTGAGCTGTTGGTCCCAGTTCTCTGCCAGACTTAGCTTCTGCTCAGTGGTTTCCCTTGTATTTCTATGCTCTGTTTATTGATCTTTTGCTGCCTAACCTTGGACCTCATTCTGACTAGTGATGGGCGAACTCCTGGATGTTCAGGTCCGGCGGGTTCTGACGAATAGATAAAAAAAAGTTTGGTTCAGGTACCAGAACAGTACCCAAACCCAGACCCCATTCACAGGAGTGGGAGTTACGGAAATCTAATGCTTGCCACAATGTCATGTGCATGACACTGCCTCTGATTAAACTTATTACCGTCGGTCATAGAGCCACTGCTCCCAGCGTGAGAAACACCTGGTGTTCAGGGGGCCGAACCCGAACAGTAACACAGACTTCCTGGTAAAGTCTGTGTTCGGGGCCTGAGCCCGAACAGTAGGTATTCGGTACGGACCCCGAACTTTAGTGTTCGGGTTCGCCCGTTACTAATTCTGACCATCAGTTTGTCTTGCCCCTTTGATTTGATCCACTATCTTCCTAGTATTTTGACCTTGGACCATGACCTGATTTCACCTTTGTATTTTCTCTTTAGTTTACTACCTGCGCTCTTGGTATCTGTTCCTGGAATGTTTGACTTCCCTGCCTCACAGTTTGTCCTTGAGTAGTGACTACCATCACAGTAGGAAGTTCGCAATGCTCTGGTATGGCTTCCATTAAGAACTGATATGTCCACTTGACCAAGGTCCTGTAAATCACTTTACCCAACCTTAAAAAAATCCTAAAAGGGTATAAACCCCCCCAGATGTGGATGAAAGCAGTGAGAATGACCAGAAGGTCATTCTCATCCTTAGCATCATTTTCTTGATCTCAACCAATTAGAACAAGCAATGTAGGCTTCTCTGCTCTGTAATTAGTGGAGATGAGACTCCACGGCCGAGAGTTTATGACGGCAGATAAAATATGAGTTTTCAACTTCAATTTTTACTTTTCATAGACAGTAAATGACAGAGAGCCCACCTGCCGCGTGATGTAATCTCTGTGTAGAATTTTGTTATTTGCTGGCAAGAATCAAGCTGCAAAAAACTTATATGTTTTTAGATTCACCACTTACTGCCAGCTGTAGCGAAGATAACCATTATTCCGGGAGAAAGATAAATCCCCTAATTTTACGCTGCAAATGCTTATTATAAGGGATGAGCGTTTGTAATGTTGAGCTGCAATTAGCTTCTTCATATTACCTCTCCCAAAGAGTGTAAAAACTTAGGAGGACGGAGTTCCCGGGAGGTCTGCGCATGTATTCTAATTATCAGAAGTTTTTTCTATTCGTATTCTCGGGTGCCACTCTCTTGCTGATATAACACAGTCAGATCCTGAAATTAAAGGCATGCCATTATCGGAAAAAGTATGCTTCATGTTTTTTTCATTTTGTGACTCTCCTTATACAAATCGATTCTGAAACATTACAGTTTTCAAATTGCACACTAGGGTATATACAATAGTCCGACACCTTGTATTTGGTGCATATTTATATGAAGGTTATGCGATGCAGACTCAATGTTATCAGCAAGGTCGTCCAATCAGGGCTGAAAAGTAGGGTTGCAATTACAAAACGATAGGTTTATGTGATGAGGTTATAATCACTGAATAATTGTCTACTGCTGGGTCAAGATAAGTAGGATTACACCACTGAGAGAGCTGATGGTGGCTGAGTGACAGGTCTGTAAGGAGGGTTATAGTGACAGAATGACAGGTACAGTATGTGGGTCTAGTTACAATGACAGGTTGTGATTGGACACTAGCCATCTACTGCTGGATCAAGATAAGCAGGATTACACCACTGAGAGAATTGATGGTGACTGAATGACAGGTCTGTAAGGAGGGTTATAGTGACAGAATGACAGGTCTGTGGGTGTTACAATGACAGGTTGTGATTGGACACTAGCGATCTACTACTGGGTCAAGATAAGCAGGATTACACCACTGAGAGAATTGATGGTGACTGAATGACAGGTCTGTAAGGAGGGTTATAGTGACAGAATGACAGGTCTGTGGGTGTTACAATGACAGGTTGTGATTGGACACTAGCGATCTACTACTGGGTCAAGATAAGCAGGATTACACCACTGAGAGAATTGATGGTGACTGAATGACAGGTCTGTAAGGAGGGTTATAGTGAGAGAAGGATAGGTACAGTATGTGGATCTAGTTACAATGACAGGTTGTGATTGGACACTAGCCATCTACTGCTGGATCAAGATAAGCAGGATTACACCACTGAGAGAATTGATGGTGACTGAATGACAGGTCTGTAAGGAGGGTTATAGTGACAGAATGACAGGTCTGTGGGTGTTACAATGACAGGTTGTGATTGGACACTAGCGATCTACTACTGGGTCAAGATAAGCAGGATTACACCACTGAGAGAATTGATGGTGACTGAATGACAGGTCTGTAAGGAGGGTTATAGTGAGAGAAGGATAGGTACAGTATGTGGATCTAGTTACAATGACAGGTTGTGATTGGACACTAGCCATCTACTGCAGGATCAAGATAGCCACTATTGTAACCACATTAAAAAGAGAGGATTTACAACTACTGACTAATGTATAATGGGGGGTCACAAAAACTGAATGACAAGTTTATCTGGAGGGTTGCAATGAATGAATGACATTTCTGTGGGTAGGGTTGCAATAACAGGTCTTTACCATGTATAACCCTCTACTGCTGGATCAAGTTAGGCAGGATTATGCCACAATAAGACTGAGAAGAAAAGAGTTACACAGCCTAAACTATAGAAATTATAGGTTACAATGATAAGTCTGTTTGTGGGGATACAATGAATGAATGACATTTTTGTGGGTACGGATACAATAACAGGTCTTGACACGATAGAATCGTATACTGCTGGATGAAGATAGGCAGGATTATTTCACAATTAAACTCAGAAGAAAAGAGTCACACTGCCTAAATTATAGGTCTATGGGTAGGGCTACAATCATGAAAGAAGTCTGTTTGTGAGGTTACAATGAATACATGACATTTTTGTGGGTAGGGATACAATAACAGGTCTTGACGCTACTGCTGCATGAAGATAGGCAGGATTATTCCACAATAAAACTAAGAAGAAAAAAGTTACACTTCCTAAATGTTAAGTGTATGGGTACAGTGTGTGGAAATGTCTGTGTGGGGATTACAATGAGAGGTCAATTGGTTCAACACCAATCCTCTACTGTTGGATGAAGATAGGCAGGATGCAACCATAAAAAAGTAAGTTTACAATTACTGGATCTTGAATGATCCAGCACAAACGCCTTACTGCTGGATCAAGATAGACAAGATTACAACATGACAAATGATAGGTCTGTGAGTGAGGTTAAAAAGAAATGACAGGAAGATAGGGAGGGTTGTAATGACTGAATGAGTTGACCTTTGGTCTGTGATTGGATTTGTAATGATGAGATTAATCTCTTACTGCAGGATCAAGATAGGCAGGATTACATAACAAACAATAGCAGAGAGGGAAATGTGCATCTAAAAATAACATGGGGACATGGGCGGTTACTATGATACCTGATAAATTGTACCAATACCCCCACACCCTCCATGTGCAACTTTGGGGGGGTCTTCACAAGTAGCAGCAATACATTGGGGCACAGGTGGTACGGCTACAGGTGGTACGGCTACTTGTGGATACCATAGGGCTGCAACTATGTGACAAACTTTTTAATGGAACGTTTATGACTTATTCCCCCAATTTGGGGGGACGATAGCACGTAATTGGGTTGCACCTCCTATTAACTCTTCATACCAGAACCCCCCAGAAAAGTAATGCATTGTGTATCCATATATTCTCTCTTCATCTAAACTTCCATTACTTGGAAGGAATCCAGAATGAGATAACACATCCCGGACTGATCGGCTTCTGCCGCTTCCTGTATAAACTGCAAATTACACAAACATTTTTTAGAAATTTCACGACTTTTTATTTCTATAACTCACATTTTCATTATCGGGCAGGAAATAAAAAACACGTTACAAATTAGATTTTGGTGATTTATTTCCTTTAATCTTTTTTTTCTCAAAAAAATATTCCTGCATGGAAAATGGCGAAATATAGGAATTTAATGCAAAAATATCTCCTCCTAATAAAGTGAGTGTGTCGCCTGGGGGGCAATGAGAGGACGGAGCCGAGATACTAATATATGTAATCTAGCACTCCGTAGCTGAATGTTACCTTCACCGAATGTCTCGCAATTAGCATGATGGTGTCAGAAGCCTCGTTATTGGCGGATCTCCTATACAGTTGTGGCCAAAAGTATTGACACCCCTGCAATACTGTCAGATAATACTCAGTTTCTTCCTGAAAATGATTGCAAACACAAATTCTTTGGTATTATCTTCATTTAATTTGTCTTAAATGAAAAAACACAAAAGAGAATGAAGCAAAAAGCAAAACATTGATCGTTTCACACAAAACTCCAAAAATGGGCCAGACAAAAGTATTGGCACCCTCAGCCTAATACTTGGTTGCACAACCTTTAGCCAAAATAACTGCGACCAACCGCTTCCAGTAACCATCAATGAGTTTCTTACAATGCTCTGCTGGAATTTTAGACCATTCTTCTTTGGCAAACTGCTCCAGGTCCCTGATATTAGAAGGGTGCCTTCTCCAAACTGCCATTTTTAGATTTCTCCACAGGGGTTCTATGGGATTCAGGTCTGGACTCATTGCTGGCCACCTTAGAAGTCTCCAGTGCTTTCTCTCAAACCATTTTCTAGTGCTTTTTGAAGTGTGTTTTGGGTCATTGTCCTACTGGAAGACCCATGACATCTGAGGGAGACCCAGCTTTCTCACACTGGGCCCTACATTATGCTGCAAAATTTGTTGGTAGTCTTCAGACTTCATAATACCATGCACACGGTCAAGCAGTCCAGTGCCAGAGGCAGCAAAGCAACCCCAAAACATCATGGAACCTCCGCCATGTTTAACTGTAGGCACCGTGTTCTTTTCTTTGAATGCCTCTTTTTTCTCCTGTAAACTCTATGTTGATGCCTTTGCCCAAAAAGCTCTACTTTTGTCTCATCTGACCAGAGAACATTCTTCCAAAACGTTTTAGGCTTTTTCAGGTAAGTTTTGGCAAACTCCAGCCTGGCTTTTATATGTCTCGGGGTAAGAAGTGGGGTCTTCCTGGGTCTCCTACCATACAGTCCCTTTTCATTCAGACGCCGACGGATAGTACGGGTTGGCACTGTTGTACCCTCGGACTGCAGGGCAGCTTGAACTTGTTTGGATGTTAGTGGAGGTTCTTTATCCAACATCCGCACAATCTTGCGTTGAAATCTCTTGTCAATTTTTCTTTTCCGTCCACATCTAGGGAGGTTAGCCACAGTGCCATGGGCTTTACACTTCTTGATGACACTGCGCACGGTAGACACAGGAACATTCAGGTCTTTGGAGATGGACTTGTAGCCTTGAGATTGCTCATGCTTCCTCACAATTTGGTTTCTCAAGTCCTCAGACAGTTCTTTGGTCTTCTTTCTTTTCTCCATGCTCAATGTGGTACACACAAGGACACAGGACAGAGGTTGAGTCAACTTTAATCCATGTCAACTGGCTGCAAGTGTGATTTAGTTATTGCCAACACCTGTTAGGTGCCACAGGTAAGTTACAGGTGCTGTTAATTACACAAATTAGAGAAGCATCACATGATTTTTCGAACAGTGCCAATACTTTTGTCCACCCTCTTTTTTATGTTTGGTGTGGAATTATATCCAATTTGGCTTTAGGACAATTCTTTTTGTGTTTTTTCATTTAAGACAAATTAAATGAAGATAATAATACCAAAGAATTTGTGTTTGCAATCATTTTCAGGAAGAAACTGAGTATTATCTGTCAGAATTGCAGGGGTGTCAATACTTTTGGCCACAACTGTATATATGTGCTCGGCGTAACCCAGCGGCCGATCATTACTGCTTGTATAAAAGCCATATGCAAACGACGCTGCGTCACGTAAAGGGAATTGTCATTTTCTGGAACTATTTACTGCAGAAATGAGAACGGTTTGGATCTTTTTCAAATTTTGGCAACATTAATTACTGGATTATATATACAGTACTCAGGCGGCACCAATCATAGAGGACGACTATACGGTACAGCTGCCTGGCATAAGATCCTGTACTGGGATCATCTCGGACACTGCACTGTGTGCATACATTACATTACTGATCCTGAATTACAGTATTATACTCCAGAGCTGCACTCACTATTCTGCTGGTGCAGTCACTGTGTACATACATTACATTACTGATCCTGAGTTACATCCTGTATTATACCCCAGAGCTGCACTCACTATTCTGCTGGTGCAGTCACTGTGTACATACATTACATTACTGATCCTGAGTTACATCCTGTATTATACCCCAGAGCTGCACTCACTATTCTGCTGGTGCAGTCACTGTGTACATACATTACATTACTGATCCTGAGTTACATACTATATTATACCCCAGAGCTGCACTCACTATTCTGCTGGTGCAGTCACTGTGTACATACATTACATTACTGATCCTGAGATACCTCCTGTATTATACCCCAGAGCTGCACTCACTATTCTGCTGGTGCAGTCACTGTGTACATACATGACATTACTGATCCTGAGATACCTCCTGTATTATACCCCAGAGCTGCACTCACTATTCTGCTGGTGCAGTCACTGTGTACATACATTACATTACTGATCCTGAGCTACATCCTGTATTATACCCCAGAGCAGCTGCACTCACTATTCTGCTGGTGCAGTCACTGTGTACATACATTACATTACTGATCCTGAGTTACATCCTGTATTATACTCCAGAGCTGCACTCACTATTCTGCTGGTGCAGTCACTGTGTGCATACATTACATTACTGATCCTGAGTTACATCCTGTATTAGTCCCCAGAGCTGCACTCACTATTCTGTTGGTGCAGTCACTGTGTACATACATTACATTACTCATCCTGAGTTACCTCCTGCATTATACTCCAGAGCTGCACTCACTATTCTGCTGGTAGAGTCACTGTGTACATACATTACTGATCCTGAGTTACATCCTATATTATACTCCAGAGCTGCACTCACCATTCTGCTGGTGCAGTCACTGTGTACATATATTACAATACTGATCCTGAGTTACATCCTGTATTATACTCCAGAGCTGCACTCACTATTCTGCTGGTGCAGTCACTGTGTACATACATTACATTACTGATCCTGAGTTACCTCCTTTATTATACTCCAGAGCTGCACTCACTATTCTGCTGGTGCAGTCACTGTGTGCATGTAGCAATCGCAGAATGCAATGACGAGACGGGAGTCGGAGTGAACTTAGAATGTAACTTTTATATATCTATAATGGCTATCTTGAGTAACCGACAAGCTAACAACAGTTATCCTCGCAGGGATCAGAACAAGAATACACAGGTAACACGATTACGACTACCCAGTTGAAACTGGTAACTATGGGGCCGCGGTATGGCCGACTACGGGTCCAGAAACAACAAGTTATCAACTACAACGTGTCACTTATCCTCCTCTGATGTCCGGCAGAGTGATGGTCGGTGTCTCTTCGGCGTCTCAGCCGCTGGGCCCAGCCGATGAGGATCTGACGCAGGCTTCTGGCGTTCCTATGCCGGAGTGGAGTGTGGGCACGACAGGCCCCTGGCGAGTTCCTCTGCGTTGCACCTCCCAGCAGAGGCGGGATGACGACGGTCGGGGCCCGGGGCGTGTAGGCCGCAACCGCAGACTGGGGTCGGGCAACGTCAGCCATGAGTAACAGCAGACAGGCCGCAGCCACAGGCCAGAGTTGGGCACTGCCGGCCGCGAGTGGTGGTAAGCAGGCCGTTGGCTGGGGTTGGGCAGTGGCGGCCGCGGGCTGGAGTTGGGCAGTGGCGGCTGCGGGCTAAAGTGGGCAGGCCGCAGCCGCGGGCTGGAGTCGGGCTGTGACGGCTGCGGGTGGCAGCAGGCAGGCAGCAGCCGTGGGCTGGAGTCGGGCTGTGGCAGCCGCGGGCAGGCCGCAGCCGCGAGCTGGAGTTGGGCAGTGACGGCCGTGGGAAACGCAGCCGTGCAGTCAGTATCCCTCTGCCGGAAGGCTTGGTGTCGTCTCCTTCCAGTCCCTCTAGATGCCGCTCTCTCCTTCTAGCTCTGGCTCTCTGGCGCCCTCTAGTCTTCCTGCTCCTTCTCTCCCACTCTGTTGAGTGCCCCTGCTCGCGTCCTTAGCTCCTTTTATATCGGCTCTGCTCCCACTCATTCCAGAACTCTCTCTTGTGCTTCCTCTATGTCCCCCGGAAACAGTCTCCCTAGGAACCTTGGTGACAGTCCCCTTGGTTCCGGTCCGGTTACACAGCAGGGACTCTCCCTCCTACACTCCCCCATCCTGTATGCTCGCCAGTCCTCGGGCGAGGGCTCGGAGGGGCCTGGGTCTGTTTTTTGATGTGAAAGTCTTTTCTGCCACACGAACTGGTCCTATTCGTAGCGTTCGGGGGGTTTGCCAGCTGTGGACCGCTTGGAGCATCGTGGTTCGATTGTGGTGGAGTCCTCTGGGGTGGTGGAAGATGGTGGATTGACTAGGGTTGCTGGGGTATCGATTTTGGGGTATCGAAGGTCTTCCTCATCGTCCTCATTCCATACTGCTGGTGGAGGTTCTGGGACCTGAGGATGGGCCTCGGGTCATGCTGGGTCCATGGAAGTACAAGGTGGTAGCATAATACGGTGTACGGTACGGGTAGGGTGGCCTCCTTCTTTTTCAGATTGTATTTCATACACTGGCCCATCTGGGCTTATTCGGCACAGTACTCGATAGGGACTTTCTTCCCAGCGGTGCCCCAATTTATTTTGGGGGCGCTGATCTCGTATGTGTACATGATCTCCTGCTTGGAGTTCGGTGGGTTGGGACGGGGTATTCCCCAGGTGTTCCAGGTCTTGAAGTTTTGTATGGACGATTCGGTGCTGGGTTTGCAGCCGATACCGATGATTCCGAACCCACGAGGAGACTCCTGTCCACGGTTGTTCCTCCTCTGGGTTTAATTCCACCTCAGTAATTCTTTTGCCTTCCCGGCCAAATAGCAGCGAGTACAGGGTGTAGCCGGTGACTCGGTGTACCCTGTTCTTATATACCCAGACCAGTTTGGGGACGTACTCGGGCCAGCTTTACAGGGTGCGCAGCATTTGGATTAATGTTCGATTAAATTGCTCGCAGGCCCCATTTCCTTGAGGATCGTACGGAGTGGTCCGGGATTTGTCGATACCATGTAAGTGGTGTAATTCTTCCATTACTTTTCCCAGGAAGCACGCACCCTGGTCTGAATGGATCCGTTGGGGGCAGCCGTATACTTGAATAAAGTTCTCACAAAACGCGTAGGGGGCCGGGTGGGGGTCACCACGGCAAATTTGGTAAAATGGTCCACCATGACTAGACAATGCTCATACCCCTGGTGAGTGGAACCGATGGTTAAATAGTCTACCATTAACAGTTGGAGGGGTGCTGCTGTTACTATTGTTTGTACTGGAGCCTGTTGCTCAGATGGTTTAGTTAACTCACATAGGCGGCATGCACGGCAAACTTCTTCCACTGTGGCCTGCAAGCGAGGATGGTAGGCCATTTGTTGTAGCCACTGAAAAGTCTTTTGTGCCCCAAAATGAGCCCCTTTTTCATAAGCCTCACAAGCAAGTTCAGTGAGCTGGGCTCCCGGTATTACGACCTGCCAGGCTGTCGCTGATGTTGTGCGCAGCACTGCCTTTCGATACAATAGTCCTCCCTTGATTACCAGTTTCTCCCCTTGACGTAGCATTAGCAAAGTGTCCCAAGTCAATGTCCGTATGAACGGCTGCGAGAAATCCATGTAGGCCAATACAGGAGCTTCTGAGAGTGCAGTTTTTAGATCTTGGAAGGCCTCTTCCTGTGGCTCCCACCACTGGATCTTCCAACTATTAGCTCCGGCAGGGGCTCCCTTCATCAGGTCTTGCAGGGCTCGGGCCCAGCGGGCGAAGTTCTTTACGAAGCAACGGTAATATCCGGCCAACCCCAGGAAGGCCCTACGTCTTTTACCATCTCAGGGGTAGGCCACCCTTGTATTGCGGCGACTTTTTCCATTGACGGTCTAACGCCTTCGGCGGAGACGGTATGTCCTAGATATTCGATTTGCGTATGGAATAGGTGGCATTTCTGGGGTTTTACCTTCAACCCGTACTTTTGCAACTGACAGAGCACCTGCCTCAACCACTGCAGGTGGTCCTCAAATGTGGCAGCGTAGATGATATTGTCATCCAGGTATATCAACGTGGCCTCGAAGTTGAGATCTCCCAGACATCGCTCCATTAGCCGTTGGAAGGTCCCGGGGGCGTTGGCTAGCCCGAACGGCATGCGGATAAATTCGAACAGTCCCATGTGCAAGATGAACGCGGTCTTGGCGCGGTCTTCCTCCGACATTGGCACCTACCCGCTGGCCAGATCTAGGGTAGAGAAGTATGTTGCCTTCCCTAGAGCTGATAGGGACTCCTCTATACGGGGCAGCGGGTATGAGTCTTTGATGGTACAGGCGTTCAACTTTCAATAGTCCACACAGAATGGTAAGGTGCCATCCTTCTTTCGGACTAACACAATGGGGGCTGCCCAAAGACTCTGCCTTTCTCGGAAAACTCCTTTCCGCAGCATTTGGCCCAGCAGTGTTTTTACCTCCTGGTATAGTTGTGGGGGAATCTGTAGGTATCGCTCTCGGATAGGGGCCGTTCCTTCAGTGGGGATGCCATGCGTGATGGCCCTGGTGCACACAAAATCGTCCTCATGATTGGCGATTACTTCTTGGTACTGGCCCAGGAGTGCTTCTACTTGATGTATTTGGGCCGGGATGAGGCCAGAGAGTTCTGCTCGCATTTTCTCTAGGATGGCTCAGCCCTTCTCTTCGGCCGAGGACCCGGGGGTTTGAATGAATCGATTAGTTACCGCCCATGGGTCCCCCGCCTGCAGTTTTAGCTGGAACATCAGGGCCGGAAGCACCTCCTCCAGGGGTTTCATTAGTTTTGCCATTTCGGCCCGTGGTTTTAGAACGACGTCTTGATCTTCTAAGTTGACACAGCACACAAGAACGGTCCCCTTCCTCACAGTGGCAAAGGCGCGGGCCACCAGGACCCCAGGGGGTAGGCACCCTGAGAAGCACGGCTCCACCTGCACCTCTACTCCCTCCAGAGGCACAAGGGCCCGGAGAGGCAGGGCCACCACCATCTGCCCTGGCGGCAGCACGAGCTGAGGGGCCACCGGTGAAATCAATTTCCCCAGCGCCTCTCCTTCCTGGCAGTCCTTTAGGACCCACGCCCCCCGTACCAGCTGTTGGAAAACCTGCCCTTGGAGCGTGCGGGAGCCCCACTGGCTCAGGATCCCTTGTGTAGGCTCACTGAGGAGTAGACTGCCGAACTCCCTCAATATGTTTATACCCAGGGTCACAGGGTGTTTGTCGTTTGTGTCTCCCTGGTCAGAATCACCCCTCGGCGGCCGAGTTGTTTGCCGCACAATGAAATTTGCATCCAGGCTACTCTGACGACAGGGACTGGTAGCTGGTTGGCGGCTAGTATCTTTATCACGGACCCCCTCTGGGGCCTCACAGCTTTGGGAAAATGCTGCCGGAAAAAGGTCTCTGGCATGGTCGTAACTTGCGACCCGGTATCTACCAGACCAGGTCCTTCGACCTCCACCCATATCACTGGACACTTTGCGATCAGATCTTCGGGACTTCCACCACCCCGTGTTGTGGTTTCTGGCTCCGAGCGGCATCCCCCCCCAGCTCAGAGCCCTTTAGTTTAATGGCCGCCGGGGTGGGTATCTCCCACGCCCCGTCACTCGCGGTCAAGTGGCCCAGTTCGCCACATTCAAAACATTCTCGGGGCCGCAGGGACCGACCGCCCCTGGGATTACGAGGACCCCAGGGTCCCGGGCCCATTCCAGGCCCTCCACTTGTGGTCTCAGTCCTCCTCTTCACCTCGGCCAGTTCGCCTCTGATCTTTAGTTCTTGTTTCATTTCTTCCACCCATTAGGGCTCTTCGATGGTGCTCATGGAGACTTCAGTGCTCCGAACCTTTCCCACGGGGACTGTCAACCCCTGTTCCTGCTCCCTCGCGCGTGTCTGACTCCCTACCTCGAAGAAAGCCATCTGTGGGTTTACCCGGACTCGCTCCCGTAATGCCTGTTTAGTCAGGGGGTTTCGGAGCCCGGTCACTAAGAGGTCGTTTAGGGTTATGTCGATGGGCCCAAAGCCCACATCGTCCTTCCGCTCAATGGCCGTGTATAGTTCCTGAAGGACGTTCATGTATTGGGTGACCACCTCCCCTTCCCCTTGCATACGACTGAACAGCCGGGTTCTCAATTCCCCCACATCCGTCGGGTCCCCATGAGTCTCCTCCAGTATCTGTAAGACCCTAATAAAGGTGTTTCGCTGCCCCGGAGGTCTCAACATTACGGAATCCCGGGCTACCCTGTCCATCGCCATCAGGGCTACCTCTGCTTCTAAGTCGGGGGTCATTGGATGCATCCTAAACAGCCCTTGCATCCGTTCTGTCCAGCTCTATAGCATAGTATTGGTGCCGGAGAACCTGGGCAGGTTACTCAGCATAGCCCCCAAAGATATACTGGACCGGGGGCCACCGTTGCCCCCCTGGTCCACAGCACATCCCTGGTCCGTGGCATCTCCGCTCGAGCTTGGAGACTGCATCCTGCCGACTACGCCAAATGTAGCAATCGGAGGTACGCGGGATGCAGTGACGAGACGGGAGTCGGAGTGAACTTAGAATTTAACTTTTATATATATATATTTATATCTATAAGGGCTATCCTGAGTAACCGACAAGCTGACAACAGTTATCCTCGCAGGGATCAGAACAAGAATACACAGGTAACACGATCACAACTACCCGGTCGAAACCTATAACTATGGGGCCGCAGTATGGCCGACTACGGGTCCAGAAACAACAAGATATCAACTACAACATGTCACTTATCCTCCTCTGATGTCCGGCAGAGTGGTGTTCGATGTCTCTTCGGCGTCTCAGCCGCTGGACCCAGCCGATGAGGATCTGACGCAGGCTTCTGGTGTTCCTATGCCCAAGTGGAGTGTGGGCACAACAGGCCCCTGGCGAGTTCCTCTGTGTTGCACCTCCCGGCGGAGGCGGGATGACGAAGGCCGGAGCCCGGGGCGTGTAGGCCGCAGCCGCGGGCTGGAGTTGGGCAGTGATGGCCGTGGGAAGTGCAGCCATGCAGTCAGTATCCCTCTGCTGGAAGGCTTGGTGTCATCTCCTTCCTCTCCCGGGTGAGTCTCTCTCCAGTCCCTCTAGTTGCCGCTCTCTCCTTCTAGCTCTGGCTCTCTGGCGCCCTCTAGTCTTCCTGCTCCTTCTCTCCTGCTCTGTTGAGTGTCCTCTGCTGGCGTCGTCAGCTCCTTTTATATCGGCTCCGCCCCCACTCCTTCCAGAACTCTCTCTGGTCCGACCTCTAACTATGTCCCTCGGAAACAGTCTCCCTAGGAACCTTGGTGGACAGTCCCCTTGGTTCTGGTCCGGTTACACAATGGGGACACTCCCTCCTACATACATACATTACATTACTGAGTCACATGCTGTATTATATCCCAGAGCTGCGTTCAGTATCTTAGCAGCATATGGTACACTGTAAATCCTCACACATACATTGCACGCTCCTCTCCCTCCTTATCGTGTTTAGCAGGACAAGGACTTCTCTCTCTCTCTGAAAAACAGGGCAGTGCACGGCGTCCTAAATGGATAATGATGCTTAGCGCACAATCTGTCTCCGGCCATAAAGATTTCTCTTTGTTTCTGACAACAGATCTATATCGCTCGCCTACCTGGCTCTGGTCCCAGAACTTCCCCTGCCATCCAGGGGGCATTGCCTCTCTGCCATATCCTCTAGCAGCACTCAGCACATTTATCTCCTGTTTGTAGTTGAAGTGCGATACCTGAAAGCAACTGTGAGCTCGAATGGAGGCCGGGATCGAAGACTGGAAAGTGGTCGGGATGTATTACCAATGTGGAAAGTGTCCACCAGCTTCAACAGCCACACCTCTACATACTGTACTTGACTCACTCTCCCCAGGTCCGGGTTGCTTCCCCGGTGTCTTTTATCATCTGCAGCGCTGCAGACAATCCATGAGCTAAGCGCTCCACTCACATTGACGACACAAGCCTCTCAGTGCCACTGAGCTTCCTGACTGGCTGCAGCAATGTCAACATGATATCTGTGCTGCAGACACCAGAAAAGTTCTTGGGAGGAGGCTACGCAAATAATGAGCCAGTGTGATAGTCCGGTCCATTGTTACAAATGGATGGAGAAATGGTGGATGTGTGGGAGTATCCACATGATGTACCAGTGAGACCTGAGCACTAGAAGACCCGCCATGAGCCAAATCGGATGGCTGGTGTCACGAACATTTGGAGCCATTGCCTGAGCTTGGGCTGTAGGTTCCAACCAGGAGTTGGGGAGGACAGTTTAGTTCAAGACTAAAATACTGTGTTGTGCAAAGTGTTGGGTGATGCTGGGACTTTATGAAAGGTGATGCAGTCCCGCCCACGAGGACACTCCGTGACAAAGGAACTTTTAATAAGTGACTTTTGGTACATGTAAAGGCACAGAGCCTAGCTGTCTACAGTTGAGAATTTTCCTGGACTTTCCAGATCCAAGCCCATGAAATTCTGACCATTTCAGGCAGAGTTTTTTTGGTAAACATGGACATTGCCGAATGTGTTGGGGAAATTTCTTGGAGGAATTGGGAGAAATTGTACTTAAATTACTAACCCTAGTATTAGTAAAACTGAAAAAAATTAACTGGAGTATCAGCTGGTATACATGCAACGTACAGGAGCACGTTCACACTGGCCACTAAAAAGACAAAACCTAAGATAGAAGCAAAATGAGCAAATACCCTGCTGTAAATAAGTGAAAAGTAATAGTGAATGTACATAACATAGGGGACTTTGAATACACTGCTAAAAAAAGCGTAAAAGCCATTACACCGCTACAAGGTGTAACAAAATCGGGACTGTGAAGGATGGGGGATTTAAAGACAGCTTACTATCCTCCTGAAACCTGTGTAGCTGTAACATGATACCTTGCTCTGCAGGGGGTCACAACTTTTTCAGATTCAGAGAAGAAATTCACACCCCCAACAGCTAGCAGTTGCCAAGCTCCTACAGTTAGACAACCTGTGTACACCATGAGGTCTAACTGCTTTGTTGAGTCAGCTATGATTTCATAAGGAGAATATGGACTTATTGTATGTCCTAGCCACACACCGGTTACATTTTAGAAATCTCTGAAACAGACCAAACGCCTTCCAGGGTCTCGATCCGTTCTAGCACCCCAAGGTTGGACGCTACGTAGAATGGCTAGCAGGAGCCAGATAGCAAAGCCATGTTTGGTCTCCAAGCCTAATGGTGGCCCAGCCAAATCTGACGGTGCCAGAACCGCCACCCTATGACTTTGTGAAGGTGTGATCTTTCATAGGTTTTGGGAGATGTAGTTACAGACCTACAGGGAGGGGGAATAAGGACCTTCCCGAGGGAAGGAAAAGGTGTGATCAACCAAAGGGATAAAGGCTTGTGTATAGCCATGTGGTTTCTCTCTGTAATGCTTGATGTTCACTAAGAAAGTGGGGACCATGTTGAGTAACGTGCTGTGAAAGAACTAGGAACCAGCTGGCAGCCTATGCCCATGTGGCCCAGCGCACATGGTCAAACATCAAACCGGTAATTGATATGATACATCTGCTCATATCAAGAGCAAACAAGGGTGTAGCCTCCTTTTCTTTGAGCTGGGCATTATATTTACATAGCTTCCCATCATCCCATATTCTGGTGTCCATAGTCGGGCCTCGGTCCAGCTCGGCCCTTATTCACATTGAGGTCGTTTTTGATGCGTGGTAAGGATTTTATATTTGAGACAGTATAGGATAGTCCCCATTTTTGTACACCTTGTTGTGGTGGAATGGCTTTGACGCTTGTTGATCATAACCAGTGATAACTAAGTACCCTAATATTAGTAAGTATCAGAGGGTAGCATCCAGACCCATAGCGGTACAGAAGATGGCTCGGTAGGATTCTGGCAGAGGATGACCCAAGATCACAAGAAGGTTGTGCTTCAAGATTCATCCTCAAAAGGTGTTGTACAAGGGAAGCCTCACTTACATATTCACCCCTTGTAGGAACTTATATTATTATACCCTTTATGTGCCATTATTATGTTTCCTGGATGAGGGAAGGTAACGGTTAAGTCATATTTCGGCTGACTGTAGAGTCGCTCACTGGTATACGGTTGAATTACTTCATCTTTGTCATAGACCGATCTGTTTCCAGTCCCGTCAATCTGCCGCTGTCTATGAAAGTCTATTTATCTGCACACGCAGAAGCCAGAATATCCCAGCAGAATAGCAAAGAAAAAAGAATTCTCTTCCTTGTCCCCTGGATCCGCCAACCGTCCTCGCCTCGGCCACCACCAGATAATTGTAGCAGTAAATTATCTTTCTCCTCTGATCGATTGGTTTTTCCGACATCAGATGAGAGATTCCTCCCAACTGCCTGGAACCTGGTGGAATTTATCAATCAGGTGTGGAAAGATTCCTCCCCGAGCAGGTGTTCCGGATTGTCTCTCTCTGTCTGATGATACTCACAGGGGAATATTAGCTGAATTATCCGTCTGGAAAAATAGTGACGAGGGCTTTATATTACTGTATCTGTCATCAGATAGCAAAGAAGGAGAGAGGAAAAGAATCTCCCATGCATCTCCGAATTTACGATGGTGTTGAGATAGAAACTTTTTCAAGTGGGTTCGAATTGAGAAATTAGACAAACAGTGGTCTACCACCTCCAAGTTTTGGAGATTGGCTTTGAAGTATGGCCTTGTGAGCTTTTTTGGATGGTTTATCATCGTTCTTAGACGACATGGTCATGCTATAATATTAAAGCTCATAGATGATGCGGAGACACGAGGGTCAGAGGATTCTCTGGTCCGCTGTGGCGGCTGTCTTTAGAACAACCGCATGGACCAGGGCTCATCCCACTGAATGCTCGCACTCCTTTCCCATGGGCAGAAAACTACTCTGACAACACAGGGTGATGATAATATGGTAAAACAGTATGGCAATACTTTATTGAACCACCAACAGACAATAATAAATAGTATAGTCCCAGCAAGTACACAAGATGGTGCAAATTTCAGAGTCTCACCAGTCCGCTAGCTCGCCAGGATTAGAGCAGCTGTGACTTTGGGGCTTCCAAGGCCAACTACCCAAAGCAGTGGCATGCCACTTTGGGCAGGCACCCACAGTGAGGGAGTAGTGGCAAGCTTAGAAAGCTAACAGTCCACGACAAGGTGACCTGATTGTCCTAACCTACCTTCTCAAAACTCCTCCATGGGGCAAGATGACCTGATTATTCCAACCTGGTTTCTCCAAACGTCTCCATGGGGCAAGGTGACCTGACTGTCCCAACCCGGCTTCATAACGTCTCCATAGGTTCAGTAATGGTCAATGGAGCAGATCTGTATCACTCCAGCGGGGGCTGTGTTCCCCTAAGCTGGCATCTTGTAGAGTGTCAAATCAGTATTCCTCCAGTTGGAGCCATGGTTTCTTGGCTGCAGTTCTGAAGAGTCTCAAATGTGTATTCCTCCAGTTGAAGGCATGATTCCCTGGCTGCTGTTTTGCAGAGTCTTTCTTCAGAAGGTTAGAGGTCCTTTTAATACCCATATCTGTCCTTCCGGCCATCATCCACAACTCAGATGGAAGAAGGGATGAGCTCAACTCTCATTTTTCAGTAGTCAATCAATTTGCATAGTTTGTCCTTTAATGTTTGCAGATCAACAAGTTGCATGGACTGATGCAATGGGTAAACAACATATTAGAAAACATCAATTGTTCAATGACCCTATGTCCCTGTCCTCCAAGGATAGCAACACAATAAGCTGCAACAAACATCAATTCAAGAATCAATATTCAGGCTTATATGAACAGTGGCCTATGACTCTTGACTTACTGGAAAATATATCTGGCATAATTAAGAATAAATGCTATGTTGTCAAAGATAACCATCTAGATCTACTTTGAAGACTAGTGTGTACATACTATGGAAAACAATGCAGTTCATAAGCATCACGTAGAGTGAGAGCAACAGAGCCCTGGTCATCTCTACCCTGATGTGAAAACCTGTGCTAAGATTCACTTTCTACAAGTCCTACAGTTAGGTACAGCTGTGCTCAAAATTTTACATACCCCGGCAGAATTTTTGCTCTCTTGGACTTTTTTAGAGAATATGAATGATAACACCAAAACATTTTCTCCGCTCATTGTTAGTGGTTGGGTGAAGCCATTTATTGTCAAACTACTGTGTTTTCTCTTTCTAAATCATAATGACAACCCAAAACATCCAAATGACCCTGATCAAAAGTTTACATACCACATTTCTTAATACCATGTATTGCCCCCTGTCACGGGGTCCTTCTCCGATCTCCGATACCACACAATCAACAGAGTGAGGGAAGTGTGAAAAATCCCAAGACCTTTATTATAGGCAAAGCTAAAAGGTCCATAAACAATCCACCACACTGAGGATACAATAGTCCAGAGCACATATGCAGTTCAGTAACAGGACGAATGTCCAAGGAGATGAGTGTCCAATAATCCAGCAGCCAGAGGATTAAATGGGTCCATATGCTTCTCCTTCTCTCTAACGTGCCGTCTTCACACGATCATCACCACACAGGATCTGACTTGTCCCGCTCCTGTCCTCCCCAGCCCCCTCCTTATGTCCAGGGGTAGTCAGACAGGTTGGGGCGGTTTTCAGATCTCCCAGACCTGACAAAGGTGCCTTGGGGATTAAGGCAATACAGGGGGTTCATCAAGAGGCATAGAAACAGTCAGGCTGCAGACAGTAAGTGAGCTAATTCAATTATCAGACTTTTGGAAGGTAATTGAGACTCTAGACAATATGGGGAATACACAGAATGATACAGGGCAACAAGAGAACACTATAGAAATCCGTAAAATATAAATAGACACAAAATGATACCCACATAACAGATCACACCATCACACCCCCTCTAAGGCCTGTTTCACACATCAGTTTTTCCTGTCAGTCTAAATCCGCCAAAATAGTGGAAGACGGATCCGCAGGCGGACTGACAGAAACGGGGGACAGCGGATCGGCGGATGTACGGAACCACCAATGGTAAAGATTTAAAGGAACCGTGCCTGGGGAAAAGGAAAAAAAAAAATCAAAAATTAATACCGGCGGATGTAGTGGTATCCGGAATAGAGCGGGCATCTGCGGTGAGCGATCATTTCGCAGGATGCGGGTGAGAAGCGATCGCGCAATGCGATGAGGGAGGAGATCGCGCGATGCGATGAGGGAGGAGGTTGCGCAATGCCAGGAGGGAGGAGATTGCGCGATGCCATGAGGGAGGAGATCGCGCAATGCGAGAAATGGGGAGATCGGGCAGAAATGGAGGAGGCAGGTAAAGAGAGAGAGAGAGAGAGAGAGAATTTTCATCCAGCAGCAACACTTGATTCAGGGTTAAAAGGGGAAAATGCGGATCCGGACAGCAAAAAAATGCCGTACCAACACACATAGGGCATCATTGTTTGTGATTTATCGAATGGAATACAATAACACCAAGCATGCCATAATTAAGACACTCCATTTGGGAGCAATCCATATCTCAGTTTCTGGAGGGATTAGAATCGTGAAAATTAGGAATTAGAAAGCTGGCCTCGTGCCCTTCGTAGAAATGTAAATTTTATATCTCTGTCATGAGCGCAGTGTACGCTTCTTTAATATTTCCTATTGTCTCATTCAGTCACATGTTTCACCCAAAGAAATGCTTTCCCTTAACTACTCCACATTCCTTTCTCCAACAGGAAATGGATGGTATCCTGTTACCAACAGGCAGAGGGCTGTACAGGAGGGGGGAAGTGCTGCCAGCTGACAGTTTACAATGTTCTCAGAAGGAAAGGGGAGATTCTGGAAGGTTCCAACAGAAAACATCATACCTTACAGACATTTTACATTACTATAGGGGACAGTATTATAGTAGTTATATTCTTGTACATAGGGGCAGTATTATAGTAGTTATATTCTTGTACATAGGGGCAGTATTATAGTAGTTATATTCTTGTACATAGGAGCAGTATTATAGTAGTTATATTCTTGTACATAGGGGGCAGTATTATAGTAGTTATATTCTTGTACATAGGAGCAGTATTATAGTAGTTATATTCTTGTACATAGGAGCAGTATTATAGTAGTTATATTCTTGTACATAGGGGCAGTATTATAGTAGTTATATTCTTGTACATAGGAGCAGTATTATAGTAGTTATATTCTTGTACATAGGAGCAGTATTATAGTAGTTATATTCTTGTATAAAGGGGCAGTATTATAGTAGTTATGTTCTTGTACATAGAGGGCAGTATTATAGTAGTTATATTCTTGTACATAGGGGCAGTATTATAGTAGTTATATTCTTGCACATAGGGGACAGTACTATAGTAGTTATATTCTTGTACATAGGGACAGTATTATAGTAGTTATATTCTTGTACATAGGAGCAGTATTATAGTAGTTATATTCTTGAACATAGGGGGCAGTATTACAGTAGATATATTCTTGTACATAGGAGCAGTATTATAGTTATATTCTTGTACATAGGGGCAGTATTATAGTAGTTATATTCTTGTACATAGGAGCAGTATTATAGTAGTTATAATCTTGTATATAGGGGCAGTATTATAGTAGTTATATTCTTGTGCATAGGGGGTAGTATTATAGTAGTTATATTCTTGTACATGGGAGCAGTATTGTAATGTAAAATGTCTGTAAGGTAGAACTTTCTGGAGTCCTCACAATTCTTTCCAGAAAATCGCCTTGTCACACAGCAGCATCCCCCCTCCTTATCAGCTGTGTGTCCGCACTGGTAATAGGACACTTCCTCTATAACATTTGGCCCCTCTCCACAGAAGGGAATGCTAATTAGTTAAGAGAAAGCATTTCTTTTGTTCTCAGATCTGTGGCTGAATGAAACTATGGGTGATATTAAAGAGACTGTACCACAAAAACCATACACCGCTGAGATATAATAATCACATCACTGCGTGGGCAACGAAACCAGCTTTTATAACCTCTAAATTTCACATCTCTAACCCCTCCAGAAGCTGAGATATGGATTGCTCCCAAACGGAGTGTCCTAAGTATGGCATGTCTGATGTCGTTCTATTATATTCGATGAACTACAACCTATGAGGCCCTCAGTTGGTTGATACGAGCTTCCCTTGTTGAGATATGGTTATCATAAGTTTTTTAGTTAATTGGCAACTTGGAGAAAGGGGGGATGAACTTCTGCAGACTGCCCCTTTCGTGATGTCACAGACCCTGGGCTATAAGGCACCCCTCCCTTACAGTGCTTCAGTTAAGCTGGAGTTCTGATGCTGAACAGACCTACCCCATGTCTTGGGATGTTTGGCCGCCGCCCATCCCCCGAGCCGCATGGGTTGCCTAATACAAACTAAGCACATGTAAGTGTACTTTCTGCTTTCATCCCTGTTATGTTATATTTGTATTGTACATATTTAATGTCTCAACTTTATAGCAACTTTTATCTATGTAACTGCTGCCCACATTTTGGGAATAAATGATATAAAAATCTATTAGCTCTGTCTCCATGCACTAAGAAATGAACTATGCGCCTTTTATTTTAGATAATCGCTACTAATTTGGGGTTTGTCATGGACCCTCTTAATTAACTCTGTGATTAAGTAAAGCGTGGCTGGTGGCAGCATGGTGTGTGTGGTTGGTTAGGCTGGTTGGCAGTACGGAAAGGGTCTTATATTGCTGAATGAGTGGTTGAGGCTACAGCATTGATAATTCCCTCACTGCAGTAGCCTAATTGCCCGTGCACAACAAGCAGCCCGTCCGGTGACTAATTATCCTAGGTGCAGTTCCCTGACTGACCTGAGGGTAAGGGGGGCGCCGAAGAGCTGCGTGTTCCAAAGTGGAACTGAGAAAGTGGGATATACATAAATCCCCGCAGTTCTTGGAAGGTTGTTAGCAGTGGTGGGGCATCCAAAATAACCCCCCTGCGGCAAATTGTTAGAGCAAGATTAGCTTGCTGTGTGTTGGTCACACGGTGCCAGCGGTGGGATAACTAAGATAAGCCCCCACTGTGCCTGATATAGCCGTGTGCCGGCAGTGTGTCGCGTCCCTCCGTCCGCTTGCAAGCCCGTGTCAGTGGTGGGACCGTGGCGTGTTGGTGGCACCGGCCGTGCTGTTCGTCACAAGTATTATAGTAGTTATATTTTTATACATAGAGAAGACAACACATTGTACAGACAAATAAAATCTTTTCTTGGAACATTTTATTTATATAGATCTAAACTGGTTTAGCTTCTAATTGCACCCTTTCTGTGCCGGCTTTCATAGAGCTGGCATGCTCTTATCTATGTACGTGGAATGAGATACTGTGGTTCCTGTGGATGCATTCAGCGATTAAACACTCCAGACTGAATAAAAGACATAAAGCATTTCCGAGCGTTTTGGCTGATTGCTGCAATTTCACTAAGAAAATCGCTGACTGAAATGAAGCTTCATAACTCACAGACGCGGAATGTCCAATATGCTCTTTCTTCCTCTACAACAGATCAAAAGTGGGGAAAAAAAAACATTGGGACGTTGTAAATAAAAGGGGAAGACACTGAAATGATGATGTTTGTGTATCGTCTTCTTTCTGATGTCTCCCTGAAGGCGTTTTTCCATTTTCAGTAACATACCCTATTGAGATTGTGCGATGCCTCAGTAACTTCCTATTACGGAAAAAACTCGATATCAAATAATGTTTTTGAGAGAAAGAGAAGGGTCAGCCATGCGGGATTCCGTGTCACGGCAAAATTGGAATTGGCGCAGTGAATAACATATTACTAATGACACCGATCAGATGACGGACTTGTGATGTTATCATAGATTTACAGTATAAATTTTGGAATCTTGTGTTAGCGTCAACCAATGAAAATGCATGTTTAATAGAAATTAAAGATTGCTACAAGAGCATAGCTACTATAATACTACCCCCTAAGTACTAGAATATGACTACTATAATACTGCTCCTATATACAAGAATATAACGACTATAATACTGCTCCCTATGTACAAGAATATAACTACTATAATACTGCTCCTATGTACAAGAATATAACTACTATAATACTACCCCTATGTACAAGAATATAACTACTATAATACTGCCCCCTATGTACAAGAATAAAACTACTAAAATACTGCCCCTATGTACAAGAATATAACTACTATAATACTGCCCTTATGTACAAGAATATAACTACGATAATACTGCCCCTATGTACAAGAATATAACTACTATAATACTGCTCCTATGTACAAGAATATAACTACTATAATACTGCCCCCTATGTACAAGAATAAAACTACTATAATACTGCTCCCTATGTACAAGAATAAAGCTACTATAATACTGCTCCCTATGTACAAGAATATAACTACTATAATACTGCTCCCTATGTACAACAATATAACTACTATAATACTGCTCCTATGTACAAGATTATAACTACTATAATACTGCTCCTATGTACAAGACTATAACTACTATAATACTGCCCCATATGTACAAGAATAAAACTACTATAATACTGCCCCTAAGTACAAGAATATAACTACTATAATACTGCCCCTATGTACAAGAATATAACTACTATAATACTGCTCCTATGTACAAGAATATAACTACTATAATACTGCCCCTATGTACAAGAATATAACTACTATAATACTGCTCCTATGTACAAGAATATAACTACTATAATACTGCCCCCTATGTACAAGAATAAAACTACTATAATACTGCTCCCTATGTACAAGAATATAACTACTATAATACTGCTCCTATGTACAAGACTATAACTACTATAATACTGCCCCATATGTACAAGAATAAAACTACTATAATACTGCCCCTAAGTACAAGAATATAACTACTATAATACTGCCCCTATGTACAAGAATATAACTACTATAATACTGCTCCTATGGACAAGAATATAACTACTATAAAACTGCCCCTATGTACAAGAATATAACTACTATAATACTGCTCCTATGTACAAGAATATAACTACTATAATACTGCCCCCTATGTACAAGAATAAAACTACTATAATACTGCTCCCTATGTACAAGAATAAAACTACTATAGCACTGCTCCCTATGTACAAGAATATAACTACTATAATACTGCTCCTATGTACAAGAATATAACTACTATAATACTGCCCCTATGTACAAGAATATAACTACTATAATAATGCCCCTATGTACAAGAATATAACTACTATAATACTTCCCCTAAGTACTAGAATATGACTACTATAATACTGCTCCTATATACAAGAATATAACTACTATAATACTGCTCCCTATGTACAAGAATATAACTACTATAATACTGCTCCTATGTACAAGAATATAACTACTATAATACTGCCCCTATGTACAAGAATATAACTACTATAATACTGCTCCTATGTACAAGACTATAACTACTATAATACTGCCCCCTATGTACAAGAATAAAACTACTATAATACTGCTCCCTATGTACAAGAATAAAACTACTATAGCACTGCTCCCTATGTACAAGAATATAACTACTATAATACTGCTCCTATGTACAAGAATATAACTACTATAATACTGCCCCTATGTACAAGAATATAACTACTATAATACTTCCCCTAAGTACTAGAATATGACTACTATAATACTGCTCCTATATACAAGAATATAACTACTATAATACTGCCCCTATGTACAAGAATATAACTACTATAATACTGCCCCTATGTACAAGAATATAACTACTATAATACTGTCCCCTATGTACAAGAATATAACTACTATAATACTGCCTCCTAGCTGTGAGGTTGTGTGTTTGTAGCTCTCCTGATGCCTGGAGCAAGCCCAGGGGGAGGCCACCCTGGGCGGGGTAACTCCCCAAGCAAGGCCCAGGCTTCCAGGCCTACACTTGGAAGTAACACCCAAGTTGTGTCTAAGGCGGATGCAAGTCCCAAAGTTGTTTCTGAGGGAAAGAAAGCTCAGAATGGAAGTAGCAGCAGCAGCAGCAAGAAAGGTGAAGCTGTGAAAGTGCAAAAAGTAACGGAACAAGGAAAAGCCATGGCTGTGGGTAAGAAAGTTCCAGTTAAGCAGTCGGCCAGCCAAGGCAAGCAGAGTGAAGGACAACTAGGAGAAATCCAGAAGAAATCTACTGGTGAGAAGCTGAATGGAGGAAAGCAGCCTGCAGCTCAGGAGGTGCCATCACCATCTTCAGGTGTGCAGCTGACTCCCAGCAGGCAGAGGAGAACCTCACTGGAGAGACAGACGCTCCAGGAGAACCTGCAGCAGAAGCATGTGGTGGCCAGCATGGCGAGCTCTGGGCGCACAAGGTCGCAGTCAGGTGGCAGCAGTAAAAGTGCTGTGGAGCCTGGAACCACGAAACCAGCGGTGGTGAAAGTTAAGGAGACGTCTGGTTTCAAGCATCCAGGGACATTGCTGAAAGCAGGATCCCAGGAGGAGACGCCATGTGCACCCGAGCTTCAGGTCGCAGAGGAGATCCCAGGACTGGTCAAGAGGCTCGGTGAGTTACAGCAGCACAAAGACTTGCTGCAGAAACAGATAGACATGGGCTATAATGTAAAGGCTGCTAATCCTGGTGGCGATCACACCTTTTGTGATCAGACTCTGAACATGCTTGGTATACAGCTGGCAAAAGTGGTGAGGGACATGGACTGTGTCCTAGAGAAGATGGGGCCCCTGGCGAAGACTTATAGGAACCAGGAACTGTTTATGGCACACAAGCAGGACTCTGCAGGTTCCAGCTCAGACATTGTCCCAGGTGGGACCCAGAAGCCGGTGCGGCCAGTGCTGCAGCCTGCAAGTTTCTGCTTCCAAAAGGGTCAAATACTGCAGCCGCAGCACCCTGCGGCAGACCCCAAGCAGCAGCATGTTATGCAGATTCCAGCAGGTGTACCACAAGTCTCAGAATGCCCAGCAGAGCAGCCTGCAGCAGATTCCAAGCAGCAGCATGGACTGCACTTTCCAGCAGAGGGACTACAAGTCTCAGAATGCCAAGCACAACAGTTGGGCAGTGGACATGTGCCGGTCATTACTGATGGTGCCCAGCAGGGCTCTGATGCTGGGGATAACCGCACTGTATCTGGGGGGTCGGGGGCTTGGGGGAGCACAGTATCTTTGGTGGACGCTGCATAGTCTGATAATGACTTTGATGCTGATGATAACAATGTGCATGATAATGTCTGTGATTTCCCCCCTTTAATTTCAAGCACACAAGGTTTGGCTGCCCCTCCTGCTGCAGACCTTCACCCCGTCAGTCAACCCAATGTGACCCCGCACGGTCCCCCCAGTAATGCCTGGAGTCGTGGTGCTCCGTCCTTTACCTCTGGTTCCAATTATACAGGCCAGGCGTTTAAACGGAGAAACGTTGTGCGTTTCCGGCACAGAGGTGCCAAGGAGGACCTGCCAGACAGGAGGTTTGTCGTCAGGGAGCTCTTGTGCCACCAGATGGGGTTTGTGCCAGTCAGCATCCTGGCAGTGATTAATCTTCCAGACAGGCAGGGCTATGATGTCAGCTTTAAGCTCATGTCTGACCTGGACAGATTCTGGTCTAGTTTCCCCAAGTATAGAGACACATTAAGTTCAGTTTTATTCCTATCTCTAAGCCAGATACTGTCACCATAAATGTCATCTTCTGGAATGAGTCTGTTCCCCCGCAGGACATTGTGGTGTGGCTCCGGAGGCATTGTGACCTGGTCTCTGACCTCACCAAAAGAAGAGACAGTGATGGGATCTGGACGGGAGGGTGGCGGGTTTTGGTGAAACTGCGCCAGTGCAATAACATCACTGCCCATTTACCCAACTCCTTCTTTATTGGGAGGGAGAGGGGTGTGTGTTTCTATCCTGGGCAGCCTCGTAAGTGCTTTAAATGTGGCAAGGCAGGTCACCTGGCAAATACCTGTACTGTGGTGAAGTGCAGCCTGTGTGGGGAGGTCGGCCATCTAGCTGCAGACTGCCAGAACATCAGGTGCAACCTCTGTGGGAAGATCGGTCACCCTCACAGGGACTGTCCAGACGCCTGGTACAATATCTGTAAGGACTTTCCTGACGAGGACTTGGTGGCAGGGGCAGAGATTCTGGAGGAGGCAGCTTTACTGTCAGGGGAAATACTGACCAGACCAGAGGTCCACCAGGGGTCTACTCAGCTAACACCAGAGCAGCAGGGTTCAGAGAGAGAACAGGGGAGTATGGAGGTTGTACCTCAGGGGCAGCGGTCACAGGAAGGCATTACTTCAGTGCTACCATCTGTGTCTGAAGAGAATAGCAATAATCAGAAAAGGAAGAAAAAGGACAAGGCCTCCCGTAAACCTGAGGGGTATGACACTGGCCAAGGAGCCGGGAAGAAATTCCAGAGCTCTGCAGGTGTAATGGTCGTATCTAACAGGTTTGATGTTCTGTCTGAGTCTGACGGCGAATTTGAAGATGACCTTAAGAGAATTGACGCAGAGTGTGATAGGGACGTAGAGGACTGTCCTCCGCCAAAGCGGAAGCCCTTACCTGAGGGCACTCGGGTAGAGTCTGAGATGGAGACCGGTGGTGAACAGAATAACTCCGACTCAGATCTGTGACGCTGTCAACCAGATAATGTCTGAACTCAGATAGGGAAAATCATTAGGAGAAATTAGGAAATGTTAAGATAGAGAAGGATGTGTCACTGGGTAGGAACATGATGAGCTCTGTTTGCCAGTGTTTTTTTTTTTTTTTTCTCTCCTCAAACTAGGAGTATGGACTCTAAGTTAATTTGATATGTATAAACTGGATATGTAATGAATGTATGTACAATCCTAGTGAATTCAGTTTTGTATTATTGGAGGAATGTTATTTGTATTTGTTTTGTTTTTACAATAAAAATTGCCCCTATGTACAAGAATATAACTACTATAATACTGCCCCTATGTACATGAATATAACTACTATAATACTGCCCCTATGTGCAAGAATATAACTGCTATAATACTGCCCCTATATACAAGAATATAACTACTATAATACTGCCCCTATGTACAAGAATATAACTACTATAATACTGCTCCTATGTACAAGAAGATAACTACTATAATACTGCCCCCATATACAAGAATATAACTACTATAATACTGCTCCCTATGTACAAAAGATAACTACTATAATACTGCCCCTATGTACAAGAATGTAACTACTATAATACTGCCCCTATGTACAAGAAGATAAGTACTATAATACTGCCCCCATATACAAGAATATAACTACTATAATACTGCTCCTATGTACAAGAATATAACTACTATAATACTGCTCCCTATGTTCAAGAATATAACTACTATAATACTGCCCCTATGTGCAAGAATATAACTACTATAATACTGCCCCTATATACAAGAATATAACTACTATAATACTGCCCCCCATATACAAGAATATAACTACTATAATACTGCTCCCTATGTACAAGAAGATAACTACTATAATACTGCCCCTATGTACAAGAATATAACTACTATAATACTGCTCCCTATGTACAAAAGATAACTACTATAATACTGCCCCTATGTACAAGAATATAACTACTATAATACTGCCCCTATGTACAAGAAGATAACTACTATAATACTGCCCCCATATACAAGAATATAACTACTATAATACTGCTCCTATGTACAAGAATATAACTACTATAATACTGCCCCTATGTACAAGAATATAACTACTATAATACTGCTCCCTATGTACAAGAAGATAACTACTATAATACTGCCCCTATGTACAAGAATATAACTACTATAATACTGCCCCTATGTACAAGAATATAACTACTATAATACTGCTCCTATGTACAAGAATATAACTACTATAATACTGCCCTCTATGTACAAGAATATAACTACTATAATACTGCCCCTATGTACAAGAATATATCTACTATAATACTGCCCCTATGTACAAGAATATAACTACTATAATACTGCTCCTATGTACAAGAATATAAGTACTATAATACTTTCCCCCTACGTACAAGAATATAGCTACTATAATACTGCCCCCTATGTACAAGAATAGAACTACTATAATACTGTCCCCCTACGTACAAGAATATAACTACTATAATACTGCCCCTATGTACAAGAATATAACTACTATAATACTGCTCCTATGTACAAGAATATAACTACTATAATACTGCTCCTATGTACAAGAATATAACTACTATAATACTGCCCCTATGTACAAGAATATAACTACTATAATACTGCCCCTATGTACAGGAATATAACTACTATAATACTGCCCCTATGTACAAGAATATAACTACTATAATACTGCTCCTATGTACAAGAATATAACTACTATAATACTGCTCCTATGTACAAGAATATAACTACTATAATACTGCCCCTATGTACAAGATTATAACTACTATAATACTGCCCCTATGTACAAGAATATAACTACTATAATACTGCCCCCTATGTACAAGAATGTAACTACTATAATACTGCTCCTATGTACAAGAATATAACTACTATAATACTGCCCTTATGTACAAGAATATAACTACTATAATACTGCTCCCTATGTACAAGAATATAACTACTATAATACTGCTCCTATGTACAAGAATATAACTACTATAATACTGCTCCCTATGTACAAGAATATAACTACTATAATACTGCTCCTATGTACAAGAATATAACTACTATAATACTGCTCCCTATGTACAAGAATATAACTACTATAATACTGCCCCTTATGTACAAGAATATAACTACTATAATACTGCCCCTATGTACAAGAATATAACTACTATAATACTGCCCCCTATGTACAAGAATATAACTACTATAATACTGCCCCTATGTACAAGAATATAACTACTATAATACTGCCCCCTATGTACAAGAATATAACTACTATAATACTGCTCCTATGTACAAGAATATAACTACTATAATACTGCCCCCTATGTACAAGAATATAACTACTATAATACTGCTCCTATGTACAAGAATATAACTACTATAATACTGCCCCCTATGTACAAGAATATAACTACTATAATACAGCTCCTATGTAGAAGAATATAACTACTATAATACTGCCCCTATGTAGAAGAATATAACTCTCCTATTTACTGGAATATAGTTGCTATTGAAGACTTCATTCTATACCTTTAATTCTATATACGTTTAGGAGACTTTTTAGGTAATTAGTATTAGACATATTACAACATAAGTTATAAGGATTTTTGGCAGTTAAGTAGTCAGAGTATTTTATGGGTGGACGCTCTCATTTTATTAGCACATCAGTGCAGTTTCTTAAATCTCAGGGCTAGGTCAGTGCTAGAGCCTATAATAAAGACGACGTTTCATGTTGCAAGTTAATGAGACATACTGTAGAATCCTTCATCTCCCCGTCCACAGGGGAAGACCCACTAGCCGCTGACTAGGCTGCGCAAGTCTGGCAAAGATCAAAATAAACCATCATTCGGAGCCTCGCTCCCGTAAATCCGGTCGAGCATTTGCTTCGTCGTCCCCGAGGAGCGAACCGTAAAACAAGGCCTGTCTCCCTGAGTTATGAACACAGTCATTTTTAAATATACACATGCAATTCCAAAGCCGGAGCCCGGCTCCCTCGCTGACTACAAAGTCTTACAAATTGATTCTCGTCTCTCCCTTTTCCCTCTGATCAAAATCTTCTTTGCAGATCATTTTGACATTTTCCATCTTTAAGGGAAGAGCGGAGAATATTGTTGGCGACTCCCAGAATTTGCAGTTTTCAAAAAAATAATAAAGTTGAACTTTGTATTCAAAAGTTTTAATTAGGCAAAAAGTTTGGATTCTAAAAGACTCTATTTTTTTGAGATTTTCAACCACAAAGTCAAGGGGTGAGCAGAAGACGTGACTTCCATGGGAACCTTTGTGAGAGGGGGTGCACTTTATAGTTGGAGAAAGGTTCAAGAAAGGACCTGCAAAAAGTTGGTGGACCTAATGCTCCTAAGGAGAACTAAGCAAATTTACCGAAATGCCTCCATATGGCACTCATGGAAAATTTGTATAACACCCAGACGGCGTGTCCCAAAAGAACATGAAGCCAAAATGTAATGTTACATAGAAATGTTTAATTCAGAATATTTAGACAGAAATATTATATACGAGCATTTTATGTTAGGGCGTTGGAGGCCCCAGGGAGATGCGATGAGTGTTTCTGACTAGAGATGAGCGACTTTGCCTTTTTTAGGGTCAAGTCAGGTTTCATGAAACCCGACTTTCTCAAAAGTCGAGTCGAACGAAATCGGCCGACTACCGGGAAAAGTTGGAGGTTCGACTGAAACACGAAACCCAATGCAAGTCAATGGGGAAGCAAAGTCGGCAGTGAGTGGAGGACACTAAACACACCTACATGCCAGACCGCTTTTTTAAAGTGTGCATGCCCGGAAGATTTTCGCTGGCATGAATCTCTCTCTCCGATGGACCTGGTGCAAAATTTGGACTTGGGTCCCCAAATGGCTAGTGGTCAGGTATATGGGCCCTTGTAGCATTCTAGATCCTATAAAGACATAAGTGTTCACCCACTTATTATATTGTGCCCCATCCTGGTGCCTTCCGGGAATAATTTCCCCCATCCTGGGCCTATTACGGGCATGATGTCGCCCATCCTTGTATACTGTCCCCCATCCTGGGCTCATTCCCAGTATGATGTCTCCCATCCTGATATAATGTCTCCCATTCTAGGCCCATTCCTGGTATGGTGTCCCAAATCTTGGGATAATGTCCCTTATCCTGCGTCCCTTCCGGGTATAATTTCCCCCATCCTACGTCCCTTCCTGGTATAATTTCCCCCATCCTGGCTGCTTCCTGGAATAATGTCCCACATCCTGAGCCCCTTCCTGGTATAATGTCCACCATCCTATGTTCCTTCCTGTTATATTGTCCCCCATCCTGAACTCCTTGCTGGTATAATGTCCCCATCTTGCGTCCCATCCTGGTATAATATGTAAATCAGAAGCCGCGGAGACACCATCACATGTTTCTAAATGCAAGCAGTGACTAGCCAGGTCTTTCACCGGGAAGGAACAACCACGGGAAGGGCAGTCTCCAATGAAGGAAGCCACCTATGCCAAAACATGGTATCCATCCACAGACAGCTGTTTCGGGGTATTTGCCCCTCATCAGTGTGGAGTAGGAAACTGGCTAGTAGGAGCAATGCCTAGTAGAAGACTAAATTTGCATGTTTTACATATTTCCCATAAGGGATGGGGGCAGTGCTCTAGAATCACTGCGTTGAGAAACACGTGATGGTGTCTCCGCAGTGTCGGATGTTGATCTCCATGAGGTCAATCATCCTCATTTTTCACCATCCTGGTATAATGTCCTCCATCCTGGGCCCCTTCCTGGTATAGATATTACATCAGGAAAGGGTCCAGGATGGGAGACATTATTACTGAAAGGGGCCTACGATGGGGGTAAAAATTTTTAGGAAGGGGTCCAAAATGGGAGCTATTACACCAAGAATATAATGTCCCCCCTCCTGGACTCCTTCCTGATATAATGTCCCTCATTCTGTGTCCCTTCCTGGTATAATTTCCCTCATCCTGGCTGCTTCCTGATATAATGTTCCACATCCTGAGCCCCTTCTTGGTATAATGTCCTCCATTCCAGGCCCTCCCATGTATAATATCCCCTTCTTGAGCCCCTTCCTAGTATAATGTCCCCCACCTGGGCGACTTCCTGATATAATTTCCCCAATTCTGTCCCGTTCTTGGTGTAATAGCTCCCATTTTGGACCCCTTCCTAAAAAAATTTACCCCCATCGTAGGCCCCTTTCAGTAATAATGTCTCCCATCCTGGACCCTTTCCTGATGTAATATCTAATATCCTGAGCTGCTTCCTGGCATAATGTCCCCGATTCTGGACTCCTTCCAATAATAATGCTCTCTGTTCTTCCCCAACAAATTAAAAAAATAAAATTATTCTTTCCTGAGGCCTCATCGTGCACAGTGCGACAACAAATGTCTTTTTGGCACCGGAAGCTCCTGCACTAAGAGAAGATGGAGGAAGAGGATGCCACACGTGGTGGACAAGTGAAGAAGGGGTTGCACGGAGGACAAGATGGGAGGCTGCGGAGAAGTCAGTATTATATTTTTTTACATCAATGAACCTTTTTTCCTGAGGTTTGATTAGAGGTGGTGCTATGTTTGCCAAGCATGGTGGAACATAGCATAACCAGCCAGGGTAAAACTGATCAAAAGGCTTGACAGGGAGAGAATTACAAAATTGCATGACTGAGCAAGATCCACTGGGTGGAGATCTGTCCAGGCTGGCCAAGAACTGCCAAAATCAAGGAAGGGTTAATACCAGAGAAAGAGTAACTATATATATAGATCCCTTCATTCACACGATCAGTTGGATCCCAGAGGTCAGAACCCCCCGCAATCATTAACTGTTGACATATCTTTAACATATCGACCACTTTCTGGAAATCTTACTTATCTCGGCCAGTAGGCACTTTAAATCCTACTTCCAAGACTATCCAAAGCAGGAAGGAATGGCTGACTTTTGGGCAGGGTTCGTGTAATCCCTGCCCTATCTTAGACAGGCCCAGGCCAAAACTTGTTAAAATTATTTATGAAAATTCTAAAAAGTTTTGACAAATTTGGGATTATGGCAACAATAAAATAAATGATAAATAGTTATATTCCAATAGTGGTAGAATAAAGATAATCCTACAAAAAATGAAAAGTACACAGCAAACAACCTATTTCACCTCCACAGCCAAAGCTGCTGTCCAGTTCTCTTCTGGTTTACTATCAGCGGATACATAAACTCTCACGACTTGATGCCCCGCGGCCAGCTCCTCTACTAGGATCCACAGTCTACGAGACACTGAGCTTTGAAGACAACAAGCGCCCAGGGATAGGTCTTGAGAATAAGATATATTGCATTGACTAGACAGCATTTCCACATAATGGTTTTCATCGTGAGATATATGTATTTATTAAATCCGTGCTGAATGGCCGAGGGCTGCGGACTAAGCAGACGCCGGCACTTCTGTTCATGCTGATTTCCTCCATACTTCTCCCTGTTGGAAGTTTCATATCATCAGCCTGTCCAATTGATTTGGTAAGCCAATTAAAGGGAGCGTGTGGGGTGAGGCGGTGTTGAAAAACAATTACAGGTTGGTTTTATGCTTGCCATCCCAGATTAGAAGGTCAGCGGTGACAGATCCAATATAACTCTTTATACGACTCCTCGGATCGTCATTGAAAGGTTCTGATGGTGTCATCTGATATTTCGCAGTGGACGTTCGATTCCGTATGTTGAGTCTCTGACCTGTAACTCTAGTTTATTTCATGTAAACGAAGTTCTAGGGAAAGAACATCGTTGAGTTATACTTCTAGAATTATGATCTTTGGGGGAGTCCATCCTCTAAATCCCCCCTTGATAATGAAAATGAAGTGACTTGGTCCCTGTAGAGAGGTGTCTTTTGTGATCCAAGTCAATAGGAAAGAGTTGTAGTCCCTTTTACAGTAACTCTAGACAACTGGCCACTGGCTACAACATCTGGTCATCATGGAAGCTAAAGAACACTCAGTTTTAGTGGCACATTTCATCATTACCCTTGTCAGCTGATGACTTCATTTTACTCTTGCAGCTGAGTTCGAGAAGTAGTCCACTAAAGAAAACATCTTGAACAGTTTCGGAGCTACTGTTTAGTCATGAAGTCACCCAGGTCCACCATATATTTATGTTCTTACGCTCGCTTTCCTCCTCCACCTTCCTTTTCTCTCCTGTAGCTCAGGTTACACACTACCAGCAACCAAATTCCCAATTCTCGTAAAATCAGGAGAGTATCCTCAACGTCACTCACAATCGTGCTAGTCAAGTTGGTACTACTGTCAAAGGCCCAGGTAAAGTGGTTGCCTAAAATGCCTACATTCATCTTTAGGTGGCCACCAATCTAAAGTCGAGTCCTGATTAGTAGACAACCATGTACAAATCTTGTTCAAATATGGGTATAAATGAGTATTCTTTTCTCTCTCCCTCTTGGATACACTAATTGAGGGATTTGGGCAAGTAAAGTCTACGTAGAAGTATAAAAGGTTTCTTATCAAAGTGGTGACCTCTTGGACCTCTTGAAAGAGTTTTCATATCTCTTGGGTGTCTTTGAAATGTCCCATGTAGAAACATGCAATCAAGAGCTGGGTAACAGGCTCTGGAGGGGCATAGTTATGAAAAGGATCTTGGTCATCATTCACTCATCCAGCAATCTCCCGGATGGGCAATGTCAAGTATGTTTAAGAATTAGTTGGACATTGTGTTTGAGAAGAAGTATAGTACTCTTGTCACGTACGTTATTCATTGAGTTGCAATGGATTTGGCTTTGGACTACCCAGAAGTGGGGTCATCTAACCATTATTCAAGGATCTGGACTTCACTGACCACTTCTTCAGGAATAGTCTCCATTTACACTACCTGGGTTGAAGCTAAGCAGATGACACTAGAACATGGTACAAGTCAGAAGACACATGAGGTTAGAGTTGATGGAGACAATTTAAGGTCTGGACTGACACAAATGGAGTCTTGGAGAAGGTCAGGATGGTCTGCGGACAAGTAGACAAACAAGACGCCCACCAAAGAGAGAGTGGAATGCTGTGGGCTTGTAATGGCATGATGGTGGCCCATGAGAACCCTTCATCAGGTGGTCATCAAATCTTTGTCATAGGGCACATGTTGGAACTTAATGGACCTAATAGGGACTTCCAGAAAACTGAACCGTTGTTTGTCTGGGACCTAGATATTCGTCTTTAGGGTGACGATTCGATTGTAGCTTGGTTGGTTTGTGTGGCATTCATGGGATTTATTACCAGTGACGACGACAAAGGTTTATATTATGAGCCGCCATCACATAGACGGAGTAATTATCCGCGAATAATCTGCTTTGAATACATTGCTACATGAAAAGATAGCCCGAAGAAACCATTATGTCCTCATCTTCATGAGCGATGACAGGGTCAGGTTGTCTGGGCGATCCATATTTGCCTGTATTAGGTATAATTAAGGCCGAGTTAATTATGTGTTAATTGGAGACGTCTAGATACTAAGTGTATGATCAATTACTAATAGCGGCTCGGATGCTCTCATATAATCAGCCTCTTCCTTACATCTTCTTGAGTCATTGGAAAAAAAAGACACAGCTCTTCTCAAAGTGATGTCACACGCGTGGCAATGCTACGGTCAATTTCACTCTTAAAGGGAATGTTCACTTTTTTTTAACAATTACCTGCTAATTCATTTTTTACTACCTTTTTATGGGGGTGGAGCTCCTTCTTTGCTGATACAGAGCTCATAATCCTCTGTATGTTCATAGAGTTCATTAATAAAATCATGACTATCAGCAGCCACCGACTTAGTATTGAGTTCCAATGGAAGTGGGAGAAATCTGTATTCAGAGAGCTCCCCCTAGTGGTGGCTGCAAATAGACAATATTGTAGCTTTATACTGAAATTGGATCGTTAAAATCCTAATAACTTATTTTGGATTCACTAACAAATATCTAAGCCAGTTGTCCAGATTTGCCAGAGAATATGGGAAGCAAGATGTGCCACAGTCCACGCTGCTGAATCCACAAAATCACCTGGGATGCCAGGTGATTTTGTGGATTCAGCAGCGCGGACTGTGGCACATCTTGCTTCCCATATTCTCTGGCAGTTTTTCCACTTTGGAGTGGTCGGTGGAGGTCCTGCAGCAGCTGATACTGTGTTATGTCTTCAAGCCAGTTGTGGGTCACACAACTGGAATAGGTGAGTGGAACTGCATTACACCACTCACATCGTAGTGTCACTAGTGATAGGGCACTATTGCGCCTCTTGTTCCCCCACCCTTTTTGGGTTGTCCAGATTTATCTCAGTTGACCATTCCCTGATTTTGACTGGCATTCTACTTTAGCCATTTATTGGCCGAGCCATATTTTTGTCATTAATTTTTCATTTTTGCCTCCTTTCAATTATATTTTTATTTTATTAAGACTAGGTAGCAATTTGAGGCCTTTTTGCTAAGCTGTAGGTCAGGGTGAGCAGCACGTAACGAAGGTGATGATGTAGGGAGATTTTTTGGAGTTGGATAGGTTGGATGGCAGGAGAAACAATGTAGTTGGATATGCTAAGAGGCACGTGGAACAATGGAGCTGGATATTCTGAAAGGGATAAAAAACAATGAGGCTGGATATGCTGACTGGACTGTGGAACAATGGCGCTGAATATGCTAAATGGCATGTGGAACAGTGGAGCTGGATATGCTGAGTAACATGTGGAACAGTGCAGTTGTATAGGCTGAGTGGCACGTAGAACTATGGAGCTGATATGGTGAGTGGCACGTGGAACAACAGAGTTGATATGTTGAGTTGCACGTGGATAGGTGGACCTGGATCTGCTGAGTGGCACATGGAACAATAGAGATTGACATGCTGGCAAGTGGAACAATGGAGTTGGATATGCTGAATGGCACATGGAACAATGGAGCTGGATATGTTAAGTAGCAAGTGGAACAGTGTAGCTGGATATGCTAAGTGGCACGTGGAACAATGAATCTGGGATAGGCTGGAGAGTGGAACTATGGAGTTGGATATGCTGAATGACATGTGGCACAGTGGAACTGGATATGTTAAGTGGCAAGTGGAACTATGGAGCTGGATATGCTGAGTGGCATATGGAACAATGAAGCTGGGATAGGCTGGCATGTGAAACAATGGAGCTGGATATATAGGATGACACCTAGGTTTGAAAATGCTAAAGCTGAGAATTAAGGCAGCACATTTATACAGCAGGATCCTCGGGGGAGTGTGCTTAGGCTGCTCTGCATAATTACCCTCTGAGCCACACCCATTTGTAGAGATCATAAACATTAACACTAAATGAAAAATCCCATATTTCTGGAACTGTATAGCGGATTTGAAAAGGAAAAGAAAATGAATACTCAAGGGAACAGTGGGAATAAAATTTAAGAGCAAAAACTAGACATTTTTGACCTGGTGAAAGGTCCTCTATAAACAAGTCTTTTTTTTGTGTATGGGGAAGTCTGGAGTGATTGGTGTCAGCCAAACAAGTAATTGGCCAACAGTTATCTCAGGTATAAGGGCAACTCAATTAAAATGCGTGGGACTTGACCTATCAGCAAAAAACTTGCAGAATCGAGGTTGCAGAATTCTATCAATTCTTGTTGGGTGTGAGACATTCTGAAGCCGGCGTCGGAGGTCTGGAGATTTCACTGAGACGGCATGGCATGCATAAATCATCTACCTGCGGGATAATGCGGAGGAGCCAAGGATTCTGGGTAAATACAATACAGACCTCCGTTTTGTCGCCCCTCCAGATTTATTTCGTTGGTCGAAATTTTGCATTTTTTATTTTTTTTTTTTGCATACGAGATAAAGAAGATGAGCCGAGGAGTGGGCCGGATGATTAAACTGCATTCATGCTTACATGGCTGAGAAGTAATATCACAGATGGTCTCTTAAGAGCGATTCCTTTCTCAGGCGGCGATTTTTGACACCAGATTATAATTAAAACAACCCACTGTTTTTTGTTTTTTTTCCTGCAGACGCCTGACTGTACAATGGATCCGCTCGTAACCGAATTAGATGAATATGCAAAAGTTAATCAGTGTTACATCAATCTACATCATTCACGTCTGCTCCTTGTGTCCTTTCCTCAACCCTCCCGAAATTGTACCCGTCCTTTCACCTAAAACCTGCTGCCTTTATCACCCACCACAACTTCATACTGTTTTCGCTGCAAATATCAATCTTGGGCTTCGTTTTTAGAGGTTTTTGAGGAGTTTATGTAAAATTCTCTAAATACCCCTCAAAATCTTAAAACTTCTTAAAAACTTTGAGTTTCCACTCTAGCCCAAGGTTATGCAAACAACTTCTTATAAATTATGGGGTTTGATGTGTCATCTCCAAAAAAAAGCCTACAAAACTCAAACAGATACAAGTCAATTTGTGAGTTAAAATAATAAAAAAAAATATCAAGCCTAAAGTATCTCCGACATGTTTAGGTTTTGCTATAATTTGCCCAAATAAAATCATAGAGCTTGAAAAAGGTTTAGTAGGGTAATAGAAACACTTTTGCTGCAATTTTTTAATAATATTTTTCACAAGTTTCTCAGGGATAAACTGTGGGAAGCCATGTAATGCCTAGAGCAGAACCTCGGGGGCGGAGCTTAATAGAGGGATTTAGTCTTTAGTTTTCCATTTGATTTTGGCATCTGTGCAAATTCTTCAAAATCTGGAGTGGGGAAAAAAAATTCATAGGCTATTACTATGTGTGTAGTAATCCTAGATCCCCCCCTGTAACTGCTTGTCTAAATGGAGTAAATAAAGGGTTATCTAGGACAGGACAACACCTTCTTAAAGGCTAAAATGCGCTACATAACATTAAAAAAATAACATACCCATCTCCCTCAGCGTGTATTTCCTGTAATACCGGAGCTGTGTCTTGCAGAAGTCATGTGGCATTGGTATATCGCATGACCGCTGCAGCCAATCTGTGGGCATTGATCAGCTGCAGCCTTCACTAGTCCATCAGAGTGGAGGTCCGCTCTGACAGGAAACTGAAAGGCTGCAGTTGAAGGAGATGGGATCAACCAGTGTGGGATCTCCTTGCTTCACAGGACCCATAGCAGCTAAATACGTTACCACCATGGGAAATGCGCTCTTAAAGCTACAGTGCCTCATTATAGATACATTCATGCATTACACATTTGATGTGGACATTTTTCACAGCAAATCCACAAATCATGTTGATTTTGGAACAGATCTGATCCTTTTTCCGATTGCTGTATATCCAGTCTCCACCAATCACATCTTGTCATGTGTTACCGTTTTTGCCTGTGATTGTCAGCAGCTGTTATAAGCCATCATCACAAAAGACAGTGTGTACACATGTCCACAGGTGACAAGGTTACCGTAGGAGCTCAGGAGAGATAAGAATAGGTGTTTTCATTTTACAAAAGTTTTTTTTAATTTTAGTCCTGGTTTGTATTAGGCATACTTTAAAGGCAACCTACCATTAGATTTTTTTAAAAAAAAGCGAGTTTTGCTTTCATTTTATTCCCATCGATCCCCTGAGTAGTTTGTTTTTTGTTTTTTAAAAATCCGCCAAATGGTTCCTGAGATATGAACCTTTTTATGTAGTGCTCATTTTTTTGGTCTTTACTAAGAGGGTGTGGCTTACAGGGTAATTATGCAGAGCAGTCTAAAGACACGCCCCTGAGGATCCTGTGAGCGCCACTAGTAGTACTTAATAAAAAGGCTCATATCTCTGGAACCGTATGGCGGATTTAAAAATGACAAAAAAAGAAATACTCAGTGGAGCATGGGTAATAAAATAAGAGCAAAAACTGGACTCTAGTGAAAGGTCCTTTTTGTGGGAAACCTAGTGCTCCTTTATTTTTCTGAATTACTAATTACTGAGGTTTTCGATTCATGGTTGTAAACAGTTAACTGATCATCGGATGTATGATTCTAAAAAAAAAAAAAACTCCAGAGGGTCGAGAAGTAAAATGAAAAATAAAAACTTATGGAAATGACACCGGGGAAAGAGAGAGAAGTAAATGATGCAGAACGTGGCCTGTCAGCTTCTTCTTAACATTTGATAGCTGACACAGGGATGCCAAGACGAAGGCGGCGAGACGAGGGAGGCGCGCGGTGCAGACGGGCAGGTGTCTATTACAGGGAACAAAACGCAGCTTCAAAATTCATTATTCCGCATTGATCTGGGGATTTTCCTCGGATTTACATTTCATCTTAACGGCTAATGTTTTCTCCTTTTTTTATATATATATATATATAAAATCTCCATCCGAAAACGCCGCCTGTCAGATATCGGAGATTTGCATGCAGCCTGTGATCTCGTCTAATAATACATTATCTCAGGATAAAAGTGATAGACAGACATGCCGCAGCGTTCCCAAATTACCAGGCAGAAGGCGCTGCCTGGATGACTGGTGACAAAGCGGAAAAAGAAAAGTATTTTACTTCTCAAGAAGGGAAATGGTGTCAGTTCTGAGGAATTTCTCTGTCGTTTCTATAACTTGAAGATTTATAGCATACTTGACAACTTTCGAAGCCTGGCCTCCGGGACATGGTCAACATTTTGGTTCATAACCATATCCCTTTTAAAGGCTACTCAACTATTATTCTCTGCCCTTCGTCCCTTTACCTCTCCATGCCCATTATTTGCCCCTCTAAACCCGTTTTCCTCCTCTCCTCGCCTATTCTCTAACCTTCACACCTGTTCTCTGCCCCTCCATATTGATTCTCTGCCCTCTCCACCTGTTCTCAGCCCCTCCATATTTATTCTCTGCCCGTTCCTCCTGTTCTCTGCCCCTCCATGTGTATTCTCTGCCCTCTCCACCTGTTCTGTCTCTCCATACCTATTATCTGCCCTCTCCACCTGTTCCCCGCCCCTCCATGTGTATTCTCTGCCCTCTCCACCTGTTCTCTTCCCCTCTATATTGATTCTCTGCCCTCTCCACCTGCTCTCAGCCCCTCCATATTTATTCTCTGCCCTCTCCAGCTGTTCTCAGCCCCTCCATATTGATTCTCTGCCCTCTCCACCTGTTCTCTGCCCCTCCATATTTATTCTCTGCCCTCTCCACCTGTTCTCTGCCCCTCCATGTGTATTCTCTGCCCTCTCCAGCTGTTCTCAGCCCCTCCATATTGATTCTCTGCCCTCTCCACCTGTTCTCTGCCCCTCCATATTTATTCTCTGCCCTCTCCAACTGTTCTCTGCCCCTCCATATTTATTCTCTGCCCTCTCCAACTGTTCTCTGCCCCTCCATATTGATTCTCTGCCCTCTCCACCTGTTCTCTGCCCCTCCATATTTATTCTCTGCCCTCTCCAACTGTTCTCTGCCCCTCCATATTGATTCTCTGCCCTCTCCACCTGTTCTCAGCCCCTCCATATTGATTCTCTACCCTCTCCACCTGTTCTCTGCCCCTCCATATTTATTCTCTGCCCTCTCCACCTGTTCTCTGCCCCTCCATATTTATTCTCTGCCCTCTCCAACTGTTCTCTGCCCCTCCATATTGATTCTCTGCCCTCTCCAACTGTTCTCTGCCCCTCCATATTGATTCTCTACCCTCTCCACCTGTTCTCTGCCCCTCCATATTTATTCTCTGCCCTCTCCACCTGTTCTCTGCCCCTCCATATTTATTCTCTGCCCTCTCCAACTGTTCTCTGCCCCTACATATTGATTCTCTGCCCTCTCCACCTGTTCTCTGCCCCTCCATATTTATTCTCTGCCCTCTCCACCTGTTCTCTGCCCCTCCATATTTATTCTCTGCCCTCTCCAACTGTTCTCTGCCCCTCCATATTGATTCTCTGCCCTCTCCACCTGTTCTCAGCCCCTCCATATTGATTCTCTGCCCTCTCCACCTGTTCTCTGCCCCTCCATGTGTATTCTCTGCCCTCTCCACCTGTTCTCAGCCCCTCCATATTGATTCTCTGCCCTCTCCACCTGTTCTCAGCCCCTCCATATTTATTCTCTGCCCTCTCCACCTGTTCTCAGCCCCTCCATATTTATTCTCTGCCCTCTCCACCTGTTCTCTGCCCCTCCATGTGTATTCTCTGCCCTCTCCACCTGTTCTCAGCCCCTCCATATTGATTCTCTGCCCTCTCCACCTGTTCTCTGCCCCTCCATGTGTATTCTCTGCCCTCTCCACCTGTTCTCAGCCCCTCCATATTTATTCTCTGCCCTCTCCACCTGTTCTCAGCCCCTCCATATTTATTCTCTGCCCTCTCCACCTGTTCTCTGCCCCTCCATGTGTATTCTCTGCCCTCTCCACCTGTTCTCAGCCCCTCCATATTGATTCTCTGCCCTCTCCACCTGTTCTCTGCCCCTCCATGTGTATTCTCTGCCCTCTCCACCTGTTCTCAGCCCCTCCATATTGATTCTCTGCCCTCTCCACCTGCTCTCAGCCCTCCATATTTATTCTCTGCCCTCTCCACCTGTTCTCAGCCCCTCCATATTGATTCTCTGCCCTCTCCACCTGTTCTCTGCCCCTCCATGTGTATTCTCTGCCCTCTCCACCTGTTCTCAGCCCCTCCATATTGATTCTCTACCCTCTCCACCTGTTCTCTGCCCCTCCATATTTATTCTCTGCCCTCTCCACCTGTTCTCAGCCCCTCCATATTGATTCTCTACCCTCTCCACCTGTTCTCAGGCCCTCCATATTGATTCTCTGCCCTCTCCACCTGTTCTCAGCCCCTCCATATTTATTCTCTGCCCTCTCCACCTGTTCTGAGCCCCTCCATATTGATTCTCTGCCCTCTCCACCTGCTCTCAGCCCCTCCATATTGATTCTCTACCCTCTCCACCTGTTCTCAGCCCCTCCATATTGATTCTCTACCCTCTCCACCTGTTCTCTGCCCCTCCATGTGTATTCTCTGCCCTCTCCAGCTGTTCTCAGCCCCTCCATATTGATTCTCTGCCCTCTCCATTTTTATTATCTGCCCTCTCCACCTGTTCTCTGCCCCTCCATACCTATTCTCTGCCCTCTCCACCTGTTCTCTGCCCCTCCATATTGATTCTCTGCCCTCTCCAGCTGTTCTCAGCCCCTCCATATTGATTCTCTACCCTCTCCAGCTGTTCTCAGCCCCTCCATATTGATTCTCTACCCCCTCCACCTGTTCTCTGCCCCTCCATGTGTATTCTCTGCCCTCTCCAGCTGTTCTCAGCCCCTCCATATTGATTCTCTGCCCTCTCCATTTTTATTATCTGCCCTCTCCACCTGTTCTCTGCCCCTCCATACCTATTCTCTGCCCTCTCCACCTGTTCTCTGCCCCTCCATATTGATTCTCTGCCCTCTCCACCTGTTCTCTGCCCCTCCATATTGATTCTCTACCCTCTCCAGCTGTTCTCAGCCCCTCCATATTGATTCTCTACCCCTCCACCTGTTCTCTGCCCCTCCATATTGATTCTCTACCCTCTCCACCTGTTCTCTGCCCCTCCATATTGATTCTCTGCCCTCTCCACCTGTTCTCTGCCCCTCCATATTGATTCTCTACCCTCTCCAGCTGTTCTCAGCCCCTCCATATTGATTCTCTGCCCTCTCCACCTGTTCTCTGCCCCTCCATATTGATTCTCTACCCTCTCCACCTGTTCTCTGCCCCTCCATATTGATTCTCTGCCCTCTCCACCTGTTCTCAGCCCCTCCATATTGATTCTCTGCCCTCTCCACCTGTTCTCAGCCCCTCCATATTGATTCTCTGCCCTCTCCACCTGTTCTAAGCCCCTCCATAATGATTATCTGCCCTCTTCACCTGTTCTCTGCCCCTCTGTGCTCATTCTCTTCTCCTCCACTCTTGCTCTGGAAGTCTGCACTTTTTTTTTACTGTTTCCTGGACATTGTGGGAGAGTTGGACAGTGTGATTTATATGTTCTCTTAAAATCAAGAACAAATTGGCCTCTGTGTTAGGTTTGGTGAGCACGCTCTCTGTTACCTGCGTAGGTTGTTGTGTATGACGCGGGTGGAGGATCTGTTCCTGATATCTATTGTTGACGGTGTGATCTTGTATTTTCTTTCTCCGGTTTACTAGACACTATGTTGAATAAAAGATTAAAAGTGATAAGAAATGGCCCGTTCTGGATCCAGGTTCATGCCGGTAGGTGAACATCAACTAGTTTACTTTTTTACATATTCAAACCCCTGGGGAACTTTTCCTTTCACCTGGCTGACCATTTGAAGATCCTTCAGAGGGCCCATGTTTATAGGACATACACATAGGTTTGATAAGGAGGCCATCACTTTGTAGTAGAGATGAGTTAATTCATGTTTGCTTTTTGCTGAACCCGATGCAAAGAGCCTAACATGGCCAACTACGTTTACATATTGCAGAAAATTGTATCAGCCATCAATAGACCTGAGGTACAGCCAAGAACGCTTCCCCATAATGCATTGCAGCTATTACATCACATGATATAGCACAGCCAACCAAGAGAGACTATTGGAGCCTGTATAAAAGTCGAGGCAAGAAATGCAGCAGCCGCTTTTTTTTGAATCTGGATAGTGAGTGGACGTCGCAGCTTAGCCATAGAGACAGGGAGAGAAAGCCATAAAAACACTGAAGAAACTGTACAGATAAGAAGGTTAGTGTGTGAGCAAAGTAGAATAATACAGATTGAATTGGTAGAAAGAGAAAGATATGAGAGTCACGGTTTCATACGCTTCTTTTCAGGGCATTTAGAGACTTTTTACACTTGGGAAAATCCAACAAACCTGGCAAATGTGAATTCCAAAAATGGCCTCATCTCTACAATGTAGGCATAGTAAATGGCAAGTGTCTTTCTGCCAGAAGACTCGCTGATTTACCGCCAATAACGCTTGGCGCTCGGCCAGTTCCTACGGTAAAGGTGTGATTTATTGTGCGTTTATTAGCTTATTTTAATACAATATGGCTGGTGGAGTGGAAAAAAAAGGGTCATCACCGAGCTGAATGTATGCTGCATGATCAATTTTCAATGATTTATAAAGAGATAGCTCCAATCTTAAGTAGCAATTCCAGTAGGAGCGCCCGTTCTCCTTCTGGGTTAGATCGGTACTCCTTGATTATTTTTAATAGTTGCTTTCGACCTCAGTTGATTGTCTCCATCCATCTTGCTTCTGGTTGCCCTCATCTTCTTTTCTTTTCAACCCTTCCAAGAATAATTGTTTTTCTTTCCTAGTGATACGGACCTTCTCATTATGAGATAAAGCTTTACTCCATTTATCTGGGCGTCAGGTATACGAGGAGTCAAGGTTCCCAGTACTTGATGTTGAGATTTTTCAAGGACGTCATGTTTTTTTTTTTCATTTCTGCTTTATGTATCCATACAATTCAGAGAAAAACACAAAGCCCGGTCATCGGGCTACAATAACAAAATATTTAGTGCTAGGATGGCAAAAATATCAATTTGTGCAACCAGTTTCAACGCGGTAAATGTTAATGGTGGGAAATGTAATGAAAAATTATAAAAAAAACATGAAAAGTCGGAAAGAAATTTGATTGGAAGAGTACAGTGAGCATGCTCTGTGTCATGTGCAGAAGTCACTGCGCAGAGAGGGAGAGGAAGAGCCGATCCGGTCCCCTATTGTGTGATCCTGTGTTATTTGAACACATTTTACATTTTTTTAAATATTTTGTAAGTAATTAAAGAGGTTGTCTCATCTTAATTAATTGGTAAATTTGTTAAACGCTTGTAAAAACAACTAACGTTGTAATTTACATCTTATTTAAAATCTTTTCTGCTCACTTTTGTTGCATCCTTCTGTTGTGTACTACTCATTGCCTGACTTATTGGCCACCTCTGAGGTCTCTTAGAGGTGGATGATTACCTTGGCAAGTAACACACGCTTGCATTCTCTATGCTTGATCCAGCTAGCATCAGTTCTGTTTCCTGTGCTCTGCCTCTGCTTGCAACATGGGAGAGCGCACAGTTCCGACCTTGGTGCAACCACGTTAGCGATTCCAAACTGCCAATCATCAGGAGAGCTTAGCAAGCAGGAAAGGGAGTAGTGCACTTCTTAATATTGATAGTTTAGAAGAGCGGCATAGCCGTGATGCTGGTCTGAAATGTGCACTTTCCCTTGCTGAGACAGGGCATGAGAAAATTACATGGGAAAAATGAAGGAACTTGCAAGCGATCTGACCTGCTTCAATGCAGCAGACCACTCAATCTGGCTACCTTCCATTCCCCTGCATTTTTCCCACGCTTACCCTATGTTTGCAACATGAGAAAGCGCATTTGTTGGACCAGCAGCCAACCAGGTGGCTCCTTTGGTATGAACTGTCAGTTTTCAAGGGCTCCTTGCAAGCATGAAGGGATTTCCTGAAGAAGGAAAATGATACACGTATCCGCCAGGTGTTTCTCTATAAGCAAAGTCCCTGGGTTTTCTGCCTCAAACTTCCCCCTTGTGCATTTAGCTGACATCATTTTCAGTCACCAGCATCAAAGGAAGTCTTTTCCACTTTTTGTGCATGCGCAGTGCAAAAGAAAGTCAACTTCTACACAGTGCAAAAGGAAGCCAGCACCTGCGCAGTGCAAAAGGAAGCCAGCACCTGAGTACTGCAAAAGGAGGCCAGCGCTTGCGCAGTGCAAAACGAAACCAGCTCCTGCATAGTGCAAAAGGAAGCCAGCACCTGCGCAGAGTAAAGGGAAGCCAGCACCTGTGCAGAGTAAAAGGAAGCCAGCACCTGTGCAGTGCAAAAGAATTCCAGCGCCTGCGCAGTGCAAAAGGAAGCCTGCACAGTGCAGAAGGAAGCCAGCACCTGCGCAGAGTAAAAGGAAGCCAGCACCTGTGCAGAGTAAAAGGAAGCCAGTGCCTGCACAGTGCAAAAGGAGACCAGCACCTGCATAGTGCAAAAGGAAGCCATCACCTGCACAGAGTAAAAGGAAGCCAGCACCTGCGCAGAGTAAAAGGAAGCCAACACCTGCGCAGAGTAAAACGAAGCCAGCACCTGCGCAGAGTAAAAGGAAGCCAGTGCCTGCACAGTGAAAAAGGAATCTAGCACCTGCTCAGTGCAAAAGGAAACCAGCGCCTGCATAGTGCAAAAGGAAGCTATCACCTGCGCAGAGTAAAAGGAAGCTATCACCTGTGCAGAGTAAAAGGAAGCCAGCACCTGCGCAGAGTAAAAGGAAGCCAGCACCTGCGCAGAGTAAAAGGAAGCCAGCACCTGTGCAGAGTAAAAGGAAGCCAGCACCTGTGCAGTGCAAAAGAATTCCAGCGCCTGCGCAGTGCAAAAGGAAGCCTGCACAGTGCAGAAGGAAGCCAGCACCTGCGCAGAGTAAAAGGAAGCCAGCACCTGTGCAGAGTAAAAGGAAGCCAGCACCTGCGCAGAGTAAAAGGAAGCCAGCACCTGCGCTGATTAAAAGGAAGCCAGCACCTGCGCAGAGTAAAAGGAAGCCAGCACCTGCGCAGAGTAAAAGGAAGCCAGCACCTGCGCAGAGTAAAAGGAAGTCAGCACCTGCGCAAAGTAAAATGATGCCAGCGCCTGCACAGTGCAAAAGGAAACCAGCACCTGTGCAGTGCAAAAGGAGACCAGCGCCTGTGCAGTGCAAAAGGAAGCCAGCGCCTGCCAGGGGCTAATACTACTCAAGCCATTCCATAAAGAGAAATGTCCTGCATAGGCGCCATCTCTACACACCACGGCGCATGCACAGGAATTGGAGAGGTCGGTTTGTAATGCTGGAAACTAAAAAAGACAACAAGGAACGCCCAGTGGACACTATTAACATTATCATAAATTATGGCTAAAGTGTTTTAGCCTATTATGTTCGCATTTATGTTATTACATTATCAGACTCCACAAACAAAACCTGACAATAAATTCCATATCTCAATCCAGGTTATTTTCTGTTATACAGGTGTTTTTTTATTTTTAATCTTTTCCTTTTTTTATTACAACATTTCTTTGCAGTCGCCTCTGGGGAATAACAACCGAAAAATGAATATCATTTTATTACTTTATAAAAAGTACAGAAGATTTGTAAAAAGAAAAAAAAGGCCGACTGGATTTTTTTTTTTTAAAGAGAAATGGATATTTAGTATTAAAAGGGATAGTTATGAATTCAAATATTGATGCTTTTTTTTCTAAAAAAAATTGTACAAAGTGGTCGGCACCTGCATGCATAAATGGAGTGTCCGCATGATGAGCTCAAGGATTGTGGAAACAGCAGGAGGACAATTGGAGTCCTTGTCAAATTTTAAAAATGTCCCCGACAGAGCCTTTAAAGTAAATTCCATATAGGACTGTATTCTGATGGACCAGTGGGACTTACAGCAGGACTCTCCGGGGGAACTTCTGGTAATGGGACACTCTAATATTCCTTTGATACTCAAGCGTGACAATCTGGCCGCTTACCCATTGGCGCCTTCCCTGGTGGTGCTCTACAAAAATAGTCCAATCCTATTCCCTTGAAAGATCTTTTGGTACGTTGGTGCGATAGTCTATCCTTTTACCTACTAGAGGACCTTCTATTGCTCTAGAGTAACAATTTGACCCTGTACTCAGTGATATATCTGGAGGTTTCCTGGTGGGGCAGTCAGAAACTGTGCCCATTGGAGAACACCATGGTACTTTATTTGGACAGTCTAACCCTATACTCCCGATTATTTGGTACTTTGGTGCAATAGTATATCATTTTACCAACTGGAGGATCCTTTCTTGGTAAAGTGCAGAGTTCCTCAACCTTTCTGACCTTGAGAGCCGCACCCAGCTCTGAGAGAAGGTTGCGAGCCACATTCAGCCCCGAGAGAGCGTCGTGAGCCACACCCAGCTCTGAGAGAAGTTCGCAAACCACATTCAGCTCTGAGAGAGAGTCGCGAGCCACATTCAGCCCTGAGTGTCACGAATCACATTCAGCTCTGAGTGAGGGTCGCAAGCTACATTCAGCTCTGAGAGAGGGTCGCGAGCCACATTCAGCTCTGAGAGAGGGTCGCGAGCCACATTCAGCTCTGAGAGAGGGTCGCGAGCCACATTCAGCTCTGAGAGAGAGTCGTGAGCCACACCCAGCTCTGAGAGAGGGTCGCGAGCCACATCCAGCTCAGAAAGAGGGTCGCGAGCCACATTCAGCTCTGAGAGAGAGTCGCGAGCCACATTCAGCTCAGAGAGGGTCGAGAGCCTCAACCAACTTTGACAGAGGTTCGCGAACAACATTCAGCTCAGAGAGAGGGTCACAAGCCATATTCAGCTCAGAGAGAGGGTCGCGAGCCACATTCAGCTCTGAAAGAGGGTCGTGAGCCACATTCAGCTCTGAGAGAGGGTCATGAGCCACATTCAGCTCTGAGAGAGGGTTCTGAGCCACATTCAGCTCTGAGAGAGTCATGAGCCAAATTCAGCTCAGAGAGTCACAAGCCATATTCAGCTCAGAGAGGGTTGCGAGCCACATCCAGCTCTGATAGAGGGTCGTGAGCCACATTCAGCTCTGAGAGAGGGTCGCGAGCCACATCCAGCTCAGAGAGAGGGTCGTGAGCCACATTCAGCTCTGAGAGAGGGTCGTGAGCCACATCCAGCTCAGAGAGAGGGTCACGAGCCATATTCAGCTCTGAGAGAGGGTCGCGAGCCACATCCAGCTCAGAGAGAGGGTCGTGAGCCACATCCAGCTCAGAGAGAGGGTCGTGAGCCACATTCAGCTCAGAGAGACGGTCGTGAGCCTCATTCGGCTCAGAGAGAGGGTTGTGAGCCACATTCAGCTCTGATAGAGGGTCGTGAGCCACATCCAGCTCTGATAGAGGGTCGTGAGCCACATTCAGCTCTGAGAGAGAGTCGTGAGCCACATTCAGCTCTGAGAGAGGGTCGTGAGCCACATTCAGCTCTGATAGAGGGTCGTGAGCCACATTCAGCTCTGATAGAGGGTCGTGAGCCACATTCAGCTCTGAGAGAGAGTCGTGAGCCACATTCAGCTCTGAGAGAGGGTCGTGAGCCACATTCAGCTCTGAGAGAGGGTCGTGAGCCACATTCAGCTCTGAGAGAGGGTCGTGAGCCACATTCAGCTCTGAGAGAGAGTCGTGAGCCAAATTCAGCTCAGAGAGTCACAAGCCATATTCAGGTCAGAGAGGGTCGCGAACCACATCCAGCTCTGAGAGAGTCGCAAGCCACATCCAGCTCAGAGCGGGTCACGAGTCACATTAAGCTCTGAGAGAGAGTTGCGAACTATATTCAGTTCAGAGAGAGAGTCACGAGCCATATGCAGCTCAGAGAGAGGGTTGCGAGACATATGCAGCTCAGAGAGGGCCGCGAGTCACATCCAGCTCTGATAGAGGGTCACGAGCCACATTCAGCTCTGAGAGAGGGTCACGAGCCACATTCAGCTCTGAGAGAGGGTCACAAGCCGTATTCTGCTCTGTGAGAGGATCGCGAGCCACATTCAGCTCTGAGAGAGGGTCACAAGCCGTATTCTGCTCTGTGAGAGGATCGCGAGCCACATTCAGCTCTGAGAGAGGGTCACAAGCCGTATTCTGCTCTGAGAGAGGGTCGCGAGCCACATTTAGGTCCTGCCCCACTCACAGTATTGAAAACCAGTATACCAGCCAAGGCTTTTACACTGAACTCACACCAAGGCCGTATGCCAAGCTCCAGGGTTTTCTATCTTACCCCGTTCTGATCTGCTCTTCTGTGCAGGTTTACACACAAAAGTCACCATCTCGAGATCTACTCTTAATAGCTGTTTGCTACAGCTGGCGGACAGCCAGGAGCCACAAATCACGGGCCCTAAAGCCACATGTGGCTCTCGAGCTACAGGTCGGGACCTCTGGTCTAGTGTAACAATCTGACCAGGTACCCAGGGATAGATCTCCAGGTTTTCTGGTGGGACAGTAAGAAACTATGCCCATTGGAGAACACAATGGTACATTATTGGGGCAGTCTAACCCTATATCCACTTAAAGATCCTTTGTCACTCTAGCAGGACAGATCTTATGTTATGCTAATGTGACAATCTGACCCATTGGAGGGGGTCCTGGTGTGGGGAGGTTGACCTGACAGATGAATCTGCTTTTGGTAAGAGGCAGAGGGAATAGCTCAGTGTAGGAATAGAAGCACTGAGATGAAGAGAAAAGGGTGCCGTACTGAGTGTGACCATTAGAGGGCAGTCGGGAGCTGAGGAGAAAGTGGTTATGTAACTGCCATAGGTCAAGGTCACTCTCATTGGTCAAAGGTGACTGTCAGGTGACAGTGGGCGGAGCTACCTAGGCTGGTAGTATAAAGGCTGAGGGAAGGTTCCAGAAGTTCCAGTCAGCCAGGGGAGCCCACAAGATAGGAGGGTCTGCTGTGGAGTGTAGGGCAGAAGAGTGTCCTCAGAGAGAACCTGACAGTAGAGACGGTCACGGGGGGTGACCCAAAGCACAGTAGCGTCAGACGGAGACGGTCTGAGTGGAATAAGTAACAGTGTACTTTGAACGGCGAAGCGCTGTGGTGGAAGTGCCTAGGGCAGCCACAGTGAGGAGAGCCGCAGAGGACACTACGACGGTGACACAGAGAAAGCAAAGGTACCCGGGTCTGTGTAAAGAGGAAATGTGAACAGTCCTGTATTGAAGTGTGGACGTCGGCACAAAGTTGGTGAATAAATTTGGACCTGTTGAGCCCCAGTACTGTCTCAGTCTTCAGTCTGTTTGCGCTAAGGAGTGGGTCACCCCCCCCCAGTTCGGTTGGATCAGCACACCTCCCCCGCCTATCAGCATCAGCAGCACCACCACATCATCGCCTCTGCCCTCAGCCCCGACCCCTACATTTGGCGTAGTCGGCAGGATCGTTGCTGCCAATACAACATCTTCAGCGTCAAGCCTGGCTCTTTGCTAATGACTAAGAAAGCAATGTACTTTTCTTTTCAGGTCACACCTAAACCTTATTATGAAGGTACAAAGCCTCTGGGGTCATTGTCCTGGAAGAATGGCTGCACATTACGGGAATGATCATTCTCTGCAATTCTCTGCCATTTCAAGAATAATCTTCACGAAACACATTTCTTGCCCGTTAAACCAAGTTGAAGCCGGTGTGCGGTTGGAATAACCATGGTGCCAGGACGTAATGAACTCACTCTGGGGAAGGTAATGAGATCGGGTTGTGAGTGAGTTTAATTCTCTCGGCTTGTTACCCTTAATAGGAAGAAAAATCATCTGTGAAACTTTGAATCATTTAAAAGCTGCAGAACCTTCCTAATAAGAGGCGCATTCAGGTCGTTAAAAATATCCAGGATCAAACGCACCGCCACTGTCTGATGGAAACACGTGACTGCAAGTCATTAGCACAGAACATTACCGAAAAGTACAAGACCATTAGTACAGTTCAATCACCATCACCTTAAAGGCAAGACAAAGGTTGAAAATGTGGTACCACCCTGATTTTGGAATATTGACTTACGACATGGTCATCAAGAAAATGATGTAGACCTACAACACCACAAGCCATTGTAATAAAGGAATCACTCAAGCTACAGTTGTGGCCAAAAGTATTGACACCCCTGCAATTCTGTCAGATAATACTCAGTTTCTTCCTGAAAATGATTGCAAACACAAATTCTTTGGTATTATTATCTTCATTTAATTTGTCTTAAATGAAAAAACACAAAAGAGAATGAAGCAAAAAGCAAAACATTGATCATTTCACACAAAACTCCAAAAATGGGCAGGACAAAAGTATTGGCACCCTCAGCCTAATACTTGGTTGCACAACCTTTAGCCAAAATATGAGTTTCTTACAATGCTCTGCTGGAATTTTAGACCATTCTTCTTTGGCAAACTGCTCCAGGTCCCTGATATTTGAAGGGTGCCTTCTCCAAACTGCCATTTTTAGATCTCTCCACAGGTGTTCTATGGGATTCAGGTCTGGACTCAGTGCTGGCCACCTTAGAAGTCTCCAGTGCTTTCTTTCAAAACATTTTCTAGTGCTTTTTGAAGTGTGTTTTGGGTCATTGTCCTGCTGGAAGACCCATGACCTCTGAGGGAGACCCAGCTTTCTCACACTGGGCCCTACATTATGCTGCAAAATTTGTTGGTAGTCTTCAGACTTCATAATGCCATGCACACGGTCAAGCAGTCCAGTGCCAGAGGCAGCAAAGCAACCCCAAAACATCAGGGAACCTCCGCCATGTTTGACAGTAGGGACCGTGTTCTTTTCTTTGAATGCCTCTTTTTTTCTCCTGTAAACTCTATGTTGATGCCTTTGCCCAAAAAGCTCTACTTTTGTTTCATCTGACCAGAGAACATTCTTCCAAAACGTTTTAGGCTTTTTCAGGTAAGTTTTGGCAAACTCCAGCCTGGCTTTTTATGTCTCGGGATAAGAAGTGGGGTCTTCCTGGGTCTCCTACCATACAGTCCCTTTTCATTCAGACGCCGACGGATAGTACGGGTTGACACTGTTGTACCTTCGGACTGCAGGGCAGCTTGAACTTGTTTGGATGTTAGTCGAGGTTCTTTATCCAACATCCGCACAATCTTGCGTTGAAATCTCTTGTCAATTTTTCTTTTCCGTCCACATCTAGGGAGGTTAGCCACAGTGCCATGGGCTTTACACTTCTTGATGACACTGCGCACGGTAGACACAGGAACATTCAGGTCTTTGGAGATGGACTTGTAGCCTTGAGATTGCTCATGCTTCCTCACAATTTGGTTTCTCAAGTCCTCAGACAGTTCTTTGGTCTTCTTTCTTTTCTCCATGCTCAATGTGGTACACACAAGGACACAGGACAGAGGTTGAGTCAACTTTAATCCATGTCAACTGGCTGCAAGTGTGATTTAGTTATTGCCAACACCTGTTAGGTGCCACAGGTAAGTCACAGGCGCTGTTAATTGCACAAATTAGAGAAGCATCACATGATTTTTCGAACAGTGCCAATACTTTTGTCCACCCTCCATTTATGTTTGGTGTGGACTTATATCCAATTTGGCTTTAGGACAATTCTTTTTGTGTTTTTTCATTTAAGACAAATTAAATGAAGATAATAATAACAAAGAATTTATGTTTGCAATCATTTTCAGGAAGAAGCTGAGTATTATCTGTCAGAATTGCAGGGGTGTCAATACTTTTGGCCACAACTGTATGGTCTACGGTGTTGTCTACACATTCTCCCACGCTAACTTTTCTGCAGATAGTAATTTCCATATCCAAAATGGCATCTAAAAGCCATATATACAGGTGATCCTTTACATGCCTTGTGTTTCGCCAACAATAGCTTCATCTGGGTCATCCTTTAAGCGTCATTTTCTATCTTGCAGTTGTTTTCCTAGGTGTCCTTATTACACAAGACATGTTCATCAAGAAAGTGATGTAGATCTACATCAGCCCATGCCATTCTCGTATAAAGGAACAACTCAAACTATGGTCGACAGTGTTCTCTATAGACTCTCCTCCCAGACTAAGATTTCTGCAAATAGTACATTCAATATCTACAATGGCATCTAATAGATACAAATGTGGCTCTCGATGTGCCTTTAGTTTCACCAAGAATGGCTTCATCTGGGCCAAAGCTTAAGAGATATTTTCAATCTTGTAGTTGTTTTTCCTGGTGTCCACATTATACCAGACGTGGTCATAAAGAAAATAGTATAGAACTACAAGAGCACAAGCCATTATTGCGTAAAGGAACATCTCAAGTTACGGTCAACGGTGTTCTATGTACACTCAGTGTGAGGAACATAATTTTGTCTCCCATAATGACATTTCTGCAATTGGCATTGTCAATATCAAAAATAGCTTAAAATAGATATACATGTATGTTATGATTGAGTCACCGTAGGAGGCAGACACAAAAATAGAAGCTATGTCCAGAAAACCAGAGAAGTTGGCAACTATCAGATTGCAGACCCCTGAACTTATCAACACAACTAGCAGTAGCCGTGGGGGGTTCCCACGATGCCCCAGACCCCCCGATCACAGCCGGAGAGCTAAATAGCCTAAAGACAGAAAAGGAAATCTAAACTGCCCCAGAGCAGACCCCAAAGTAAAAGGCAGCCCCCCACATATAATGACGGTGAAGCAAGATGAAAAAACACTCACACAGATAGAAAGATAGGCTGAGCAAACGATGGGGCCCAAGCTAACTAAACAGAACAGGAAAGGAAGGTTGCTGTCTGCAATCTGCCAAAACCCTATCAAAGACATAAGCCAACAAGCTGATATGGAAAAAGGCCCTGAAGCAGCTAGGCTTCAAAAACTATATCAGCACTCAGGTATTTTCAGAAGACAGAGCTAAAGGAATTCAGCACACCCCAGCAGGGAATGACAGAAATCCAGAAAAACAAAGCAAAACAAAGTCAAAGCACAAATGCAAAAAGCCGAGCAGAAAACTTAGCTTTAGAAGAGCAGGAATTCAGACTGGTCTCCAAGGATCCCAAAGAGAAACCACCCGCAGGGCAGAAGGGCGTCGGCAGCCTTATATCCAGTCAGTAACTCCACTCAGTCAGTCATCATCATCAGGCTCAGGTGTTTGATAATCACTACCTTTCTTTACCAGAAGAGGGAGTTCCTCGGGCCTCAGTAGTGAAGGGGAAAATGAACTCACAACACATGTAGCTCTCTACCTGCCTTGAGTTTCCTAGGGGTTGCCAAAACTAGATAACCCCTTTAAGAATTTTTTTTTCTTCTGGGTTTTCTTTGTTAACACTTTGTACGCTTATTTTGCCATTCTGTTGGAGTATCTGATGTATGGGAGAATATTCATGATATACTTTCATAAACTAGTAACATTTTTAATGAAACCTTCTGCGCTTGCTCTGACCCCAGATAATTCACTTGTAAAAAAAGATCTTCCCGGATGAAACTTTTTAGTACACAGCTAGTTAAGAGAAAAAAAGAAAAAAAAACACAATGCTAATTAGCTATACCAGCTTACCCACCAGGCCGCAGCTTTCAATCAATCAATCAATCAAATTTATTATCGCCAAGTACATATTACATATATACAAGGAATTCTTTGTGGCAAAGAGGCAACATAATATATAACAACAGATACAACAAGTAACATCTAACAAGACAGATACAGTATATATCACTAATCATCTCACTGCTGCGTATATTCCTTTTCAAAGGAGACCACAGCCTGGCAAAAATCAATCATAAAATCTCAAATTGGACAATGAAATAGGGAAAAAGAAACTTTTTCAATTTGAGAATTTTTATCACTGATGTGCGAGTGATGACGCCCAACACCACGAGCTCCAGTGCGTTCTCTTTCCTTGCTCTTTACGTGGCTCCTGAAAGCTGCTGTGGGGGGCGATCCAGAGAGATTGGGTTTTGTTGTGAGTTCATTTTCCCCTTCATTACTGAGGCCCGAGGAACTCCCTCTTCTGGTAAAGAAAGGTAGTGAGCCTGATTATCAAACACCTGAGGCTGATGATGATGACTGGCTGAGTGGAGTTACTGACTGGATATAAGGCTGCCGACGCCCTTCTGCCCTGCGGGTGATTTCTCTGTGGGATCCTTGGAGACCAGTCTGAATTCCTGCTCCTCTAAAGCTAAGTTTGCTGCTCGGCCTTTTGCTTTTGTGCTTTGACTTTGTTTTGCTTTGTTTTTCTGGATTTCTGCCATTCCCTGCTGGGGTGTGCTGAATTCATTTAGCTCTGTCTTCTGAAAATACCTGAGTGCTGATTTAGTTTTTGAAGCCTAGCTGCTTCAGGGCCTTTTTCATATCAGCTTGTTGGCTTATGTCTTTGATAGGGTTTTGGCAGATTGCAGACAGCAGCCTTCCTGTCCTTTCCTATCTAGGTAGTTTTGGGCCCCGTCTTTGCTCAGTCTATCTTTCTGTCTGTGTTGGTATTTTCATCTTGCTTCACCGTCATTATATGTTGGGGGCTGCCTATTGCTTTGGGGTCTGCTCTGGGGCAGTTTAGATTTCCCCTTTCTTTCTTTAGGCCTATGTATTTCTCCGGCTGTGATCGAGGGGTCTAGGGCATCGTAGGAACCCCCCACGGCTACTGCTAGTTGTGTTGATAAGTTCAGGGGTCTGCAATCTGATAGTTGCCAACTTCTCTGGTTTTCTGGACTTAGCTTATATTTCTGCTTTTGCCTCCTACGGTGACTCATTCAGCCAGTCATCATCATCAGCCTCAGGTGTTTGATAATCAGGCTCACTACCTTTCTTTACCAGAAGAGGGAGTTCCCCGGGCCTCAGTAATGAAGGGGAAAATGAACTCACAACAGGGTTTGTTTGTTGTGAATTTCTTTACAATAAGTTCAAAACATACGGTAAATGACAGAAACTCCGAGGGTCTGACAGTCCTGGAGCTGCCGGCCACCAGGAGAGCAAAGCAGCTACTAAGTATAATGGAGAAGGAAGAAGGAAAACATTGTACTACATACAGTCTGTCTATTATCTATCTATCATCTATCTATATATCCATTATCTATTGTGGAGACACAGCATTGTAACTTAATTAACCAGATGTCTATTTTAGCAAGCCAAGAAGAATAGACTGTTATCAATATGTTGACTTTTGAATGTAAGCATTTCTTTCCGTTTGGTCAAGAAAGCACACTTTTGCTTGTGTAAGCCTGTAATATTGAGTTGTAAGTTGACATTTGATGTAAAATTGTGCTCTTATCCTTGGGTTTGATGACTAGTGATGTTTGCTGATATGCTAATCATACATTGTCTAGGCCAGATAGTTTGTTGACTTTTAAAATAGAGGAGGAAAATTTAGTCAAATAGATTGCATAATCAGACAATGTGAGTTGGTCTTATCAGCATTATCTGTTAATCTTGGAGAAAGGACACTTGTTAAATATATAAGGAGGTGATACGCCTCTGTAAGAGTCAAAGAGACCGACAGAGATTCAGCCAAGACATTCGACATCCAGAGAGTCTCTACAGGACTGCAGCCAAGATATCATGGCTCCATCACAGATTTATCATTCAAAAAGATGCCAGCTTAGAGGACCAAAGCACCGGCTGAAAGCCTACAGATCTGCTCCATTGACCATCATTTGTAAAACCCATGTTGGGACCATCTGGTCACCTGGAACCTAGGGATACATTTGGAGAAAAAAAGGTTGGGACCATTCGGTCACCTGGAACCTATAGATACGTTTGGAGCAACCAGGTTGGGATCATCCGGTCACTTATAACCTATGGATATGTTTAGAAAACCAGGTTGGGATCATCTAGTCACATGGCACCCTGGATACATTTGGGGAAACCAGGTTGGGACCAACTGGTCAGCTGTCCACATACCTCAATGGACTGTCATCTTCTTAAGCTTGTCATTGCCTTGTCTCTGTGTGCGTGCGTGGTGGGGTAGTCAACCCTGCAAGCTCTGAAGTCACAGCTTCTCATATCCCGGCGAGTCATCGGAAAGCCGAAACTCTGTAATCATCTTTGGGTATTTTGCTGGGACTGTCCTACGTGTTATCTGCTTGTTTTGTGGTTCAATAAAACATTGCCACACTGTTTTATCCTCACCCTGTGTTGTCTGAGTAGCGTTATGCCCATGTTACAGGGAGAGCGGGCGTTCGGTGGGACGATTCCTGGTCCATGTGGTTGCGGCTAGTGGATCGGGGTGCCCTCCGACCCCCCCCCCCCGTGTCTCCACAATCTATCTGTCTGTTGTCCATCTATTATCTATCTATGTATTTTCTATCTATTTGTATACATAATAAAAAAGAAAATTCATCTATACAGTGCTGTTCCATTTTTGTCTTCTATTATCTATCTATTTTACATACAGACTGATATAATGGATGAATATGAAATATCATTCTTATGATTGTTGTCTCTTCCTTCCTCCTTTTCTCCCTTCTATTCTCCAAACATTCTTTTTCTTTCTTACTTTCTTTTACACTATTTTGCTTTTTTTTTTCTTTTGTTTATGCCATCCCAACCTACATTCCTCCTAATTTATTCCTCTGATTACTTTCCTTTCTTGCTTTGTTTCTTCCTACTTCTCATTATTTATTGCCTCCTTCCTTCTTTTTTCCCACTCACTCTCAATTCCTTCCTTCCCTTACCCTCCGTTGTTTCCTTCTTCTTTATATTCTTCCTCTCTTCCACCACTTCTACCATTAATTTATTTTCTCTCTATGTTCTTTCTTCATTTCCATCTTTCTTTCTTCTTTCTTTTTCTTCCTTCCTCTCCTCCTTTCATTATCCTACACTTCATTGTTTTCTCCTGCTCTCCTCTTTTCCTGCATCTATTGTTTCTTTCTTTCATTTTTCCAACTCACCCTCAATTCTTTTCATCTTTCATTTCTTCCTTCCTTCCATTTTCTTTCATTCTTTCCTTCATCCTTTCCTATTTTTTTCCTCCCATGCTTCCTTGTTCTCTTCTTTACACATCTACCTTTTACCATCCATATTGTTTCCTCCTATACTTCTTTTTTCCTTTATCATTCTTTTTTTTCCTTCCTCTCTTCCTTTTATTATCTTACACGTCATTGTTTTCTCCTCTCCTCCTCGCCTGCATCCTTGCTTTTTTCTTTTGTTTCTCCTCTTCACCCTTGATTCCTTCCATCCTTCATTTTTTCCTTCCTTCCTTCCTTCCTTCCTTCCTTCCTTCCTTCCTTCCTTCCTTCCTTCCTTCCTTCCTTCCTTCTTCTCTTCTTTACCACCTACCTTTTACCTTCCCTAAATTTGTTTTCTTTCTTTTTCTTGAGCCCTTATTCTTTGTTTTCCATCCCTACAAGTAATCCTCCCTCCGAACCTCCATTGTACTAAAATGGAGTAAAACGTTTTAATTTTCAGTAGTTTCACAAAACCCTCGACCAGATGGAAATTTTCAATGGGCGTTAAAATGATCCTTTAAATTAATCCGCTCTGATCCTTCCAGAAACCCTGCGATTTTGCTCTTTGTTTTGGCGCGGTGATAGTGTAAGTTGTTATTTGCTGGGCTGGCAGCGGTGCGGTGATTGCTGCTAACGGATTAATTAAATATTCATTGGTGAAAATGTATTCAAATGAGCAAATATTCGCTCATTAGAAGGTCGTCAACGAGATATGTATTCTGCGCTCTGCATGTGGAAACAGGGAAATGGTTTCGCTGCGAAACAGAAACAAAAGGATGGATAAATAAGATCGTAGTCATAAAAAGCATTGTGAACCCAACCCTCGTCATGACCTTCCTATGTCATATCTGTTCCTCGTCAGCTGGAGTGTGCAGTCTGCCTGCGCCATGTGTGCTGCTGCATAGTGCAGTCTGCAGCCTCTCCTGTGCCTTTTCTTCTTCAGGCTAGGACCACCCGCCACATTGAGATCACCGTGTCGCATCGCGACTTCGCATCTGATGATTTCCTTTGGCGTCAAGTTGTGATACCCAACTACAGCCAATGCAACAAAGAGTCGCAAATTTTACAAATGTTTCTGGACTAACCTTGCATAGATTCCAGTGCCAGTCGCATGTGACTTGTGTGCCATTTGGTGGTGTTTCTTTTTTATAGCAAAATTGCATCTTGAAAATAGTCATGCCACAGTAGATTGCAAAACAAGTAGCAAAATATATTTTGGGTCGGAAGCAACAGAGAGGGGACAGGAGACCACAGTGTCTGGTTTCACGCACTCCCGCAATGGTTAGATGTACTTCACCATCGTAATAATCAGTGCAGGTTTTTTCCTTACTAGCAGTACAAGGCTTAATCTATTCAAGCTTTCCTTCTTGGATTCTCTCAGCTGTTCAGTGTTGGCCACTTCCCTCCCTCTGCTATATATGCTCACCTTTGGCACTTTGACATTGCCATTGTTCTTGAGATTGTTGTGTGGAGTTTTGTCTGTGTGCACATCCTCATACTCTACTATTTGGTTTACCCTTCCTTTAACTCGCCTGTGTCCCACTCTGTTACTTTGTGTGAGTATTTTGTATGGATGGTATTTTCATTTATCCCTGTCGATCTTCCCTTGTGTAGCGTCGGCGTCTCTGCTTGCTGCCTCTCTTACCCATCAGAGATGCTGAGTTGCTCACTGCCGTGGTCCCGATCCCTCACTTCCTGTTTTGGCTGCTGATATCCGGGGTGAGCGCACTGCGCTCAGATCCCCATATACTGTGTTCAGGGCACATACGAAGTCCTGTCCTCTTAAAGGGACAGCACGCACCATCCTAAAGTGTTTCCAGCCAATGGATGGGAGACACTCATTATATAAAGCACCTTCACCTTAAGGGAGGTGCCTGTGCAATGTTGTAAGTTGGTTCCTAAACACTCTTGTTAGTTCTCAGGTCCGAGTGTTCGTATTCCTGCATACCTGCCTGTGTTTCAACCGTGTCTGCCTGCCTATCAGCGGTGCCCACCTGCCTGTCTATCATTTGTGCCTGTCTGTCTATAAGCCATGCACGCCTGCCTGTCTGTCAGGTGGCCAAGCCTGCACCTGCCGGTGCTCATCTATGCATCAGCTGGTCCAGCCACACCTGCCAGTGCTCATCTGTACAGTAGCCAGTCCAGCCTCACCTGCCAGTGCATATCTGTACATCAGCCAGTCCAGCATGAATCCGTGGATCCCATGTTCCTACAGCTCCTGCTTTAATTTAATGTAGTCTCCTTTGGGTCCTCCTAGCTACCCTTCACTAGGGAGTCAGCTGCCACCTTCCCAAGGTCAGTCGTGGTGTAGCACATGGTCCACCTCCTTTGTCTCTCCTCAGATCATGGTTTCGTCAGTCGCTGTGTATCCAAGGTCGGATTAGGCGAGACTTCTAGTTACGCCTCTCCCGGCTTTCCTTGGGTCCTAGCACAGTGGTTCCACCACCCAGCCATTTACACCTTGTTTGTCTGGTTAGTGTGCTCTTATACACTTCAGCTTCCCACTTCCCTGGGGGTGGAGGGGAACAGATTAGCTAGATATAGGAGCTTAGTAAGGCACGTCTCCACCTTCAGGAGTAATCAGGGGACAGGGATAGAGTGGGGCACCCCTAGTTTTAGGGACCTGGTTAGCGCCCAATGTCCCAAGACCCTCGTCACATTAACATTGGCCCATACCTTTTTGATCCATTATGGATCTGGTGGCTGCTCTGGCAGGGCAACTTAAGCAACTCAACCTGGAGGTGGCAGACTTACACAAAGTTGATTCTCTGCTCCCAAACACTTCAGGCTTAGCGCCCCCGGTTCTCTGGCATCCACTAATGAAGCCCAAGATCACTCTACCGGATAGGTTTTCTGGGGGTCGGGATAAGTTTGTGGTTTTCAAAGAGACCAGTAAACTCTATTTTAAATTTCGTCCTCACTCCTCAGGTACAGAGGAGCAAAGGGTGGGGATCATAATTTCTTTCCTCAAGCCTGGGCATTTACTGCCTCATCTGACTCTCAGTCGCTTCAGACGATGGAGGAATTTTTTTCTGGCTCTGGGTCATATATATGACAACCCCGACTGCGTGACAACCCCGACCGCGTCTCTCTGGCTGAATCTAAACTACGTCAGCTTCAGGAGGGAGACCGGCCGGCAGAGAAGTGTTGCTCCGAGTTTTGTAGGTGGTCCACAGATACTAAGTGGAATGACTCCACGCTCCATAGCCAATTTGGTCAGGGGCTTTCTGTGAGGGTAAAGGATGCTTTTGCCTGCTTCTTGGGTGGATCGCCGTCTTCGCCACAGACAGAACAGCGGTATCAAGAACTCCCTCCTCATTATCCTTATCGATCTCTTCAGTATCTGGTACACAGAAAGGGATATGGTCCCGTAGAGAGAATGTGGGTACCGGCATCTGACGTCCTTGCGGTCAGGTTGATCCGGTTTTTTTTCACACAACACACACTGATAAACCTGGCTCTGAGGCTCTGGAGGTAGCTCTTAGAAGAGGATGTACTGTAACGGGGAACCTTGACAAAGAGTGGCCAGAAGACTGCAGTGTCTGGTTTCACACACTCCTGCATTGGTTAGAAGTACTTCACCATCATATTAATCTGTGCAGGTTTTTTCCTTGCTAGTAGTGCAAGGGTTAATCTGCTCAGTTAAGACTCCTGGAGCTTTCCTTCACGGATTGTCTCAGCTGTTCAATGTTGGCCACTCCCCTCTGCTATATATACTTACCTCTAGCACTCTGAGATCACCAGTGTTAGATCATAGTGCCTGGTTCTGAAGTTGGAGGTGTTGTCTCCGGCTGGAGTTAGCATTTGGAGATTGTTCTGGAGATTGTTGTGTTGAATTTTTGCCTGTGTGTGCACATCCTCGTCCTCTTCTCTTTGGTTTTTCCTTCCTTTAACTCCCGTGTGTCTCGCTCAGTTGTTTTGTGTGAGTATTTTGTATGATTGGTATTTTCATCCCTTGTTTTCCTGATTAGTGTGTTCTTGTACACTTCAGCTTCCCACTACCCTGGGTGGGGGAGGGGACAGATCAGTGTATATATAGAAGCTTAGTAAGGCTCCTGAACCCGGCGTCTCCACCTTCAGGAGTAATCTGGGAACAGGGATAGACTAGGGCACCCCTAGCCAGGGACCTGGTTAGCACCGAAAGTCTCAGCACATATGTGACATACGGGTTATGGCCAAGATTAGGGCTAGGGTTAGATTAAGGCTATGGTTAGTTTAGTAATAGGGCTAGGGTTAGGGCTAGGATTAGGGATACGATTAAGGATAGGGATAGGGCTATAGTTAGGATAGAACTAGGGCAAGGACTAATGTTAGGGTTAAGGCTAGGGTTAGGCAAAGGTTTAGGGCTAGAGTTTGGTTAGAGCTAGGATTAAGGCTACGTGTAGTTTGGGACTAGCGCAAGAGTTCGGGCTAAGTTTAGGGTTAGGGCTAAGGTTAGTGCTAGGGTTAGGGCTATGGTGAAGGACAAGATGAGGGCTAGGATTAGGGCTATGGTTAGGTTAGCTCTAGGGTTAGATTTATGGTTAAGAAAATGCAAGCCAAGATTAAGGCTAGAGTTAGGTTAGGGCAAGGGCTTAGATTGGGGCAAAGGTTAGATTAAGCCTAGAGCTAGGGTTAGGACTAAAGTAATAAAATAGGAACCTAAAAATATAGTTAAAAAAAAATAATCAGTAAAAAAAAATATTGTATATAACATTGTACAATTTTTTATTTCTTAAAATTTTATGTTGAATTTAATCAAAAACAAAACCTACAGGGTCAAATGGCTGACTATAATTACACTAGTATTTTCTTAAAATACAATACATGGGGGGTAAGAGGTATAATACTGGACTCGGAGCTAAAAGTCCAAGGGTTGGGGGGGATACTTGCCTTGCGTTGACAGGCCATCACCATAGGTTCCTCCACGACGCTCAGAAATTCCTTCAAGGTTTTTTTTGTATTTCTCCTTTAAATAACTTATTTTCAGCAATTTTCAGCAGCCGAAAAAAGTTTTTGAAAGCAGTAACTTTACAAAACACAAGGTCTAATTTGAGCCGGCACATGAATAATGCTCCCCGTTATGTTCCCGCTATAGTTCCCTTCTGCTTGGCGGTAAGTGTTTTGTATCTGAAGCTCCTTACGATGCAGGTTATGTACTTAATGCACCTTTTAAGGTCTCTGTGCTCCATAATTGATGTGCATGTAATGGATGGTAAATATTTAATGCCCTTGTTATCCTGTATATTCCCGGAGGGGACTGAGTCAGCCGCTTTGTCAACTGCGCAGAGTTTTTATCCTTTTAAATATGGATATATTTAAGTTATCTGGCGAATTCAGACCCTGAGCTCCTAATTAATGCTAATGGTATTGATAGCTCCCTTTATAAGATGTCACTATATTATCCCTGTGCTTGTCCACACTTTCCAATTCAGTACTAAAAAGGAGAAAAAAAGATGATTTTTTTTTTTTTTTGTGCCTGGAAGGTACACGACTTGGATTTTTATTACTTGTTGACTTGATTTAGCTTTGGTAAACTTTTGACTGAACGCTAGATTAGTGGATTTCCAGACCATTTATTTCCCATAGTTCTCACACAGAAATTAAATTTTTAGATCCTCGGGGGCGGGCCCAATTGAGTTATAAATTGTAATTTGATCTATCTCATTACACAATCTACTACTACTTCTGTACAGTGAAGCTAGACTCACCCTTTACAACCAGTCACAACCACCGATTTTATCCCAGTCACTGCTCGAGTATTAGAGTATTACCCTATGAAGGGATATTCTTTGCTAGGATGCTTTTCTCCTCCTCCGGCTCTCCTGACTGGCCTCCTCCTCCCGTGAGGTGCTGCTCTCAGAAATAAAATGTAAGAGAAAGGAACAATGGTACCACACACATGATAGACCACATATGTGCTAAATGTAGGAAAGGTGGCAGGGGAAGCATCAAACTCAAGACCAGACCCTAAGCCAGGCCTGACAATTATTCAGAATTGAGAACAGAAGCCAAAAATTCCTTAAACTCAAAATTCATCACACCAAAGACCAGACCAGTCCCCTATGTTCATCAGACCCCTAAATTTTTCAGATTCTGGATTAGACTCATAGGTACCAGACCCCTAAACTCATCAGCCCCTAGACCGGTACTCCTACATTTATCAGATCTCAAAATTTATTTAGACGAGATTCCAAGGTTCATCAGACTCCAAACCGCTAAGATCATCAGACCCTTAGTTTTAAGAGCCCCCAGACCAAACCCGTAAGTTCATCAGACCCAAAAATTAATCAGACCCTAGATCAGCTGATGAGTCAACAAAACTTTTTCACATCCTAGAGAAAGTCTCAAGGTTCAACGGAATCCAAAACAAACCCCTTAATTTATCAAACGCTGGAGCAGATCCTTAAATTCATCAGACCCAAAACAAGTCCCTAAATTTATCAGACCCTAGACTAAGCACCTACATTTATTAGATCTCAAAATTTATTTCGATCCTAGACCAGACTCCTAAGCTCATCAGTTACCAAAATTTGTACAGATCCAAAATCAGACTCCTAATGTTATGATTCCCCAGACTAGACTCGTAAGTTAGCCAGACCCCAAAATTACTGTAATCAGACCCTTAAAGTTGATGAGTCCACAAAACATTTTCATATCCTAGAAAAGGTCTCAGGGTTAAAAAAAAAAAAAGTAAGTAAGCACAAAATGCAGTTTCTAAATGAACATCTTTATTATTAAAGGAAAAAGAAATCTTAAATCTACAGGGCCCTACGTGAGAAAGTGACTGCCCCTCAACCTCACCCATTAAAACATTAATTTCACATCTTTGGGAAGCTGAGTTCATATTCCCTAGCCACACGCAGGCGTGTTTACTGCCACACCTGTTCTCAATTAAGAAATTACTTAAATAGGACCTGCCTGACAAAGTGAAATAGACCAAAAGGTCCTCAAAAGCTAGACATCATGCCGCAATCCAAAGGAATTCTGGAACAAATGTGAAATAAATTACTTGAGATCTATCAGTCTGGAAAAGGTGATAAAGCCATTTCTAAAGCTTTGGGACTTCAGCAAACCACAGTGAGAGCCATTATCAACACATGGCAAAAAAAAAAAGAAGCAGTGATGAACCTTCCCAGGAGTGTCCGGCAGACAAAAATTACCCCAAGAGTGAAGCAACGACTCAACCAAGAGGTGACAAAAACCCCCATAACAACATCCAAAGAACTGCAGGCCTCACTTGCCTTAATTAAGGGCAGTGTTCATGTCTCCACCATAAGAAAGAGACTGGGCAAAAATGGCCTGCATGGCAGAGTTCCAAGACGAAAACCACTGCTGAGCAATAAGAACATAAAGGCTTGTCTCACTTTTGCCAGAAAACATCTTGTTGATCCCCAAAGACTTTTGGGAGAATACTCTGGACTGAGGAGACAACAGTTGAACTTTTTGGAAGGTGTATGTTCGATTACATCTGGTGCAGAAGTAACAATATTTAATAAAAGGGACATCATACCAACAGTAAAATATGGTGGTAGTAGTGCGATGGTGTGGAACTGTTTTGAAGCTTCAGGACCTGGAAGATTTGCTGTGGTAAGTGGAACCATGAATTCTGCTGTCTACTAAAAAATACTAAAGGAGAATGTCCGGCCATCTATTCGTGACCTCAAGCTGAAGCGCACTCGGGTTATGCAGCAGAACAATGATGCAAAACACAACAGCAAGTCCACCTCTGAATGGCTTAAGCAAAAAAACTAAATTAAGACTTTGGAGTGGCCTAGTCAAAGTCCTGACCTTAATCCAATTGAGATGCTGTGGCCTGACCTTGAAAAGGCGGTTCTTGCTCGGAAACCCTACAATGGGGCTGAATTACAACAATTCTTCAAAGATGAGTGGGCCAAAATTCCTCCAGAGCGTTGTAAAAGCCTCATTGCCAGTTATTGCAAACTGTAGGTATGCATAGGAGCTGTGTACATAAAACGGTCAGAGACTGTAATGTCTCATTTTTTAATTTTTGATGCTTCGGAGGCATAAGGACTGATTGATAAAGCAAAATGCTCTTGATTTAACACAAACCAAGGGCAATTTTTACACGAGAGTGATGAAGTGCTCCCGGTCTGTACAGGTGTCACATCGCTGCTCTACTGAAAGGTTTCTACGTTTATTTCTCTCCAATTTTGGTGATTATGTTTTGGAAATGCGCATAATGTGCACCCGTCAGTTCCGAGAAATCCTCCCCATGACTGGAAAGTGAAAGTGACATCCACAATTGACGCCGAGCGAGGAGATGAGGAGGAGGAGAGCGCCCCCCGCCTTCATCAGGAGGAGTTGTTTTTTGTCTCCTATGAAAACGTTTTAGAAAAATAAGAACTTTCTTCTCTGCGTTCCTTCCGGGAATGTACTTTATATGCAAACTGTGAGTGTGAGCGCCTGATCCGGCATTAACCTAATCTGCCTGCCCGGCAGAACGCGCCGAATGGATCAGAACTGACAGATTTCTTACATCTTAGTGCAATAATAAAACCCTGAATGTGAACTCATTCTTACAGCTGCAGCAGCTGAGGCCGCGCAAATCCTCCTCCGCACGGCATCGCCGACCCAAAGTGCGTGGCCACTGGATGGACAGTAGGGGGGGCTGTGTGCACGGCCGGAGATGGGGGAGAAGACCTCCCGGATCACAGATGTACATATATTTCTATCTAATTATCTGTTATGTCTTCCTCGGTGATCTGGATTCTCAAAGCCCCTGGCCAGTATGAGCCGTTCTTAAACAGCACGGACCGGTGGCTCTGGAGCAGCAGATTAGGGATGAGATGGTGACGAAGATCTAACAGGCTGCGCAGGAGATGCCGTACAGGTGTGGCAGAGCTGGATCTGCAACGACCAATGAGGCAGAGCTGGAACAGTGATGACTAATGTAGCAGAGCAGGGGAGGGGCGAGGGTGGGGGCGGGACCATCATAGCTGATATAGCAAATTGGGATTGACAGTGTCTGATGTAGCAGAGCTGAAATAGCAGAGTCTGATGTAGCAGAGATAGAATAGCAGAGTCTGCTGTAGCAGAGCTGAAATAGCAGAGTCTGATGTAGCAGAGATAGAATAGCAGAGTTTGATGTAACAGAGCTAAAATAGCAGAGTCTGATGTAGCAGAGCAGAGATAGAATAGCAGAGTCTGATGTAGCAGAGCTGGCCCAGCAGAGTCTGATGTTGCAGATCTGAAATAGGAGAGTCTGATGTAGCAGAGATAGAATAGCAGAGTCTAATGTAGCAGAGCTAGCCCAGAAGAGTCTGATGTTACAGATATGAAATAGTAGTCTGATGTAGCAGAGATAGAATAGCAGAGCCTGATGTAGCAGAGCTGGCCCAGCAGAGTCTGACGTTGCAGATCTGGAATAGTAGTCTGATGTAGCAGAGATAGAATAGCAGAGTCTAATGTAACAGAGCTGGCCCAGCAGAGTCTGATGTTGCAGATCTGAAATAGGAGAGTCTGATGTAGCAGAGATAGAATAGCAGAGTCTAATGTAGCAGAGCTAGCCCAGCAGAGTCCGATGTTGCAGATCTGAAATAGTAGTCTGATGTAGCAGAGATAGAATAGCAGAGTCTAATGTAGCAGAGCTGGCCCAGCAGAGTCTGATGTTGCAGTTCTGAAATAGGAGAGTCTGATGTAGCAGAGATAGAATAGCAGAGTCTGATGTAGCAGAGCTAGCCCTGCAGAGTCTGATGTAGCAGAGCTGGCCTAGCAGAGTCTGATGAAACAGAGCTGGTCCAGCAGAGTCTGATGTAACAGAGCTAAAAGAGCAGAATCTGATGCAGCAAAGCAGAGATAAAATAGCAGAGTCTGATGTAGCAGAGCTAGCCCTGCAGAGTCTTATGTAGCAGAGCTGGAATAGCAGAGTCTGATGAAACGGAGCTGGTCCAGCAGAGTCTGATGTAGCAGAGCTGCAACAACAGAGTCTGATGTAGCAAAGCTGAAATGGCAGAGTCTGATGTAGCAGAGCTGACCCAGCAGTGTCTGATGTAGCGGCATTGGTCCAATGAAGTCTGAAGTAGCAGAGCTGAACTAGTAGAGTCTGATGTAGTAGAGCTGATCCAACAGAGTCTGATGTAGCAGAGTTGGCCCCAGTAGAGTATGATGTAGCAGAGCTGGCCCAGCAGAGTCTGATGTTGCAGATCTGAAATAGCAGAGTCTGATGTAGCAGAGATAGAATAGCAGAGTCTTATATAGCAGAGCTGGAATAGCAGAGTCTGATGAAACAGAGCTGGTCCAGCAGAGTCTGATGTAGCAGAGCTGGAACAACAGAGTCTGATGTAGCAAAGCTGAAATAGCAGAGTCTGATGTAGCAGAGCTGACCCAGCAGTGTCTGAAGTAGCAGCATTGGTCCAATGAAGTCTGAAGTAGCAGAGCTGAACTAGTAGAGTCTGATGTAGTAGAGCTGATCCAACAGAGTTTGATGTAGCAGAGTTGGCCCCAGTAGAGTATTATGTAGCAGAGCTGGCTCAGCAGAGTCTGATGTTGCAGAGCTGGTCCACTGAAGTCTGATGTAGCAGTGCTGAACTAGTCTAGTCTGATGTAGCAGAGCTGGCCCAACAGAGTTTGATGTAGCAGAGATGGCCCAGTAGACTTTGATGTAGCAGAGCTGGCCCCTCAGAGTCTGATGTAGCAGAGCTGGCCATGTGACATCTGATGTTGCAGATCTGACCCAGCAGACTCTGATGTGGCAGGATTGGCCCGATAGCTGATGCAGCAGAGCTGGCCCAGCTATGACCGGAGTAGCAGATTTGTAGCAGCAGAGGATGTAGCAGTGCTGGGACAACGATATAGCAGAATTGTAGCAGTGGTGTCTGAGTATCAATATCCATAACACGGTGTACTTTCAGGATACCAACTACCTGTGTAATCAAGCAGTGCGGCACGTCGTAATGTCACCGGAACAGAGGATGAAAGGAAACCTTGCCAACCCCAAGTCCTGCCCTACAGCGCAGGTAAAATGGAGCTTCGCATGTTCAACCTCCAGTAGATTTTCTAAACTGAATACAACTGTTGCAAACCCTCAGCTGTGAAAAGTATCAGGATTGTACATTTTTTTCTCCCATTCACTGACAACAAGCAGAGATATTAAAAATGGTGGAGAATTAAAGATACAGTGTTATGTGTCGTGCTCTTACTGCAGTGAATTAAAAGGAAAAAAATGAAAGAAATGCAGTTTTGCTCAGCGGTTCCTGCAGGGGAAGATGAAGGGCCGGGGAGATCGTATTATTTATGGAAATCCGGAAAATACTTTCATTTACACCAAATACGAAGTGTTACATTTTGCATTTTTTTTTCCACTTTCTACTCGACCCCCTCAGTGGATAATTTATTTGAGTCAGCGGCAGGTCGAGGCGGCAGCTCTGCGCCCATCGTCAGATTACAGACACATAGAGCAAAGTCGTGGACTGTGTATATTAAGGAATACTGCTAAAGTGGAACGTACAATATTAATCCAAAACTGCGGAGCAAAGAAAACCAGAAACAATGTGCAGCCGGAGCGCTCCCTCCCGTAATCGCCTGGTAATTCAACGTGAAATGACGGATCTCTAAAGAGCCGGCCGGAGAAATCAGCAGTGATGAAGAGGCTGCAACGTTCAGGACAAGAGGAAAACATATAAACACAGATCAGGACAATAACTGTACCCCTGACCACCAGGGATCAGGATGATGACTGTATCTCTGACCACCAGGGATCAGGATGATGACTGTATCTCTGACCACCAGGGATCAGGACAACAACTCTACCCCTGACCACCAGGGATCAGGATGATGACTGTATCTCTGACCACCAGGGATCAGGATGATGACTGTATCTCTGACCACCAGGGATCAGGATGATGACTGTATCTCTGACCACCAGGGATCAGGATGATGACTGTATCTCTGACCACCAGGGATCAGGACAACAACTCTACCCCTGACCACCAGGGATCAGGATGATGACTGTATCTCTGACCACCAGGGATCAGGATGATGACTGTATCTCTGACCACCAGGGATCAGGACAACAACTCTACCCCTGACCACCAGGGATCAGGATGATGACTGTATCTCTGACCACCAGGGATCAGGATGATGACTGTATCTCTTACCACCAGGGATCAGGACAACAACTCTACCCCTGACCACCAGGGATCAGGATGATGACTGTATCTCTGACCACCAGGGATCAGGACAACAACTGTACCCCTGACCACCAGGGATCAGTATGATGACTGTATCTCTGACCACCAGGGATCAGGACAACAACTGTACCCCTGACCACCAGGGATCAGGATCATGACTGTACCTCTGACCACCAGCGATCAGGATGATGACTGCAGCTCTGACCACCAGGGATGAGGATGATGACTGTACCTCTGACCACCAGGGATCAAGATGATGACTGCAGCTCTGACCACCAGGGATCAGGATGATGACTTTACCTCTGACCACCAGGGATCAGGACAACAACTCTACCCCTGACCACCAGGGATCAGGATGATGACTGTATCTCTGACCACCAGGGATCAGGACAACAACTCTACCCCTGACCACCAGGGATCAGGATGATGACTGTACCTCTGACCACCAGCAATCAGGATGATGACTGCAGCTCTGACCACCAGGGATGAGGATGATGACTGTACCTCTGACCACCAGGGATCAGGATGATGACTGTACTTCTGACCACAAGGGATCAGGATGATGACTGCAGCTCTGACCACCAGGGATCAGGGTGATGACTGTACCTCTGACCACCAGGGATCAGGATGATGACTGTACCTTTCGCCACCAGGGATCAGGATGATGACTGTACCTCTGTCCACCAGGGATCAGGATGATGACTCTACCTCTGTCCACCAGGGATCAGGATGATGAATGTAACCTCTGACCGCCAGGGATAAGTATGATGACTGTACCTCTGACCACCAGGGATCAGGATGATGACTGTACCTCTGACCACCAGGGACCAGGATGATGACTATACCTCTGACCACCAGCGATCAGGATGATGACTGTACCTCTGACCACCAGCAATCAGGATGATGACCATACCTCTGGCCACCAGGGATCAGGATGATGACTGTACCTCTGACCACCAGGGATCAGGATGATGACTGTAACTCTGACCACCAGGGATCAGGATGACGACTGTACCTCTGACCACCGGGATCAGGATGATGACTGTACCTCTGACCACCAGGGATCAGGATGATGACTGTACTTCTGACCACAAGGGATCAGGATGATGACTGCAGCTCTGACCACCAGGGATCAGGGTGATGACTGTACCTCTGAACACCAGGGATCAGGATGATGACTGTACCTTTCGCCACCAGGGATCAGGATGATGACTGTACCTTTCGCCACCAGGGATCAGGATGATGACTCTACCTCTGTCCACCAGGGATCAGGATGATGAATGTAACCTCTGACCGCCAGGGATAAGTATGATGACTGTACCTCTGACCACCAGGGATCAGGATGATGACTGTACCTCTGACCACCAGGGACCAGGATGATGACTATACCTCTGACCACCAGCGATCAGGATGATGACTGTACCTCTGACCACCAGCAATCAGGATGATGACCATACCTCTGGCCACCAGGGATCAGGATGATGACTGTACCTCTGACCACCAGGGATCAGGATGATGACTGTAACTCTGACCACCAGGGATCAGGATGACGACTGTACCTCTGACCACCGGGATCAGGATGATGACTTTACCTCTGACCACCAGGGATCAGGATGATGACTGTACCTCTGACCAGCAGGGATCAGGATGATGACTGTACCTCTGACCACCAGCGATCAGGATGATGACTGTACCTCTGACCACCAGCAATCAGGATGATGACCATACCTCTGGCCACCAGGGATCAGGATGATGACTGTACCTCTGACCACCAGGGATCAGGATGATGACTGTAACTCTGACCACCAGGGATCAGGATGACGACTGTACCTCTGACCACCGGGATCAGGATGATGACTTTACCTCTGACCACCAGGGATCAGGATGATGACTGTACCTCTGACCAGCAGGGATCAGGATGATGACTGTACCTCTGACCACCAGGGATCAGGATGATGACTGTACCTCTGACCACCGGGATCAGGATGATGACTGTACCTCTGACCACCAGGGATTAGGATGATGACTGTACCTCTGACCACCAGGGATCAGGATGATGACTGTACCTCTGACCACCAGGGATCAGGATGATGACTGTACCTCTGCCCTCCAGCGATCGGGATGATGACTGTACCTCTGACCACCAGGGATCAGGATGATGACTGCAGCAGTATTTTTGCCAGTGACCCGTCGGTGCCTCCTCCCTTCCGGCCGTAGTAATTTATTCCCAACATTATGCTTTCCAGAGTTCGTTTCCTGAATGCGGATCTGATGAGATTCTGAACGTTTTTCTCTCTGTAATTTCTTGTGAAAGCGAGAAACGTTGTGTTCATCTCCGGCCGATCTGCTGGTGCCGGTGTCTGCGCGGAGACGGTGAGACGGAGCTGAAATACAAGTCATGACAACAATCTCCCGCTTTATATTCCCCCGTAATCGCTGCCGTTTTTGCCTCTTGATGTTGTCAGGATTTAACGCTGTTTATTCTCCGGCCTCGGACACAGCCGGGATCGATCCTCCCGATATCGCCTTCATATTCCTTCAGATTATTTCAGAATTCTTTGTGCAGAAATTTCATTGATAATTGTTTATCAGACATCACAGTTCGGCAATGAATGACGGGTAATGTGCAGCCTACGTGTAAGGTGGGGCCGACCTCTGAGCAGGCAGGGTGGTCGCGCTGCGGGGTCCTGAGCACTACCCTAAGCACTACCCATTGTATTATTATATACTCACTAACAGTACCCCAATATCAGTGCCACCACAGTGCATCTATGACATAACCACACACAGTAGCCCAATATCAGTGCCACCACAGTGCATCTATAACATAACCACACACGGTACCCCAATATCAGTGCCACCACAGTGCATCTATAACATAACCACACACAGTACCCCAATATCAGTGCCACCACAGTGCATCTATACCATAACCACACACAGTACCCCAATATCAGTGCCACAACAGTGCATCTATAACATAACCACACACGGTACCCCAATATCAGTGCCACCACAGTGCATCTATAACATAACCACACACGGTACCCCAATATCAGTGCCACCACAGTGCATCTATAACATAACCACACACAGTACCCCAATATCAGTGCCACCACAGTGCATCTATAACATAACCACACACAGTACCCCAATATCAGTACCACCACAGTGCATCTATAACATAACCACACACAGTACCCCAATATCAGTGCCACCACAGTGCATCTATGACATAACCACACACAGTAGCCCAATATCAGTGCCACCACAGTGCATCTATAACATAACCACACACGGTACCCCAATATCAGTGCCACCACAGTGCATCTATAACAGAACCACACACGGTACCCCAATATCAGTGCCACCACAGTGCATCTATAACATAACCACACACAGTACCCCAATATCAGTGCCACCACAGTGCATCTATAACATAACCACACACGGTACCCCAATATCAGTGCCACCACAGTGCATCTATAACAGAACCACACACGGTACCCCAATATCAGTGCCACCACAGTGCATCTATAACATAACCACACACAGTACCCCAATATCAGTGCCACCACAGTGCATCTATAACATAACCACACACAGTACCCCAATATCAGTACCACCACAGTGCATCTATAACAGAACCACACACGGTACCCCAATATCAGTGCCACCACAGTGCATCTATAACATAACCACACACAGTACCCCAATATCAGTGCCACCACAGTGCATCTATAACATAACCACACACGGTACCCCAATATCAGTGCCACCACAGTGCATCTATAACAGAACCACACACGGTACCCCAATATCAGTGCCACCACAGTGCATCTATAACATAACCACACACAGTACCCCAATATCAGTGCCACCACAGTGCATCTATAACATAACCACACACAGTACCCCAATATCAGTACCACCACAGTGCATCTATAACAGAACCACACACGGTACCCCAATATCAGTGCCACCACAGTGCATCTATGACATAACCACACACAGTACCCCAATATCAGTGCCACCACAGTGCATCTATAACATAACCACACACGGTACCCCAATATCAGTGCCACCACAGTGCATCTATAACATAACCACACACAGTACCCCAATATCAGTGCCACCACAGTGCATCTATAACATAACCACACACAGTACCCCAATATCAGTGCCACCACAGTGCATCTATAACATAACCACACACAGTACCCCAATATCAGTGCCACCACAGTGCATCTATAACATAACCACACACAGTACCCCAATATCAGTGCCACCACAGTGCATCTATAACATAACCACACACAGTACCCCAATATCAGTGCCACCACAGTGCATCTATGACATAACCACACACAGTACCCCAATATCAGTACCACCACAGTGCATCTATAACATAACCACACACAGTACCCCAATATCAGTGCCACCACAGTGCATCTATAACATAACCACACACGGTACCTCAATATCAGTGCCACCACAGTGCATCTATAACATAACCACACACAGTACCCCAATATCAGTGCCACCACAGTGCATCTATAACATAACCACACACGGTACCCCAATATCAGTGCCACCACAGTGCATCTATAACATAACCACACACAGTACCCCAATATCAGTGCCACCACAGTGCATCTATAACATAACCACACACAGTACCCCAATATCAGTGCCACCACAGTGCATCTATAACATAACCACACACAGTACCCCAATATCAGTGCCACCACAGTGCATCTATAACATAACCACACACAGTACCCCAATATCAGTGCCACCACAGTGCATCTATGACATAACCACACACAGTACCCCAATATCAGTGCCACCACAGTGCATCTATAACATAACCACACACAGTACCCCAATATCAGTGCCACCACAGTGCATCTATGACATAACCACACACAGTACCCCAATATCAGTACCACCACAGTGCATCTATAACATAACCACACACAGTACCCCAATATCAGTGCCACCACAGTGCATCTATAACATAACCACACACGGTACCCCAATATCAGTACCACCACAGTGCATCTATAACATAACCACACACGGTACCCCAATATCAGTGCCACCACAGTGCATCTATGACATAACCATACACAGTAGCCCAATATCAGTGCCACCACAGTGCATCTATAACATAACCACACACGGTACCCCAATATCAGTGCCACCACAGTGCATCTATAACATAACCACACACGGTACCCCAATATCAGTGCCACCACAGTGCATCTATAACATAACCACACACGGTACCCCAATATCAGTGCCACCACAGTGCATCTATAACATAACCACACACGGTACCCCAATATCAGTGCCACCACAGTGCATCTATAACATAACCACACACAGTACCCCAATATCAGTGCCACCACAGTGCATCTGTAACATAACCACACACGGTACCCCAATATCAGTGCCACCACAGTGCATCTATGACATAACCACACACGGTACCCCAATATCAGTGCCACCACAGTGCATCTATAACATAACCACACACGGTACCCCAATATCAGTGCCACCACAGTGCATCTATGACATAACCACACACGGTACCCCAATATCAGTGCCACCACAGTGCATCTATAACATAACCACACACGGTACCCCAATATCAGTGCCACCACAGTGCATCTATGACATAACCACACACAGTACCCCAATATCAGTGCCACCACAGTGCATCTATGACATAACCACACACAGTAGCCCAATATCAGTGCCACCACAGTGCATCTATAACATAACCACACACGGTACCCCAATATCAGTGCCACCACAGTGCATCTATAACATAACCACACACAGTACCCCAATATCAGTACCACCACAGTGCATCTATGACATAACCACACACAGTACCCCAATATCAGTGCCACCACAGTGCATCTATGACATAACCACACACAGTAGCCCAATATCAGTGCCACCACAGTGCATCTATAACATAACCACACACGGTACCCCAATATCAGTGCCACCACAGTGCATCTATGACATAACCACACACAGTACCCCAATATCAGTGCCACCACAGTGCATCTATGACATAACCACACACAGTAGCCCAATATCAGTGCCACCACAGTGCATCTATGACATAACCACACACAGTACCCCAATATCAGTGCCACCACAGTGCATCTATAACATAACCACACACAGTACCCCAATATCAGTGCCACCACAGTGCATCTATGACATAACCACACACGGTACCCCAATATCAGTGCCACCACAGTGCATCTATAACATAACCACACACGGTACCCCAATATCAGTGCCACCACAGTGCATCTATGACATAACCACACACAGTACCCCAATATCAGTGCCACCACAGTGCATCTATGACATAACCACACACAGTAGCCCAATATCAGTGCCACCACAGTGCATCTATAACATAACCACACACGGTACCCCAATATCAGTGCCACCACAGTGCATCTATAACATAACCACACACAGTACCCCAATATCAGTGCCACCACAGTGCATCTATAACATAACCACACACAGTACCCCAATATCAGTGCCACCACAGTGCATCTATAACATAACCACACACAGTACCCCAATATCAGTACCACCACAGTGCATCTATAACATAACCACACACAGTACCCCAATATCAGTGCCACCACAGTGCATCTATGACATAACCACACACAGTACCCCAATATCAGTGCCACCACAGTGCATCTATGACATAACCACACACAGTAGCCCAATATCAGTGCCACCACAGTGCATCTATAACATAACCACACACGGTACCCCAATATCAGTGCCACCACAGTGCATCTATAACATAACCACACACAGTACCCCAATATCAGTACCACCACAGTGCATCTATAACATAACCACACACAGTACCCCAATATCAGTGCCACCACAGTGCATCTATGACATAACCATACACAGTAGCCCAATATCAGTGCCACCACAGTGCATCTATAACATAACCACACACGGTACCCCAATATCAGTGCCACCACAGTGCATCTATAACATAACCACACACGGTACCCCAATATCAGTGCCACCACAGTGCATCTATAACATAACCACACACGGTACCCCAATATCAGTGCCACCACAGTGCATCTATAACATAACCACACACGGTACCCCAATATCAGTGCCACCACAGTGCATCTATAACATAACCACACACAGTACCCCAATATCAGTGCCACCACAGTGCATCTGTAACATAACCACACACAGTACCCCAATATCAGTGCCACCACAGTGCATCTATAACAGAACCACACACAGTACCCCAATATCAGTGCCACCACAGTGCATCTATAACAGAACCACACACAGTACCCCAATATCAGTGCCACCACAGTGCATCTATAACATAACCACACACAGTACCCCAATATCAGTGCCACCACAGTGCATCTATGACATAACCACACACGGTACCCCAATATCAGTGCCACCACAGTGCATCTATAACAGAACCACACACGGTACCCCAATATCAGTGCCACCACAGTGCATCTATAACATAACCACACACGGTACCCCAATATCAGTGCCACCACAGTGCATCTATAACATAACCACACACAGTACCCCAATATCAGTGCCACCACAGTGCATCTATAACATAACCACACACGGTACCCCAATATCAGTGCCACCACAGTGCATCTATGACATAACCACACACGGTACCCCAATATCAGTGCCACCACAGTGCATCTATAACATAACCACACACGGTACCCCAATATCAGTGCCACCACAGTGCATCTATGACATAACCACACACAGTACCCCAATATCAGTGCCACCACAGTGCATCTATGACATAACCACACACAGTAGCCCAATATCAGTGCCACCACAGTGCATCTATAACATAACCACACACGGTACCCCAATATCAGTGCCACCACAGTGCATCTATAACATAACCACACACAGTACCCCAATATCAGTACCACCACAGTGCATCTATGACATAACCACACACAGTACCCCAATATCAGTGCCACCACAGTGCATCTATGACATAACCACACACAGTAGCCCAATATCAGTGCCACCACAGTGCATCTATAACATAACCACACACAGAACCCCAATATCAGTACCACCACAGTGCATCTATAACATAACCACACACGGTACCCCAATATCAGTGCCACCACAGTGCATCTATGACATAACCACACACAGTACCCCAATATCAGTGCCACCACAGTGCATCTATGACATAACCACACACAGTACCCCAATATCAGTGCCACCACAGTGCATCTATGACATAACCACACACAGAACCCCAATATCAGTACCACCACAGTGCATCTATAACATAACCACACACGGTACCCCAATATCAGTGCCACCACAGTGCATCTATAACATAACCACACACAGTACCCCAATATCAGTGCCACCACAGTGCATCTATGACATAACCACACACGGTACCCCAATATCAGTGCCACCACAGTGCATCTATAACATAACCACACACGGTACCCCAATATCAGTGCCACCACAGTGCATCTATGACATAACCACACACAGTACCCCAATATCAGTGCCACCACAGTGCATCTATGACATAACCACACACAGTAGCCCAATATCAGTGCCACCACAGTGCATCTATAACATAACCACACACGGTACCCCAATATCAGTGCCACCACAGTGCATCTATAACATAACCACACACAGTACCCCAATATCAGTGCCACCACAGTGCATCTATAACATAACCACACACAGTACCCCAATATCAGTGCCACCACAGTGCATCTATAACATAACCACACACAGTACCCCAATATCAGTACCACCACAGTGCATCTATAACATAACCACACACAGTACCCCAATATCAGTGCCACCACAGTGCATCTATGACATAACCACACACAGTACCCCAATATCAGTGCCACCACAGTGCATCTATGACATAACCACACACAGTAGCCCAATATCAGTGCCACCACAGTGCATCTATAACATAACCACACACGGTACCCCAATATCAGTGCCACCACAGTGCATCTATAACATAACCACACACAGTACCCCAATATCAGTACCACCACAGTGCATCTATAACATAACCACACACAGTACCCCAATATCAGTGCCACCACAGTGCATCTATGACATAACCATACACAGTAGCCCAATATCAGTGCCACCACAGTGCATCTATAACATAACCACACACGGTACCCCAATATCAGTGCCACCACAGTGCATCTATAACATAACCACACACGGTACCCCAATATCAGTGCCACCACAGTGCATCTATAACATAACCACACACGGTACCCCAATATCAGTGCCACCACAGTGCATCTATAACATAACCACACACAGTACCCCAATATCAGTGCCACCACAGTGCATCTGTAACATAACCACACACAGTACCCCAATATCAGTGCCACCACAGTGCATCTATAACAGAACCACACACAGTACCCCAATATCAGTGCCACCACAGTGCATCTATAACAGAACCACACACAGTACCCCAATATCAGTGCCACCACAGTGCATCTATAACATAACCACACACAGTACCCCAATATCAGTGCCACCACAGTGCATCTATGACATAACCACACACGGTACCCCAATATCAGTGCCACCACAGTGCATCTATAACAGAACCACACACGGTACCCCAATATCAGTGCCACCACAGTGCATCTATAACATAACCACACACGGTACCCCAATATCAGTGCCACCACAGTGCATCTATAACATAACCACACACAGTACCCCAATATCAGTGCCACCACAGTGCATCTATAACATAACCACACACGGTACCCCAATATCAGTGCCACCACAGTGCATCTATGACATAACCACACACGGTACCCCAATATCAGTGCCACCACAGTGCATCTATAACATAACCACACACGGTACCCCAATATCAGTGCCACCACAGTGCATCTATAACATAACCACACACGGTACCCCAATATCAGTGCCACCACAGTGCATCTATAACATAACCACACACGGTACCCCAATATCAGTGCCACCACAGTGCATCTATACCATAACCACACACAGTACCCCAATATCAGTGCCACCACAGTGCATCTATAACATAACCACACACGGTACCCCAATATCAGTACCACCACAGTGCATCTATAACATAACCACACACAGTAGCCCAATATCAGTGCCACCACAGTGCATCTATAACATAACCACACACAGTACCCCAATATCAGTACCACCACAGTGCATCTATACCATAACCACACACGGTACCCCAATATCAGTGCCACCACAGTGCATCTATAACATAACCACACACAGAACCCCAATATCAGTACCACCACAGTGCATCTATGACATAACCACACACAGTACCCCAATATCAGTACCACCACAGTGCATCTATAACATAACCACACACAGAACCCCAATATCAGTACCACCACAGTGCATCTATGACATAACCACACACGGTACCCCAATATCAGTGCCACCACAGTGCATCTATAACATAACCACACACAGTACCCCAATATCAGTACCACCACAGTGCATCTATGACATAACCACACACGGTACCCCAATATCAGTGCCACCACAGTGCATCTATAACATAACCACACACGGTACCCCAATATCAGTGCCACCACAGTGCATCTATAACATAACCACACACAGTACCCCAATATCAGTACCACCACAGTGCATCTATAACATAACCACACACAGAACCCCAATATCAGTACCACCACAGTGCATCTATGACATAACCACACACGGTACCCCAATATCAGTGCCACCACAGTGCATCTATAACATAACCACACACGGTACCCCAATATCAGTGCCACCACAGTGCATCTATAACATAACCACACACAGTAGCCCAATATCAGTACCACCACAGTGCATCTATAACATAACCACACACAGAACCCCAATATCAGTACCACCACAGTGCATCTATGACATAACCACACACGGTACCCCAATATCAGTGCCACCACAGTGCATCTATAACATAACCACACACGGTACCCCAATATCAGTGCCACCACAGTGCATCTATAACATAACCACACACAGTACCCCAATATCAGTACCACCACAGTGCATCTATAACATAACCACACACAGAACCCCAATATCAGTACCACCACAGTGCATCTATGACATAACCACACACGGTACCCCAATATCAGTGCCACCACAGTGCATCTATAACATAACCACACACAGTACCCCAATATCAGTGCCACCACAGTGCATCTATGACATAACCACACACGGTACCCCAATATCAGTACCACCACAGTGCATCTATAACATAACCACACACAGTACCCCAATATCAGTGCCACCACAGTGCATCTATAACATAACCACACACGGTACCCCATTCTCAGTGCCATACACAGGATGTATCCGATATCACAGCTCTTTCCCATTTACCTACTGTAAATACAGCTAAGTTGCAGTACCAGACACAGCCTGCGCCTATGAGTGGCGCTGTTTCTGTTTTGTTCTTTTTTACAGTAGACTTTTTTTCTTTTATGGTGAATTCTGACACTTTCCCTTTGACAGCTGAATGCCGCAGCAGTAAATGGCCGGGGTTTGCCCCGTGGCGCGGGTCCTGACGCCCCGCTGTGCCTGACTGTACCGGTTTATTGTTAGTGAATTTGTGAATTGCTGTAAATTGTAATTAAACGCTGATCGAGCCCCTTCTGTAAAGAAAAGCTTCTCCTCCCGATGAGGCGTGCGGCTCGCTTGCCTCCGCCGTGCTCGCCTGCCTCCGCCGTGCTCGCCTGCCTCTGCCGTGCTCGCCTGCCTCCGCCGCGCTCGCCTGCCTCCGCCGTGCTCGCTTGCTCGCCTGCCTCCGCCGTGCTCGCCTGCCTCCGCCGTGCTCGCCTGCCTCCGCCGTGCTCGCTTGCTCGCCAGCCTCCGCCGTGCTCGCCTGCCTCCGCCGTGCTCGCCTGCCTCCGCCGTGCTCGCCAGCCTCCGCCGTGCTCGCCAGCCTCCGCCGTGCTCGCCTGCCTCCGCCTTGCTCGCCTGCCTCTGCCGTGCTCGCCTGCCTCTGCCGTGCTCGCCTGCGTCCGCCGTGCTCGCTTGCCTCTGCCATGCTCGCTTGCCTCCGCCGCGCTCGCCTGCCTCCGCCGTGTTCGCCTGCCTCCGCCGTGCTCGCCTGCCTCCGCCGTGCTCGCTTGCCTCCGCCGTGCTCGCCTGCCTCCGCCGCGCTCGCCTGCCTCCGCCGCGCTCGCCTGCCTCCGCCGCGTTCGCCTGCCTCCGCCGCGCTCGCCTGCCTCCGCCGCGTTCGCCTGCCTCCGCCGTGCTCGCCTGCCTCCGCCGTGCTCGCCTGCCTGCACCGTGTTCGCCTGCCTCCGCCGTGCTTGCCTGCCTCCGCCGTGCTCGCCTGCCTTCGCCGTGCTCGCCTGCCTCCGCCGTGCTCGCCTGCCTTCGCCGTGCTCGCCTGCCTCCGCCGTGCTCGCCTGCCTTCGCCGTGCTCGCCTGCCTCCGCCGTGCTCGCCTGCCTCTGCCGTGTTCGCCTTTCATTATTGCGAGGCCGATCACAGCTGACAAGAGTTATATGAGCCGGGAAGAAAGGCGACCGGCGTCCTCCAGGAGGGGGATCGGCCAGACCCAGATTAATAAGAGGCACATCACAGGCTGTCAGGAGCCGACGGCCGCAGCGCTCTGTGTACGTATTTACTGGATGTATAAAGTGCAATTATACAGCAGGACGCCAGCCTGTGCCGCATCGGAAAACTTCTGCAGACTTTTCAGGTTTTAAAACAAAAACTTACATTTTATGTCTTTTTTTTAAATGTAATGTAGAATGTCTGATACTGATATACTGTACCTTTAATTACATCACCTCCTCCATGACAAAAAGGGCGATCTTGTGCCGATTGTTGACTACTCTTCACAAACTCCCCACATTATGTCCACGGTAATAACACAAATACCATATATAGTTCATGCCCCAGTATCAGTGCCAATCACAATGACCCTATAACATAGTCATCTTTATTACCCCTTTAAGAGTGATAACTGCAGAGCACCTATACTAAAGCTGCCCAATATAAGTTCCATGCAGTACTGCATCTTTTTTTTTAAAGGGAATCTGTCAGTAGGTTTTTGCTATATGATCTGAGAGCACCATGATGTAAGGGAAGAGACCCTGATTCCAGCGATGTGTCACTTACTGGGCTGTGAGTTGTTTCAATAGTAGTACAACCACGCCCACAACACTGATTAAGAACTTTCTGTCAATATACAGCGAACACAGAAAGCTGCTGCCAGTCTGGGGTGTGGGTGGGGTTATACAGAGCTCAACATTCCGAACTCAACATTCCGAGCTCAATATTCCGAACTGAACATTCCGAACTGAACATTCCAAACTCAACATTCCAAACTCAACATTCCAAACTCAACATTCCAAATCAACATTCAGAGCTCAACATTCCGAGCTCATTATTCAGAGCTCAACATTCCGAGCTCATTATTCAGAGCTCAACATTCCGAACTCAACATCCCGACCTCAATATTCAGAGCTCAACATTCCCAGTTCAATATTCTGAGCTTAACATTCCAAGCTCAATTTTCCAAGCTCAACGTTTCAAGCTCAACATTCCGAGCTCAATATTTCGAGATCAACATTCCAAGCTCAATATTCTAAGCTCACATTTCAAACTCAACATTCCGTGCTCTACTCAAGCTTCAGAAGAGAAAACTGTGATCTATCATAACTGTTGTAAATTAAAAGACACATTGCTGGAATCAGGGTCTCTGCCCCTACATCATGCTGCTGTCAGACTACATAGCAAAAACTGGCTGTTAAATTCCCTCCCTGTAAGCCCTAAAAGACCTCATACCCTCATCAATCGCCAATGATCTCATTTCACCCAATTTAACCCCATGAGTCTAGATGGCATTGTAAATCAGAACTGGCGCATGCGCATCATTTACAGAGGGGCAGCGCTAATACGCATGCGCAAGAAAAGGGAGGCGACATCTGCTCATGCTCGACCTATTGCTAATGGAACTACTGCAGGAGGTGTCCAGGAGATGGTGGTTTTTCAGGGGTAGGAGCTTAAGATTAATGCACTTTTGAAGTAATATTGCAATTTTGAGGTTCTGATCGATGATAAATTTGGCATAACCCCAATCATATTAAAGGGTTTCTTCGCTTTAGGCAGCCAATTCTTATGGACAATAATCTTGTCGGACCCCCAGCAATCAGCTGTGAGGGAACTTGGCAGCAAACTATATTCTTTTTCTGCAGCACCCCTGCAGGAGAAATTAAGTATTACACAGGCACCATTCAAATCAATGAGGATTCTCAGTCATAAATGGTTCGGGACCTCCAGACTGAGAGGTTCTTTGACAGCAAGTGTTTAGCTTCCCTGCAGCACCCCCGCAGGAGAAATGAAGTATTACACAGTCACTATACAACTCATGAAGACTTCTGATAAAAGATGATGGGTTGGGACCTCCAGACTGAGAGAGGCTCCTCAGTCTATATCTCCTTTATTCTCGCCAAAGAGTTGAGAAACCTGAGCAATGGACACCCACCCCATCCCTTGATTAGCTCAGGATTCGTTAATCGACATCCCCATAGTGACAGTAAATGTTCTTTCGAGCATCTCTTTCTATGGAATAAAACATCAAAAAATCAAAGGAGCATAAAACGTATGGTCGACAAAAGTAACATAATGAGGTTCTGGAACGGTCTCCGTCATACCAACGTAAATTACGATCTGATTTTTTTTTTCTCCTATTCAGCAATCAGCAAGAGCTCAACGTGCAATAACAGACGGCAGATTAGAAGCCTACCAGGTAATTGCCACCAGAGACTCCTTGTCCAATAGTCTGTACGTCAACAAAGTCCTATTTACCCTATAACGAGTAATTACTCCATTCTAGTCAAGGCTACAAATTGGCGTTCAGGGGACTTTAACTGCCTCCGACACTAGAAAACACACACTTAGCAATAAAACCTGACGTGAACAAAAGTAGAAAGCTCGCTAACAAATATCATTGCATTAGGAGAAGGAGCCGTGAGGTTCCGGAACAGTAAAATCATAATAAAGGACGAGTCAACATATGAAGATGTCTTTTCTTCACCAGAATAGGAGGAAATGTTAAAGAATGCTTTACTAATGAGGAATCCTTTGTGTACTGAAGACTGGAAGGGTCAAGGAAGTCAAAAATGGAAACTGTACATCATTGTTACCCACCCTCTTACCTCCAGAGAAAGGAATTGCTTAAGTGGTGTCTAGATCCTTCACAATATCTCCATGAGCTTTCATGAAGGACCTAATAATTGTTTTTTGTCAATAGGAACATTTAATATTTTTTTCTGTATGGAGTTTAATTGGGGACCATGATGGCGGGATGTTCACCAGATATAGTATCTACTGACGTGAGGTCTACCTGGAAAAAACGGATATGTTGGCCAACACATTTTGGCTTAGGTTAACCTAAGGATTGTGAGGGACTCTAGCGTTGATCTTTTAACTGCTCTCTAAACACTATGTGTCTTCTCAAATCGCAACCTCAGAGAAGTTTCCATTGCTTGACAGATGATGAAATTCAAGACCTAAGACCAAGAGAAGATCCATATGTCTAGTCAGTCGAGATCAAGGCAAGCTGAGGTCACTCAGTACAGTAGACAACCAGAAGGTCAGGGCCAGCAGTGGACAAAAATAAAGGTCACAGTCGAAGACCAGTTGGATAATGAGAAGTCATCTCTGAAGATCACTTTTGTCCATACAAGAAATATAGGACCATATTGTTCAGGCGGGAAGCAATGGGATCAGGTTTTAGACCACCAAGGGTCATAGAACTCCAAGCTCTACATCACAAATCTACTAAAGATCATGAAATGGTGCACCAAACCACTGTATGTAGGACACTGGGCATGGTATGAACATTACGTTAATGATTCCCACCAGATGGTGTGAAGTCTAAAAATTTGGTATGGAGTCTAAAAAACACTCCATATTCCTTACCCTAGAGTCCCTCACAAAATTCTATGCACTTTTTCCAGTTGGGTGCCCAATTCAAAGTTCCCAAAGTAATCCAAGATTGGCAACTGCTAGGAGCATCTTGATCAGAAACAATGAAACATTAAAAAATAAGATTTGAAAGAAACAATAACTAGGAAGCAAAATATGAAGAGCTAGGCAACAAAATCTGAAGAAGCAAGGCAAAAACGAAATGAGGGTCAAGATCAGGGTCAAAATGCAAAATGGAGAACGGTATTTGTGAGACACAGCATTTAATCTAAATTATGACAGACGCCAATTTTTAGTAGGCCAGTAGACATAGGCTTTTGCCTGAACGTTGACTATTGAATTTATGTGTTTTTGTTGGTGAGTCAAGAAGCATAGACTGTTGTCATATGAGTCTGAATGTTGACTCTTGAAATTGATGTTTGTGAATTGTTGAATGGCTGCTGTTTACATCTTGTATTTTCTCCTACAGGTTGTTGTCTGCTATCTTTGGAGAACAGGGACGCAGGGTAATTGAACAATCAGTGTTTGCTAATATGTTGATTACCCATTGTATAAGCTCATGTAGCTTGTTGACTTGCAATACAGTAGAGGACAAACTATGCAGATTGATTACATACTCAAATAATGAGAGTTAGTTTCATGACACCTCCTCCTGACCTGTGGATGATGACCTGAACCACAGATGTGGGAATAAAAAGGGATTTCTATCCTTCTGCAAAAAGCCAAGACCGCCGAGTCACCAAAACAGCCAAGACACCATGGCTTGAAGAGACTCTACAGAACAACATCCAAGGCACCATGGCACCATCAAGGGGAACACAGTTTTGACATTCTACAGGATGCTAGCTTAAAGGATCATGGCCCTAGCTGGAAGAATACAGATCTGCTTCATTGGTGATCACTGAACCCATAGAGACATTTGGGAAGCCAAGCTGGGACCCTCCGGTCACATGGCCCCAAGGAGACATTCAGAGAAACCAGGTTGAGACCCTCCAGTCACCTGCCTCCATGGATGTGATTAGAGAAGCCAGGCTTGGAAACTCTGGTCTCCTGGCCATGTGGATTTGTTTGTGGATGCCAGGCTGGGACTCTCCGGTCACCTGGCACCATGGAGATTTTCAGAGAAGGCAGGTTGAGACCCTCCAGTCACCTGGTCCCATGGAGATGTTCAGAGAAGTCAGGTTGAGACCCTCCGGTCACCTGGCCCCATGGAGACATTCAGAGAAGCCAGCTTGAGACCCTCTGGTCACATCGTCCCATGGTGGTGTTCAGAGAAGCCAAGCTAGGACCCTCAGGTCACCTGGCCCTATGGAAACGTTCAGAGAAGCCAGGTTGAGACCCTCCGGTCACCTGGTCCCATAATGACATTTGGAGAAGCCAGGTTGGAAATCTCCGGTCACATGGTGACATTCAGAGAAGCCAGGTTGGAAATCTCTGATCACCTGGTCACATGCCTCAAAGGACAATCAGCTTCCTAAGCTTGTCGCTACCTCCTCTCTGTGGGTGCCCGCCAAAAGTGGGATGCTACTGGTGGGGGTAGTCGGCCCTGGAAGCTACAAAGTCGCATCTGCTCTAATCCTAGTGATTGCATTATCTTGGGTAGTTTGGTGGAACTACCCTCACCTTGTATTGTCTGAGTAGTATTATACCCACGGGTAGGGTGATTCTCGGGCCAGCGGACAAGAGCACCCACTGACCCCTGTGTTTCCACAGTAGTAATTAGAAAATATACTGTAACACACATTAGAAATTCCCCGTAAGTCTACCATCGGGTGTGACACCATCACAGCTGGTCTTTTGGGCTAACAACCCCAAAGGGCCAGTGACCATGACCGGAAACTTGGACCAGGTGCGGTGAGGTTTCGTAAGGGATGAAGCTTAGCTCTATCTCTGCGGTTGACAACACGTCTCTTTCCCGGCCTCGCTTGTCTCCAGACTCCTTGTTGCATTCACACTTCATACCATGTTTGTGCTTTTATTTGTTTTTTTGAAATAATTTCAAAGCAAAGAAAAGCAAACAATGTCCGCGAGCGGCTTCTCCCCGTAAAACTCTTATTAAATTTCACAGAAAATGTCTATTATTTAGGAGCCGTGCCTGGAGGTGCTATGCAGACCTGACCCGAACGAAAGCCGCTTGGAATAATAGACGATTTCTCCAACTGGATCATCAAAAATGTGCTGCTTGCAAAAGAAAACCAGAAAAACTTACTTTATGTATAGTTGTGCGTTGGGCCCACCATCACCCCTCAGTCAGATCAATGTGATCTTAAAGGGGAAGTCTACTTTCTATAACATGTTACTAATTAAATGGGCTGTCTAGAATCGGACAAGGTCTGACTCATAGCTACACCTTTTTTTAACACAGGGCAAACATTCAGTTTGCTATCCCAGGGTGGCATAGAAAGGGTGCCTTGTTGGCCCCATCTGAACCCTAACGCCTGGAGCCAGACCCGTACAGTTACATCTCTGCCCTTGGCCCCAAATATAATTATATACAGTATATGGAACAGAAAACACTTATATTGAAGCCACTGGGCACCAAGTCATCGCAGGAAATTCTATTTTATCTGCTGCACAAGAGACTTCCTCTACATGTCGCACAGACTTGTTATAGATAGAAGTAATCATATGAACATTGTCTAAGAAATTATGCCCCCGACACAAAACATTTTCATGATACACATAGGATAATAATTTGTATTACTGCCGCTTGAAACCAATTGGTCACAAATAATTCTGCCTACTGCACCAGGAACTTCCTCTCCATGCTGAAAAGACTTGTTATAAGTAGAAGGAGGCATAAGAATATCAACCTAAGAAACGATGACCCTTAAGGATACACTTTTTTTTTTTCAGGGACCGTTCAAACACTAAATAGGATGTAGAGGTTTCGCTTTTCACGCTTCTTCAAAGGCACAATGGATACCCTTTGAAGAAGCCAGAAAAATGAAACCCAGAGTAGTGCAGTGCAATGATGGAGATTTTGTGCCCTGTTCTCAAGTTGGGATAACCTCATTAATTAGCGGATTTGTCTGACCTAATTAACCCCGTGTTACAAGTACTAACAGAGAGACTTTCTGGGGGCAGTATTCCGCTCAGTATTCCTCTCCATGCGGCAAAGTCTCGTTATAAGTAGCAGGAAGCATGAGAATATCAACCTAAGAAACGATGACCCTTAAGGATACACTTTTTTTTTTCAGGGACCGTTCAAACACCTAATAGGATGTAGAGGTTTCGCCTTTCACGCTTCTTCAAAGGCACAATGGATACCCTTTGAAGAAGCCAGAAAAATGAAACCCTGAGTGGTGCAGTGGAATGATGGAGATTTTGTGCCCTTTTCTCAAGTTGGGATCATCTCAATAATTAGCGGATTTGGCTCACCTAATTAACCTTGTGTTTCAAGTACTAACGGAGAGAATTTCTGGGGGCAGTATTGTAAAAACAGTTTTAATCCTATTAATTCTATGATATTATATTACTGCTTTTTCTAAATTCTATATATTTACATCAAGCTAATGTTACAGCGAAACAAGCTAAAGGCATTCAGACTATTTACAACGGGCAAATCCCATCACTGAGCTTGTAATTACAAATTACTTTAACACTGGAAGTACCATCAAGGGGATTTTTTCCTGTGAAATATTCTAAATGAATGACACTGGTTTACAGTTTTGCAAAAAAATAAAAAAATAAATAAAAAATAAATTCTGTATTATCAGTTCGTATCCAGATGCACTTTTTTTTAATTTTTTTTTTTTTTTTTACCCTAAGAAGCCAAATTAAAGAAAGTCAGCATTTTACTGAATCAAAATGTTTTTATTGTTTTTCATTTTAAAGAAAATGGATCCCGGGAGGATTTTGTGATTTTTCCCCAATTGAAAGTACTTTTTGTAAGAATTTCCCTGAATAGCGTGGATTCATTAGAAAATAATATAATATGAACTAAAGCAGGAAGAGACCTAAAGGAACGGCTATGGGGGGAGTCATTGCCCCTTGAACGCGCAAAGGGTTAATGTTTCATCAAAGAAATAAAGAAATAGTTGTCGGAATGCACGGCTTAATGCCCCTTCATCTTCCCAGCTGTAACGGGATTATAAATAATGGATGAATAGAACTTCATCAGTTTTAATTAATTTGGTTTGCCAATTAATTGGATCCTGCGGAAAATCCTTTAAAATTAAGCCTCAAACAGCACAACAGGCCTTGCGTACGGCACTTGCATTATCTGCATGGAGGCAGAGCGAGCAATTAAACGCAGGCGGACAGGGCTGGAATAACTTAGCGTCGTCTCTGTGTTTCGATAAAACCTGCGTTTGTGCTGAACAAACTGGAAGGTGCAGTAAATTTTGCATAAAAGGCCAAATTTTGCAATGTATTCTCATCCACAGAAGAAGCAAGTGACCAAAGATTAAACATCGGACGACAAAAGGGGGTAAGACCCATGAAAGTGTGAATTTAAAGGGTTGATCCTGTGATAAGTCTAGGAAGGCTTTTGTAGGCCAAACACATGGCCTATATATAAGCTAGAGGGGTTGTCTTATGATGATCCCTGCCACTTAGTAAGGGTCCCATATCTGTGGTGAATTTCGGGTGTAGGTGTATGATATACCACATGTGGATGCAGTGTTTCTCATTGCCCACCAAGTTCTCCGCATTTCAGGACATATGGTATGACCTAAAAAAAATATATTTTAAGGTTTCCTGTATAACTAAATGTTATTCTCTCATTATATTCAGTTTTGTGTTGCTTGAGCCAAGATAAGCAGCTTTCACCCTAGCTATATCATGGAGGTAAAAGTTATGTGGGAGCTTTTTCCAGATCTCTAGTTGCAGACATTGTTGACTTTGTAGAGAAAAAAACAGTGCAAAGTGTTTGGTAAGCACACTCATCATAGAGAATATTATTTAGTTTGAGTAAAAATAAGCAGCTTTCACACTAACTATATATCATAGAGGTAAGAGTTATATGCAAGCTTTTTCCAGATTGCTAGTTGCAGACGTTGACTTTATAGTAAAAATCCAGTACGTAGAGAATGTGAAGCACCATTGTCATACAGAATATTGTTTTGCTTGAGCCAAGATAAGCAGCTTTCACCCTATGTCATAGAGGTAAGGGTTATGTGGGAGCTTTTCCCAGATCTCTAGTTGCAGACGTTGTTGACTTTATAGTTAAAATCCAGTAAAGAGAGATTGGGAAGCACCCTCCTCATACAGAACATTGTTTTGCGTGAGCAAAGATAAGCAGCTTTCACCCTAACTATATGATAGAGGTAAGGGTTATATGGGTGCTGTCTTTCTCCAGATCTCTATTTGCAGACATTGTTGACTTTGTAGAGCAAAACTAGTACAGAAAAATTAAGAAGCACCTTCATCACACTGAGTATTGTTTTGCTTTAGACTAGATAAGCAGCTTGCACACCAACTATATCATAGAGGTAAGGGTTATGTGGAAACTTTTTCCAGATCTCTAGTTGCAGATGTTTTTGACTTTGTAGTGAAAAGCCAGTGCTGAGAGATTGGAAAGCACCCTTATCATAGAGAATATTATTTAGCTTGAGCCAAAATAAGCAGCTTTCACACGAACTACCGTATATAAAAGAGGTAAGGGTTATGCGCAAGCTTTTTACAGATCTCTAGTTGCAGATGGTGGTGACTTTATAGTAAAAATCCAGTACAGAGAGATTGGGAAGCACCCTCATCATACAGAATATTGTTTTGCTTTAGCCAAGATAAGCAGCTTTTACACTAACTATATCATAGAGGTAAGGGTTATGTGGAAGCTTTTTCCAGATCTCTAGTTGCAGACGCTGTTGACTTTGTAGTGAAAAGCCAGTACAGAGTGATTGGTAAGTACCCTCATCATAGAGAATATTGTTTTGCTTGAGCCAAGATAAGCAGCTTTCATACTAACTATATTATAGAGGTACAGGGCTGCCATCAGGGCATTACTGCCCTTACTGCTGTATGGGGCCCGGTGAACAGCAGTACAGAAGGGGACCCGCAGGTAAGGGTTATGTGGGAGCTTTTTCCACATCTCAAGTTTCAGACGTTGTTGACTTTATAGTGAAAATTCAGTACAGAGAGATTGAGAAGCACCCTCATCATAAGAATATTGTTTTTCTTGAGACTAGATAAGCACCTATAACGCTGCCAATGTTGAGTTAGGGTTTTAGGGAGCTGACTTGTTCTATATCCAGTTACAGATTCTCTTCTGCTAAATGCTAGGTAATTCTATACAGAGAAGTTGGAGAATACCTCATTCAACCTTTAATTTTGCTGCGTGAACCAAGATAAGCAAATTCCACAGTATTTTAAAGGGGTGAAAATATGTATACATCTTTTTTTTTGCATTGGAGGAATAGAAAATAGTTTAATGTGTTATGATTTCTTGGCTCCTTTAAGACATTCACATTGGCGTCTTTTTTTTTAATAAAGACATAGAAGCTGCGGAAGAGCGGCATGTCCTATAACGGCTCGTGGGAAATGTTCTGCTTTTATCACATTGTTTTTTTGTGTCGATGTTGAAGCTCACACAATAACAAATAATCTGAGATCAGGACAGATGTTTTGTCTCAGCTGCGTCCTCCAGGCGTCCACGTCCTGTTAGCCTCTGCTGCTGCCTCCCGATTGCCTCCCGCAGATTGCTGACTCTCTGCGTGGCGAAGATTAGCGAACATCAAAAGTGCGGCAAAGACACTATTAAATGATTGTGTGAAATATAACTTTATTCCGAATAGTTTTGTGCATCATGATGGAGCATAGACACTATCATAAGGCTGGAGAGAACTTTCCGCTATGCTCAAAGTCGCCCCCTACAGGCATAGAGAACTGGTGGAGGAGGGCTGACAACTTTAGTTATCCCTATTTCTTCATAGTTTTGAGTTGTCACTTGTAGCAATTTTGGAAGCTAGTCTGAGATTTTAGCCAGTGCAAGCTCCGGACGCACTACACTCTCCAAGACACAGAGCATGCCCACTACACTCTCCAAGACACAGAGCATGCCCACTACACTCTCCAAGACACAGAGCATGCCCACTACACTCTCCAAGACACAGAGCATGCCCACTACACTCTCCAAGACGCAGAGCATGCCCACTACACTCTCCAAGACGCAGAGCATGCCCACTACACTCTCCAAGACACAGAGCATGCCCACTACACTCTCCAAGACGCAGAGCATGCCCACTACACTCTCCAAGACGCAGAGCATGCCCACTACACTCTCCAAGACACAGAACATGCCCACTACACTCTCCAAGACACAGAGCATGCCCACTACACTCTCCAAGACGCAGAGCATGCCCACTACACTCTCCAAGACGCAGAGCATACCCACTACATTCTCTAAGACACAGAGCATGCCCACTACATTCTCCAAGAAACAGAGCATACCCACTACACTTTCCCAGACACAGAGCATGCTCACTTCATTCTCCAAGACACAGAACATGCCCACTACACTCTCCCAGACACTGAGCATGCCCACTACACTCTCCCAGACACTGAGCATGCCCACTACACTCTCCAAGGCACAGAGCATGCCCACTTCACTCTCCAAGACACAGAGCATGCCCACTACATTCTCCAAGACACAGAGCATGCCCACTACATTATCCAAGACACAGAACATGCCCACTACATTCTCCAAGACAAAGAGCATGCCCACTACATTCTCCAAGACACAGAGCATACCCACTACACTCTCCAAGATACAGAACATGCCCGCTACACTCTCCAAGACATAGAGCACGCTCGCTACCCTCTTCAAGATACAGAGCATTCCCGCTACACTCTCCAACACTCAGAGCATGCCCACTACACTCTCCAAGACATAGAGCATGCCCACTACACTATCCAAGACACGGAGTATGCCCACTACACTATTCAAGACACGGAGCATGCCCACTACACTATCCAAGACACGGAGCATGCCCACTACACTCTCCAAGACACGGAGCATGCCCACTACACTATCCAAGACACGGAGCATGCCCACTACACTATCAAAGACACGGAGCATTCCCACTACACTCTCCAAGGCACAGAGCATGCCCACTACACTATCCAAGACACGGAGCATGCCCACTACACTCTCCAAGACACAGAGCATGCCCGCTACATTCTCCAAGACACAGAGCATGCCCGCTACATTCTCCAAGGCACAGAGCATGCCCGCTACATTCTCCAAGGCACAGAGCATGCCCGCTACATTCTACAAGACACAGAGAATGCCCGCTACATTCTCCCAGACACTGAGCATGCTCGCTACATTTTCCAAGACACACAGCATGCCCGCTACATTCTCCAGGACACAGAGCATGCCCACTACACTCTCCAAGACACAGAGCATGCCCACTACACTCTCCAAGACAGAGCATGACCACTACACTCTCCCAGACACTGAGCATGCTCGCTACATTTTCCAAGACACACAGCATGCCCGCTACATTCTCCAGGACACAGAGCATGCCCACTACACTCTCCAAGACACAGAGCATGCCCACTACACTCTCCAAGACACAGAGCATGCCCACTACACTCTCCCAGACACTGAGCATGCTCACTACATTCTCCAAGACACAGAGCATGCTCACTACACTCTCCAAGACACAGAACATGCCCACTTCTATCTCCAAGACACAGAGCATGCCCACTACATTCTCTAAGACACAGAGCATGCCCACTACACTCTCCCAGACAGAGCATGACCACTACACTCTCCAAGACAAGAGCATCCCCACTACACTCTCCAAGACACAGAGTATGCCCACTACAGTCTTCCACACACAGAGCATGCCCACTACACTCTCGAAGACACAGAGCATGCCCACTACATTCTCCAAGACGTAGAGCATGCCCACAATATTTTCCAAGAAACAGAGCATGCCCACTACACTCTCGAAGACACAGAGCATTCCCACTACACTCTCCAAGACACAGAGCATGCCCACTACACTCTCCAAGACACAGAGCATGCCCATTACACTCTCCAAGACACAGAGCATGCCCACTACACTCTCCAAGACACAGAGCATGCCCACTACACTCTTCCACACACAGAGCATGCCCACTACACTCTCCAAGACACAGAGCATGCCCACTACACTCTCCAAGACACAGAGCATACCCACTACACTCTCCAAGACACAGAGCATGCCCACTACATTCTCCATGACACAGAGCATGCCCACTACATTCTCCAAGACACAGAGCATGCCCACTACATTCTCCATGACACAGAGCATGCCCACTACGCTCTTCCACACACTAAGCATGACAACAACAGTCTCCCAGACACAGATCATGCCCACTACATTCTCCCATACACAGAGCATGCCCACTATATTCTCCAAGGCACAGAGCATGCCCACTACATTCTCCCATACACAGAGCATGCCCACTATCAATATAACTCGGTAAACCACCAGAGGCAGGAAATATCATCACTAGGCACCTTGAATGAGATCCAGCATCACTAAGTCACCAGGAACAAGACTGAGGATCACTAAGCCACCAGAGACTGGATACAACATTACTAAGTTAGCAGGGTCAAGACACATCATCACTAAGCCACCGGGGATGGCCTAAGGCCTGTTTCACACTTCCGTTTGTGACCATCAGTCAAGATCCGCCAATTTGGAAATAAAACGGATCCGCCATTTTTCTTGGCGGATCCGATTTTTTCCTCATAGACGTGCATTATCGGCGAATCTTGACGGATGGTCGTCCGTTTGATCCGTTTTTGTACGGATCCGCCAAGATTTTGGCGTCCGCTCAGCGGCCCGGACGGAGCATGTAACGTTTTTTTCGTGACCGGATCCGCTATTTGCCGATTTAACCCGCGTTCCTGTCTGGCTGCTGGACAAAATTGATCTCTCTCTCTCTCCCCCCTTTTCCCCAGGCACGGCTCCTTTAAATTTTTACCTTCGGCGGATCCGTACATCCGCCGATCCGCTGACCCCCGTGTCTGTCAGTCCGCCTGCGGATCCGTTTTCCGCTAGTTTGGCGGATTTTAACTGACAGAAAAAACTGAAGTGTGAAACAGGCCTTAATATCAATAGACTCAGATCATACAATCAATAAACCAACAGAGAGCGGAAACATCATCATTAGGCCACCAGGGACAAGACAGAGGATCACTAAGCCACCAGAGACTGAACACAACATTACTAATTTACCAGTGACAAGACACATCATTACTAAGTCACTAAACCCAGGAGACAGCTTAATAATCGTACCAGGGGCTACAGACAGTATAATTAAGCCACTATGGTCAGACGATAGCATCACAAGCCAACCAGGGACAATGAACAGCATCACTAAGCCATTACAGTCAGCAGACAGCACCACAAAGCTGCCAGGTAAAAGAGACAGCATCACTAAGCCACTATGGTCAGGAGACAGCACCACCAAGTTACCATGGATAAGACATAAGATCACTAAGCCACCAGGGACAAGACACAGTGTCAGTAAGCCACCAGATATAAGAGAAAGAATCACAAAGTCATCAGTTATAACTTATAAGACAAAGCATCACTAACCCCCAAGGACATGACTCAGCATCACTGAAACACCAGGGACAAAAGACGGTATCACTCAGTTACTAGAGACAAGACACAGCCTCACTAGACCAACAGGAACAATACACAGCATCACTAAGCCACCAGGTGCAGAACTTAGCACCAATGACAGGTACAATGCAGTAATCAACTTCACCTAACCAGCTAAGACTGGACACGACACCATTACACTGCCCATCATTAGTCTTGAGCCACTGGGTCACCAGGGCTCAATACAGTAAATTCAGAAGTGATAACAAACAAGCGATATACTCCCTGATCCGCAGAAATCCACGAGTGTCCCACGACAATCTCCCGTGGAGAACAGAAGCATCAGCTGATGCCACCGCTCTCTAGGGGCCCCAGGAATCCAATGACGGGAGGTAGGTATCCTTCCGCACTGTATTCCTCCGCCACTGTAAAAAAAATAGTCCCTAGTCTCACTTTTGGCATTGCTGTGTGAGAAAGTTCCCACGCAGCTTTTGCCATAAAGTGAGACCAGTGAATGATAGTAACCTCTCAGTGATGCAGTGCAGCAGATCGTCGTGGGACACTCGTGGATTTCTGTGGATCAGGGAGTATATCGCTTGTTTGTTATTTTAATATTTTTTAAAGATGACACTGGCTTCGGGGAACAAAGTGACAAGTGATGGTGAGTATGTACTCTATGTTATATGTACTGTATGTCTATATGTATGTATTGTATGAATGTATGAATGTATTGTATGTAGTATGTAGTATGTATGTAGTATGTATGTTGTATGAATGTAGTATATATGTAGTATGTATGTAGTATGTAGTATGAATGTAGTATATATGAAGTATGTATGTAGTATGTAGTATGTATGTATGTTGTATGAATGTAGTATATATGTAGTATATATGTAGTATGTATGTTGTATGAATGTAGTATATATGTAGTATGTATGTATGTTGTATGAATGTTGTATATATGCAGCCCGCACAGACCCCCGGCAGGCCCGTACAGACCCCCGGCAGGCCCGCACAGACCCCCGGCAGCCCGCACAGACCCCCGGCAGGCCCGCACAGACCCCCGACAGGCTCGCACAGACCCCCGGCAGCCTGCACAGACCCCCGGCAGCCCGCACAGACCCCCGGCAGGCCCGCACAGACCCCCGGCAGGCCCGTACAGACCCCCGGCAGGCCCGCACAGACCCCCGGCAGCCTGCACAGACCCCCGGCAGCCTGCACAGACCCCCGGCAGGCCCGCACAGACCCCCGGCAGGCCCGCACAGACCCCCGGCAGCCCGCACAGACCCCCGGCAGCCCGCACAGACCCCCGGCAGGCCCGCACAGACCCCCGGCAGGCCCGCACAGACCGCGCATCATGATGCGCACAGACCCCCGGCAGGCCCGCACAGACCCCCGGCAGGCCCGCACAGACCGCGCATCATGATGCGCACAGACCGCGCATCATGATAACATCATTTCAGCAGCCAATCACAGCCACAACACTGGCTCATTGCATTATGGGAACTTCCGATTCCGGTATCCGATATTGTAAAAATATCGGTACTCGGTATCGGAATTCCGATACAGCGAATATCGTCCGTTACCCGATATTTGCAGTATCGGAATGCTCAACACTAGGTGTCAGACAGAGGGGTACAGTTTGTAGCCAGGTTCTGGAGGGCTTTTTGCAAAAAGCTGGGGATTTCGTTGTCCTTCTCCTCTGCCTACCATCCAGAGTCTAATGGACAGACGGAGCGCACGAACCAATCGTTGGAGCAGATTCTGAGATGCTTGGCCTCTTCCAGGCAGGAGGACTGGTGTGAGGTGTTGCCCATGGCAGAGTTGGCATTCAACGGTCGTGTGAGTCAATCTACTGGGAAGTCTCCCTTTCAGATCAACAATGGGTTTAACCCACATTTTGGAGAGTTTTCCCGCATGGATTCAGGTTGTCCTGGAGCTGAGGGTGCAACACAACGTCTTAGAATTCTTTGGAGGGAGGTTCAGAGGAATATTTCCAAGGCCCAGGAAAACTATAAGCGGTTTGCTGACAGGAGGAGGGGGTCAGGTCCAGCATTTGCAGTAGGGGAGAAGGTGTGGCTATCCACCCGCAATATCAAGCTTAAGATACCATCTATAAAGCTGGGCCCCAAGTTTATTGGCCCATACAAAGTTGTGGAGGTTGATAACCCAGTAGCCTACCGACTGCAGCTGCCCACCTCCTTTAAAATTTCTGATGTCTTCCACAGGTCCCTGTTAAAGCCTGTGGGGACGGTGAGAGAGGATCCCTCATCAAATGCTCCGCCAGTGCTGATAGAGGGGCAGCTGGAGTATGAAGTAGGGCGCATTGTCGACTCCCGGTGGGTGCGCCGGAGACTCCAGTATCTGATACACTGGAAGGGGTACTCTCTGGAGGATTGGTCATGGGTTCCGGCCAGTTCGGTGCATGCCGATCGTCTGGTGTGGGCTTTCCACGCCAGATACTCAGACAAGCCTGGGGGTCCAGTGGCCCCCGTTAAGAAGGGGGTACTGTCATGGTTTGAACAGGGTTCTTGCCCTACACTCACAGGGTTAAGTGTTCGTGGCCTCTTTCTGGATCTGGGAGGGGTATTTATACTCACTCTTTACCAGGGTTCTATGCCAGCTATACTGTTGTTCTGGTGTGTCTGACCCCTGGTGTGCGTGTATTCTGCGTTGCTTGTTTGCTTCCTGTGTATGACCCAGTCCGTTCCCTCACTCTGTACTCTGTTTCTCGTTTTGGCACTATTGTCTTTTCCGGTTCTGACCTCCTGGCTTGGCTATCGTTACTCCGTTACAGTTTGTCCCTATTGTACCGTCTATAGCCCGTTCTGGTTTTCTGATCTATTGCTATGTCCTGACTATCCATTCTGCCTAACCCTTTGGTACTGTATTGCTATCTCGTGCTTTGACCCGGCTTGATCTGGTTTCTATCTCTGTCTATGCCCCTTGGTTACATTGTCCAGTAGTTACCTTTCTAGGAGTTTCCCTGCAGCTCCAGGCTCTGTGGCGCTGAGGCCACGCCCCCAGCAGTCACATGCTTCAGGTCCTGTGAGCTTGGAGCATGCATTGTCACCACTGAGACCCCACTCCGCAGGTATCTTTGTGCACAATCTTTGTACTCAGGACACGCGCACTGGCTCAGTGAGCAAGTGCAGTGCGGTGTTCCTGACAACTGTCCTGTGTGACACGGCCTGCAGGCCGGTAACTAAAACAACAAGACACGGGGAAAGGGGAAACAGTTACAACGGTGGGCCCTGCGATAGGGAAAGGGGACGTGGAGACCTCCTGCACTCCCCTGAGTCAGTGTCCCTAACGCTCCTAACGTTCCCTATGCCGATTCCGCACCGGCACTGATCAAGAACCTGTCGCCCTAGCACACCCTACACCTATCCCTTGCTAGGGAGCTGGGTGGTGCAGGCACTGGCCCCACTGCTGTACTAATACACACTAAGGAAAAACACAAACAGGGAAACACCACTTAGTTTTACTCTGTTGCACTTGCTCCTGGCAACAGAGTCCACCACCAGAATGCAGCTCTCCTCCTGAATCGCTGCTACCAAGCTCTGTCAGGGCTACAAGGAAATCCCCTATGACTCCTTCCACACCAGGGCTAAGACAGTGCTGCAAGGAATGTTCTCCAGCTCCTTCCTCCACCAAGGATGGTTGAAACGAACACTATCACCAACACTGATTGCAACACCTGTGACTCTTTTATAGCAGAGCCAGAGCAATCACACCTGCATTATAATCCTGTGCACTTAACTAAGGAAACCAGAGTACAATGATGCTCACCACCACCGGGGGCAAACTTAAAACAAACGACACCACAGTGCAATAATCCTATTGGCCACCGGGGGCAAAAAACAAACTTAAGCACAGCTTAAGAAAAAAAAGGTTACCTGTGCTTTTTATCAGTCCTGATCCAGCATGGATCATGACATACGTAGTGGCTTTATGAATCCATGGTGGAAAGTACACAGCAACTGCACAAGCAGAATAGTGAGCGCAGCTCTGGAGTATAATCCAGGATATACAGTGGGTACGGAAAGTATTCAGACCTGTTATGAATAGGAAACTGAGGAGGAAAAAAAGACAACAAGCTAAGTCTCAGAAAACCAGAGAAGTTGGTAACTAGGCAGATTGCAGATCCCTGATCTTAACCGCAACAACTAGCAGCAGTCGTGGAGCGTTCCTACGTTGGTCCTAGACGCCTCATCACAACTGGAGAACTACATAAGCCTAAAGCAGGAAAAGAGGAAAACTAACTGCCCCAGAGCAGACCCCAAAGGAAAGACAGCCCCCCACATGTATTGACGGTGAAACAAGATGAAAATACAAACAAAGGCAGGAAAATAGGCTGAGCAAACGATGGGGCCCGGCTAACTAAAAAGGACAGAAAAGGAAAGGCACTGTCTGCAATCTGCCAAAAAAAACCTACAAAAATATTGTCCAACACTTCTGATAGCAAAAATAACCCTGAAGTCACTAGACTTCTAAACCTATATCAGCACTCTGAAATATTCTGAGACAGAGCAAAAAAGAGGCTAATCTAATAAGGGACAAAAATCAGATTGGCAAATACTGATTAATAGGAGTGGAATTTCAGCATAGCCCCAGCAGGGGCAGGCTGATTACACAACAAACTGAATTGACCAACAAGCGCAAGCGTGAACAATAGCAAAAAACAAACTTAACTTGAGAAGACTGGAAGAGAGCTGAAGTCCAGGACGTGAGAAGCAGACTGAATCACCAGCACCAGGATAGGGCGTCGGCTGTCTTACAGTATATCCAGTCTGATACTCCAGAGATCCAATCATTATCTTCCTCATCAGGTGGCAGATCACTACCACTTAAACCAACAGCACTACCTCCTGTCACCACCAGAGGGAGAACGGAAGGGGAACTCTCAACTGGTGGAGCAGAAAATGAGTTCATGACAGTACCCCCCCCTTGAGGAGGGGTCACCGAACTCTCATCCATGCCACCAGGCTGATCAGGATGGGCCCGGTGAAAAGCACGAACCAATTTATTGGCATGAATATCAGAGGCAGAGACCCAAGAATTATCCTCCTGGCCATAACTCTTCCATTTGACCAAATATTGGAGTCTCTGTCTAACCAAACGAGAATCCAATATTTTCTCTACCTCATATTCCACATTGCCTTTAACCAATACAGGATCAGGAGGTGCTGCCACAGGAACTACTGGCTCAACAAACCTCTTCAACAGTGACTTGTGAAATACATTATGGATTTTGAACGTAACTGGAAGAGCCAATCGAAAAGAAACAGGATTAAGAATCTCCAAATTCTTATAAGGTCCAATAAATCTTTGCTTAAATTTTGGAGATGCAACCTTCATAGGAATATTCTTAGACGACAGTCAAATCATATCACCCACTTTAAACTGGGGACCAATGGTCCTACGCCAGTTGGAAAAATGCTGGGCCTTTTCCTGAGAGAGAGACAATTTATCCACCACTTGGTCCCATATCTGCTGCATTCTCTCCACCACAGTGTCCACACCTGGGCAGGACGAAGATTCCACTTGCCCTGAAGAGAATCGAGGATGAAACCCAAAATTACAGAAAAAGGGTGACAGAGTGGCAGAACTAGCTCTATTGTTCAGCGCAAATTCGGCCAAGGGCAAAAATGAGACCCAATCATCTTGATCAGCAGATATAAAACATCTTAAATAAGACTCCAGGGTCTGGTTTGTTCTCTCAGTCTGCCCATTGGTCTGGGGATGAAACACGGAGGAGAAGAATAACTGAATTCCCAGATTGAAACAAAAGGCTTTCCAGAATCTGAAAACAAACTGGACCCCTCTATCGGACACAATGTTCTCAGGAATCCCATGTAACCGAACCACCTGTTGTAAAAACAAGGGCACCAACTCAGCGGAAGATGGCAACTTTGGGAGTGGTACAAGATGGACCATCTTCGAAAATCTATCACAAATCACCCAGATAACAGTCATTCTCTGAGAGACAGGAAGATCAGAAATAAAATCCATTGAGATATGGGTCCATGGCCTCTTGGGCACTGGCAGGGCATCAGCACCCCACTAGAACGAGAACAGGGTTTAGACCGAGAACAAGTCCCACAGGACTGTACAAAATTCCTGACATCACGAGATGAGGCAGGCCACCAAAACGACCGACTCACCAAATCTCTGGTACCAAAAATACCCGGATGACCAGCCAATGCGGAGCAATGGACTTCAGACATCACTCTCTTTCTCCACTGGTCAGGAACATACAATCTTCCCATAGGGCAACGCTCAGGTTTATCCTCCTGAAATTCCTCCAGGGCGCGTCTCAAATCGGGCGAAATGGCAGAAAGAACTACCCCCTCACCTAGGATAGTAGTAGGCTCGGTCACATTAAGAGAATCAGCAAAGAAACTCCTAGAAAGGGCGTCTGCCTTAACATTCTTAGTGCCCGGAAGAAAAGAGACCAAAAAATTAAAACACTTGAAAAACAAGGCCCATCTAGCCTGTCTAGGATTCAAGCGTTTGGCCGACTCCAGATAAATCAGATTCTCGTGATCAGTGAGGACCACAAATTGATGTCTAGCTCCCTCCAACCAATGTCTCCACTCCTCAAATGCCCATTTCATGGCCAACAATTCCCGATTCCCCACGTCATAGTTGCGTTCAGATGGGGAGAACTTTGAAGAAAAGAAGGCACAGGGATCTTAGAAGTCACAGGGTCTTTTTGGGACAACACAGCTCCAGCACCAATCTCAGAAGCGTCCACCTCCACTTGAAATGGAAGTGAGACATCAGGTTGCCGTAGAAGTAAATCTCCGCTTAAGCTCCTGAAATGCTGAGACAGCCTCATGAGACCAATTCAGCACATCAGCGCCCTTCTTGGTCAGATCAGTCAGTGGTTTGACAATACTAGAAAAATTACCTATAAATTTACGATAGAAATTAGAAAAACCCAAAAACTTCTGGAGAGCCTTCAAAGAAGTAGGCTAAACCCAATCATAAATGGCCTGTACCTTGGCCGGATCCATTTCAATAGTCGATGGAGACAAGATAAATCCCAAAAATGAAATCCTCTGTACACCAAAGAGGCATTTCGATCCCTTAACAAACAGGGAATTCTCCCTCAAAATCTGGAACACAGTCCGGACATGTTCCACATGGGAATCCCAGTCACTAGAAAAGATCAAAATATCATCCAGATAGATGATCAAAACCTTATCCACAAAGTCTCGGAAAATATCATTCATAAAGGACTGGAAGACAGAAGGGGCATTAGAGAGCCCAAAAGGCATCACCAGGTACTCAAAATGTCCCTCCGGAGTATTAAACGCCGTCTTCCATTCATCGCCGTGTTTAATGCGAATAAGATTATACGCCCCCTGAGGTCAAGCTTAGTAAACCAGCAGGCACTCTTAACTCTGGAAAATAAATCAGAAATCAGAGGTAACGGATACTGATATTTAACCGTCATCTTGTTAAGGGAACGATAATCAATACACGGTCTTAATGAACCATCTTTCTTGGCCACAAAAAAAAACCCAGCACCTAAAGGTGACGAGGATGGTCTAATATGACCCTTCTCCAACGACTCCTTAATATAGGATCGCATAGCATCATGTTCGGGTACTGATAAGTTGAAAAGCCGACCCTTGGGAAATTTACACCCAGGCATCAACTCAATTGCACAGTCATAACTCCTATGAGGAGGCAAAGACGCAGCCTTACTCTCACTAAAAACATCAGAGAAATCAGCCAGATAATCAGGAATATCATGAGACTGAGGAGTGGTGGAGAAAACAGGAGCGTCCCTAAGAACACACTGACAACCCCAACTCACCACAGAGACAGATTTCCAATCCAAAACTGGGTTATGAGTTTGCAACCAGGGGAACCCCAGAACAATAGTATCATGCAGATTATGTAACACCAAAAATTTACAATTTTCTTGGTGGTCTGGGGCAACTCACATTATCACCTGGGTCCAAAACTGAGGTTTATTCTCCGCCAAAGGAGTGGCATCAATACCCCTCAAAGGAATGGGCATCTGCAGAGGCGTCATGGACAAACCACAACGTTTAGCAAAGTCCATATCCATCAGATTCAGAGCTGCTCCTGAATCCACAAAAGCCTTAGTGGAAAATGTGGACAAGGAGCAGATCAGAGTAATTGCCAAAAGGAACTTAGGTTGTATACTGCCCACAGCAAATGTGTGTGCAAAACGTTTCTCTCATTTAGGGCAGACAGAAATAGTATGAGAGGCATCTCCACAGAAAAACACAGCTTATTACGCCTTCTAAACTCCTGACGTTGTGCCCTAGACAAAACCCCATCACATTGCATAGGTTCAGACATTTGTTCAACAGGTGGCAGCGCCTCCCGTGTAGTATTACATTCACGTAAACGCCGATCAACTTGAATGGCTAATGACATAGAGCCATCCAGACCAGAGGGAACAGGAAATCCCACCATAACATCTTTTACGGTCTCTGACAAACCTTTCCGAAAGAGAGCTGCCAATGCACCATCATTCCATGTAGTAAGGACCGCCCACTTTTGGAATTTTTGACAGTACAACTCTGCAGGATCCTGACCCTGGTTTAATGCCAACAGGGTTCTCTCAGCTTGATCAACGGCATTAGGTTCATCATACAACAACCCCAAGGCCTGAAAAAATGCATCCACATTAGTCAGAATAGGATTTTCAGGTGTCAAAGAAAAAGCCCAATCTTGGGGATCGCCACGCAGCAAGGAGATGACAATTTGAACCTGCTGCACAGAACTCCCCTATGAGTTAGGCTTCAAAGCAAGAAATAATTTACAATTATTCTTAAAATTCAGAAATTTAGACCGATCCCCAGAAAACACATCAGGAGTAGGAATCTTGGGTTCAGCAGCATGTGACTGAATAAGGTAGGTGGAAATTCCCTGTACTTCAGCAGCCAGCTGCTCCACACGATCAGACAATTGCTTAATCTCCATTAGGAAAAAAATCCTCCTACGGCCCCAGAGAAAAAGAGGAAAAAATACATTAAAAAAAGTGTCAGAATTTTTTTTTTACTTTCTCTAACAATTCTTTCCTGCTTTTGAGTACCCTAGAATCTGCGGTATGGCTGGTGATTCTGTTATGAATGGGAAACCAAGGAGGAAAAAAGACAACAAGCTAAGCCACAGAAAACGAGAGAAGTTGGTAACTATGCAGATTGCAGATCCCTGATCTTAACCGCAACAACTAGCAGCAGTCGTGAAGCATTCCTACGTTGGTCCTAGATGCCTCATCACAACCGGAGAACTACATAAGCCTAAAGCAGGAAAAGAGGAAAACTAACTGCCCCAGAGCAGACCCCAAAGGAGAGACAGCCCCCCACATGTATTGATGGTGAAACAAGATGAAAATACAAACAAAGGCAGGAAAATAGGCTGAGCAAACGATGGGGCCCGGCTAACTAAAAAGGACAGAAAAGGAAAGACACTGTTTGCAATCTGCCAAAAAAACCTACAAAAATATTGTCCAACACTTCTGATAGCAAAATTAACCCTGAAGTCACTAGACTTCTAAACCTATATCAGCACTCTGAAATATTCTGAGACAGAGCAAAAAAGAGGCCAATCTAATAAGGGACAAAAAGCAGATTGACAAATATTGATTAATAGGAGTGGAATTTCAGCATAGCCCCAGCAGGGGCAGGATGATTACACAAAAATCTGAATTGACCAACAAGCACAAGCATGAACAATAGCAAAAAACAAACTTAACTTAAGAAGACTGGAAGAGAGCTGAAGTCCAGGACCTGAGAAGCAGACTGAATCACCAGCACCCGGATAGGGCGTCGGCTGTCTTATATCCAGTCTGATACTCCAGAGATCCAATCGTTATCTTCCTCATCAGGTGGCAGATCACTACCACTTAAACCAACAGCACTACCTCCTGTCACCACCAGAGGGAGAACGGAAGGGGAACTCTCAACTGGTGGAGCAGAAAATGAGTTCATGACACAGACCCCTTTACATTTTTCACTCTTTGTTTCATTGCAGCCATTTGGTAAATTCAAAAAAGTTAATTTCTCATTAATGTACACTCTGCACCCCATCTTGACTGAAAAAAACAGAAATGTAGAAATTTCTGCAAATTTATTAAAAAAGAAAAACTGAAATATCACATGGTCATAAGTATTCAGACCCTTTGCTCAGGCACTCATATTTAAGTCACATGCTGTCCATTTCCTTGTGATCCTCCTGAGATGGTTCTACTCCTTCATTGGAGTCCAGCTGTGTGTAATTACACTGATAGGACTTGATTTGTACAGGCGCACACCTGTCTATATAAGACCTCACAGCTCACAGTGCATGTCACACCAAATGAGAATCATGAGGTCAAAGGAACTGGCCAAGGAGCTCAGAGACAGAATTGTGGCAAGGCACAGATCTGGTCAAGGCTACAAAAGAATTTCTGCAGTACTCACGGTTCCTAAGACCACAGTGGCCTCCATAATCCTAAAGTGGAAGAAGTTTGGGACCACCAGTAGTCTTCCTAGACCTGGCCGTCCAGCCATACTGAGCAATCGTAGGAGAAGAGCCTTGGTGAGAGAAGTAAAGAAGAACCCCAAGTTCACTGTGGCTGAGCTCCACAGATGCAGTAGGGAGTTGGGAGAAAGTTCCACAAAGTCAACTATCACTGCAGCCCTCCACCAGTCGGGCCTTTATGGCAGAGTGGCCCGACGGAAGCCTCTCCTCAGTGCCAGACATATGAAAGCCCGCATAGAGTTTGCTAAAAAACACATGAAGGACTCCCAGACTATGGGAAATAAGATTCTCTGCTCTGATGAGACAAAGATAGAACTTTTGGTGATAATTCTCAGTGGTATGTGTGGAGAAAACCAGGCACTGCTCATCACCTGCCCAATACAATCCCAACAGTGAAGCATGGTGGTGGCAGCATCATGCTATGTGGGTGCTTTTCAGCTGCAGGGACAGGACGACTGGTTGCAATTGAAGGAAACATGAATGCGGCCAAGTACAGAGATATCCTGGATGTAAACCTCTTCCAGAGTGCTCTGGACCTCAGACTTGGCCGAAGGTTCACCTTCCAACAAGACAATGACCCTAAGCACACAGCTAAAATAACAAAGGAGTGTCTTCAGAACAACTCTGTGACCATTTTTAACTCGCCCAGCCAGAGCCCTGACCTAAACCCAATTGAGCATCTCTGGAGAGACCTGAAAATGGCTGTCCACCAACGTTCACCATCCAACCTGACGGAACTGGAGAGGATCTGCAAATCCAGGTGTGAAAAACTTGTTCCATCATTCCCAAGAAGACTCATGGCTGTACTAGCTCAAAAGGCGCGTCTACTCATTACTGAGCAAAGGGTCTGAATACTTATGGCCATGTGATATTTCAGTTTTTCTTTTTTAATACATTTCCAAAAATTTCTACATTTCTGTTTTTATATATCTGAGCTGCGGTTCTCACCTTGGGTTTAGGATTTTGCAGCCGTTCACACTTTAGCTGTTCTTTCATTAGTGGAGAGCTCTGTGCAGACTCCTGATGTGCAGGGGATACTTATTCCGGCCTTTCTTGTAAAGAAACCCACAGTCGGCTTCCATCCTCCGTGATGTTCATGAAGAGCAGATGCTGTAATTACTAGCTGAATTATCTGTTACTGTAGTGGATCTGGCAGGGGAGCGCTGCAGCTCTCACGAGTGCCTGATTAAAATTTACATCACTGCCTCAGTTACACGAGCGGTAAGCTAATATATTAACAGGAGCCCGATGTGGTCTGGATAGAAAAAGTTCTTAAAAAACTTTTCTGGATTTGCTCATTTCATGTTCCGGGGCCTCTGGATGATACTTTAAAAAATAGTTTTTCAACTTTTTCTGGTCCTTTTGAATCAATTTCTCACCATCACTGCTTCTTGTCAGTGAATGGGAACATTGCAGGTAATAGGTCTGTCTGTGGCGCTGGCACAGCGTTGTCTAAGGACAATTCCCCAAATTAAAAACACAGAGACCCCATCTACAGGGGCACTTACTCTATAGATCAATAGTCAACATGTTTTTGAAAATTGATAGACCGTGCTTCCCAATTTTCAGAGAAACTATGCAAATGAATGGAGAGAACTTCCACTAACTATGGCTCATAAGATCACCAGAATGTGACCCTGGGGTCACTGTGAGGAGTAGACAGTAACATCACCAGGATGTGACCCTGGAGTCATTGTGACGAGTAGATAGTGACATCACCAGGATGTGACCCTGGGGTCATTGTGATGAGTAGATAGTGACATCACCAGGATGTGACCCTGGGGTCATTGTGACGAGTAGATAGTGACATCATCAGGATGTGACCCTGGAGTCATTGTGACGAGTAGATAGTGACATCACCAGGATGTGACCCTGGGGTCATTGTGATGAGTAGATAGTGACATCACCAGGATGTGACCCTGGAGTCATTGTGACGAGTAGATAGTGACATCATCAGGATGTGACCCTGGGGTCATTGTGACGAGTAGATAGTGACATCACCAGGATGTGACCCTGGGGTCATTGTGATGAGTAGATAGTGACATCACCAGGATGTGACCCTGGAGTCATTGTGACGAGTAGATAGTGACATCATCAGGATGTGACCCTGGGGTCATTGTGATGAGTAGATAGTGACATCACCAGGATGTGACGCTGGGGTCATTGTGACGAGTAGATAGTGACATCACCAGGATGTGACCCTGGGGTCATTGTGATGAGTAGATAGTGATATCACCAGGATGTGACCCTGGAGTCATTGTGACGAGTAGATAGTGACATCACCAGGAAGTGACCCTGGGGTCATTGTGATGAGTAGATAGTGACATCACCAGGATGTGACCCTGGGGTCACTGTGAGGAGTAGACAGTGACATCACCAGGATGTGACCCTGGAGTCATTGTGATGAGAAGACAGTGACATCACCAGGATGTGACCCTGGGGTCATTGTGATGAGTAGATAGTGACATCACCAGGATGTGACCCTGGGGTCATTGTGATGAGTAAATAGTGACATCAGCAGGATGTGACCCTGGGGTCATTGTGATGAGTAGATAGTGACATCACCAGGATGTGACCCTGGGGTCATTGTGATGAGCAGATTGTGACATCATCAGGATGTGACCCTGGGGTCATTGTGATGAGTAGATAGTGACATCACCAGGATGTGACCCAGGGGTCATTGTGAGGAGTAGACAGTGACATCACCAGGATGTGACCCTGGGGTCATTGTGATGAGTAGATAGTGACATCAACAGGATGTGACCCTGGAGGCATTGTGAGGAGTAGACAGTGACATCACCAGGACGTGACCCTGGGGTCATTGTGACGAGTAGATAGTGACATCACCAGGATGTGACCCTGGGGTCATTGTGATGAGTAGATTGTGACATCATCAGGATGTGACCCTGGGGTCATTGTGATGAGTAGATAGTGACATCACCAGGAAGTGACCCTGGGGTCATTGTAAGGAGTAGACAGTGACATCACCAGGATGTGACCCTGGGGTCATTGTGATGAGTAGATAGTGACATCACCAGGATGTGACCCTGGGGTCATTGTAAGGAGTAGACAGTGACATCACCAGGATGTGACCCTGGAGTCATTGTAATGAGTAGATAGTTACATCATCAGGATGTGACCTTGGGGTCATTGTGATGAGTAGATAGTGACATCACCAGGATGTGACCCTGGGGTCATTGTGAGGAGTAGACAGTGACATCACCAGGATGTGACCCTGGGGTCATTGTGATGAGTAGATAGTGACATCACCAGGATGTGACCCTGGGGTCATTGTAAGGAGTAGACAGTGACATCACCAGGATGTGACCCTGGGGTCATTGTGAAGAGCAGATTGTGACATCACCAGGATATGACCCTGGAGTCATTGTAATGAGTAGATAGTGACATCATCAGGATGTGACCTTGGGGTCATTGTGATGAGTAGATAGTGACATCACCAGGATGTGACCCTGGGGTCATTGTGAGGAGTAGACAGTGACATCACCAGGATGTGACCCTGGGGTCATTGTGATGAGTAGATAGTGACATCACCAGGATGTGACCCTGGGGTCATTGTAAGGAGTAGACAGTGACATCACCAGGATGTGACCCTGGGGTCATTGTGATGAGTAGATAGTGACATCACCAGGATGTGACCCTGGAGTCATTGTAATGAGTAGATAGTGACATCACCAGGATATGACCCTGGAGTCATTGTGAGGAGTAGACAGTGACATCACCAGGATGTGACCCTGGAGTCATTGTGATGAGTAGACAGTCACATCACCAGGATGTGACCCTGGGGTCATTGTGATGAGTGGATAGTGACATCACCAGGATATGACCCTGGAGTCATTGTGATGAATAGACAGTCACATCACCAGGATGTGATCCTGGGGTCATTGTGATGAGTGGATAGTGACATCTCCAGGATATGACCCTGGAGTCATTGTGAGGAGTAGACAGTGACATCACCAGGTTGTGACCCTGGGGTCATTGTGATGAGTAGATAGTGACATCACCAGGATGTGACCCTGGAGTCATTATAATGAGTAGATAGTGACATCACCAGAATATGACCCTGGAGTCATTGTGAGGAGTAGACAGTGACATCACCAGGATGTGACCCTGGAGTCATTGTGATGAGTAGACAGTCACATCACCAGGATGTGACCCTGGGGTCATTTGAGTGGATAGTGACATCACCAGGATATGACCCTGGAGTCATTGTGAGGAGTAGACAGTGACATCACCAGGATGTGACCCTGGAGTCATTGTGATGAGTAGACAGTCACATCACCTGGATGTGACCCTGGGGTAAATTGTGATGAGTGGATAGTGACATCACCAGGATATGACCCTGGAGTCATTGTGATGAGTAGACAGTGACATCACCAGGATGTGACCCTGGGGTCATTGTGAAGAGCAGATTGTGACATCACCAGGATGTGACCCTGGAATCATTGTGATGAGTAGATAGTGACATCATCAGAATGTGACCGTAGAGTCATTGAGAGGAGTAGACAGTGACATCACCAGGATGTGACCTTGGGGTCATTGTGATGAGTAGATAGTGACATCACCAGGATGTGACCCTGGAGTCATTGCAATGAGTAGATAGTGACATCATCAGGATGTGACCCTGGGGTCATTGTGATGAGTAGATAGTGACATCACCAGGATGTGACCCTGGGGTCATTGTGATGAGTAGATAGTGACATCACCAGGATGTGACCCTGGAATCATTGTGATGAGTAGATAGTGACATCATCAGAATGTGACCGTAGAGTCATTGAGAGGAGTAGACAGTGACATCACCAGGATGTGACCTTGGGGTCATTGTGATGAGTAGATAGTGACATCACCAGGATGTGACCCTGGAGTCATTGTGATGAGTAGATAGTGACATCATCATAATGTGGCCCTAGAGTCATTGAGAGGAGTAGACAGTGACATCACCAGAATGTGACCCTGGGGTCATTGTGATGAGTAGATAGTGACATCACCAGGATGTGACCCTGGAGTCATTGTGATGAGTAGATAGTGACATCATCAGAATGTGACCCTAGAGTCATTGAGAGGAGTAGACAGTCACATCACCAGGATGTGACCCTGGGGTCATTGTGATGAGTAGATAGTGACATCACCAGGATGTGACCCTGGAGTCATTGTGATGAGTAGATAGTGACATCATCAGAATGTGACCCTAGAGTCATTGAGAGGAGTAGACAGTGACATCACCAGGATGTGACCCTGGGGTCATTGTGATGAGCAGATTGTGACATCACCAGGATGTGACCCTGGGGTCATTGTGATGAGTAGATAGTGACATCATCAGGATGTGACCCTAGAGTCATTGTGAATAGTAGACAGTGACATCACCAGGATGTGACGCTGGGGTCATTGTGATGAGTAGATAGTGACATCACCAGGAAGTGACCCTGGGGTCATTGTGAGGAGTAGACAGTGACATCATCAGGATGTGAGCCTGGGGTCATTATGATGAGCAGATTGTGAAATCACCAGGATGTGACCCTAGGGTCATTGTGATGAGTAGATAGTGACATCACCAGGATGTGACCCTGGAGTCATTGTCATGAGTAGATAGTGACATCACCAGGATGTGACCCTGGGGTCAGTAGATAGTGACATCATCAGAATGTGACCCTAGAGTCATTGAGAGGAGTAGGCAGTGACATCACCAGGATGTGACCCTGGGGTCATTGTGATGAGCAGATTGTGACATCACCAGGATGTGACCCTGGGGTCATTGTGATGAGTAGATTGTGACATCATCAGGATGTGACCCTAAAGTCATTGTGAGGAGTAGACAAGTGACATCACCAGGATGTGACCCTGGGGTCATTGTGATGAGTAGGCAGTGACATCACCAGGATGTGACCCTGGGGTCATTGTGATGAGTAGATAGTGACATCACCTGGATGTGACCCTGGGGTCATTGTGATGTGTAGATAGTGACATCACCGGGATGTGACCCTGGAGTTATTGTGATGAGTGGATAGTGACATCACCAGGATGAGACCCTGGGGTCATTGTGATGAGTAGATAGTGACATCACCAGGATGAGAACCTGGGGTCATTGTGATGAGTAGATAGTGACATCACCTGGATGTGACCCTGGGGTCATTGTGAGGAGTAGACAGTGACATCACCAGGATGTGACCCTGGGGTCATTGTGATGAGTAGATAGTGACATCACCAGGATGTGACCCTGGGGTCATTGTAAGGAGTAGACAGTGACATCACCAGGATGTGACCCTGGGGTTATTGTGATGAGTAGATAGTGACATCACCAGGATGTGACCCTGGGCTCAGGAGGGTGAACAAGTGATGAGGAACAGAGGAAGGTCCAGAGAGGAACCAGGGTGACCAGGGTCCAGAGGCTGCGGAAGAGGAAGAAGGACGGAGGAAGGCGGGGGTCCAGGAAGAGGCGAACTGAAAAGGAAGGAGACACAGGGGTTAGGCAGGAGGAACGGACCGGAGGAACAGAGGAACACTGAGGACACAGGCAGAAGACACAGTAACTAACAGGAGGCACAAGACACAAGGAATAAACTAGAGCTCAGCTAGCAAGGAACAAGCAGCAGGGAGCGCGGCCTAGACAACCGAGAGGCAACTCAATAGTCAGGCGCCTCCACTAAGGGAGGGCGGCCTGAAATACCTGGTGGTGGCCTCTGATAGGTCGGGGGGCCGGTCCGGGTCAGGTCACGGCAGACAGGTGGCTGCCGGTAGGAGCGTGCGGCTTATCCCTCCGGCGCGTGCGCAGAGGCACAGTGCGCGCGGCCGAGGGAAGTGGAGGAGAACGTCGGGACGCCGGCCGCCGGAAAGCAAGGAGAGCGGAGGCGCGCGCGCAGGACGCGTCAGAGGAGAGAGTCGGGGCAGAAGCAGGAGCGGTGAGTATGGCAGCGGGAGCGGCGCTAACAGTACCCCCTCTCTTACACTCCCCTCCACTGCGTCTGGCTAAAAACCTCTTAAGAATGCGTGGAGCATTGATATTCTCCTGCGGCTCCCAGGATCTCTCCTCGGGACCAAAACCCTTCCAGTCGATCAAAAAAAAGGTTTTACCTCTAACTTTTTTCGAGGCCAGGATGTCTTTTACCTCGAAGACGTCATCAGACGTAACAGGAAGAGGAGAAAGGTTCGGGGCCGGGTGAAACCGATTCAGGACAACCGGTTTAAGGAGAGAGACGTGGAAGGAGTTGGGAACCCGAAGCGACGCAGGCAACTCCAGTTTGTAAGATACGTTGTTCAGACGTTTGAGAATCTTGAAAGGCCCAATGTAGCGCGGTCCCAACTTGTAGGAAGGGAGCTTTAGCCTAATGTACTTGTCCGACAACCAAACTTGTTGACCTGGGAGGTAGTTTGGAGCATCCAAGCGTCTTTTGTCAGCGTGCCTCTTCATGCGTTCCCCAGACCTCCGGAGGGCCTCCTTAGTTTCGGACCAGATCCTAGAGAACTCTTGGGTCAGGGAGTCGGCTGCAGGCACACCGGAGGAACCGGACAAAGGTAGAGGAACACCAGGGTGCATGCCAAAGACTACGAAAAATGGAGACTTGGCTGATGACTCGCTGGGATGGTTATTGTAGGAGAACTCTGCCCAGGGAAGTAGATGGACCCAGTTATCCTGATGAGCGTTAGAGAACTGCCGTAAGTAAGACGCTAGCGCCTGATTAACGCGTTCAACCTGACCATTGGACTGGGGATGGTATGCAGATGAAAAGTCCAGTTTTATCTCTAGAAGTTTACACAAGGCCCTCCAAAACCGAGAGGTGAACTGTACCCCTCGATCGGAAACAATATGCTGTGGAAAGCCGTGGAGGCGGAAGATGTGCTGGATAAAAATCTTCGCCAACTCCGGAGCGGAGGGCAGCGCAGGTAGAGGAACAAAATGGGCCATCTTGGAGAAGCGGTCGACAGCTACCAGGATAGTCGTAGATCCGGAAGATTTAGGCAGATCCGTGATGAAATCCAAACCAATATGTTGCCATGGAACCAAAGGAATCGGGAGAGGAAGCAGAAGGCCGGCGGGTGGTCGCCTAGGAATCTTGACCTTGGCGCAAGAGGGACAGGAGGCCGTGAAGTCTGTCACATCCTGGCGGAGTGAGGGCCACCAGTAAAAACGAGCGATGAGCTCAAATGTCTTCTTGACTCCGACATGTCCGGAAACTTTAGAGGAATGTCCCCAATGCAGTACCTTTTCTCTTTCAGCATCAGGGACGTAGGTCTTGCCGGGGGGAGGAGTAATCAGTCTCACCGGGGCCACAGTGATGATCTTAGCGGGATCGATAATGTGAGTTGGTTCCTCCATCAGATCAGAGGGTTGCAGAGACCGGGACAATGCGTCCGCCTTGATGTTCTTTGGCCCGGGACGGAAACGCAATTCAAAATCGAACCGACCAAAGAAGAGGGACCATCTGGCCTGCCGAGGGTTAAGTCTCTGGGCTGACTGGAGATATGCAAGGTTCTTGTGGTCGGTAAAGATGGTAAACGGATGGACCGAGCCCTCAAGGAGGTAACGCCACTCCTCGAGCGCCAACTTTATGGCCAACAGCTCGCGATCCCCGATGGCGTAGTTACACTCAGCCGGCGAGAAGGCCTTTGAAAAGAACCCGCAGGTAATCAGGCGGCCGGACGGGGACCTCTGTGAGAGCACTGCACCTGCTCCGGTGGAAGAGGCGTCTACCTCCAGGATGAATGGCTTACTAGCCTCGGGTCGGTGTAGAACAGGTGCGGTCGCGAAGGCTTGCTTCAGGCAGGAAAAGGCCTCTTCAGCCTCCGGAGGCCAGGACGAGGAGTTGACGCTCTTGCGAGTGAGACTGGAGATGGGTTTGATGATGGACGAAAAATGTGGCACAAATTGACGGTAATAGTTGGCGAAGCCGAGGAACCTTTGAATCGCCTTGACCCCCACAGGGCGAGGCCATCGAAGAATAGCCGACAGTTTCTCAGGATCCATCTCCAGCCCAGAATCTGAAACGATGTAGCCCAAGAAAGGCAAGGAAGACTGCTCAAAGAGACACTTCTCAAGCTTCGCGTAGAGGCGATTCTCCCGCAGACGTTGTAAGACCAGACGAACACTCCTCCTATGGGACGCCAGATCCGGGGAAAAAATAAGGATGTCGTCCAGATACACCACCACGCAGGAGTACAACAAGTCTCGGAAGATATCATTGACAAACTCCTGAAAGACCGCGGGAGCGTTGCAGAGACCGAAGGGCATAACCAGGTATTCGTAATGCCCGTCCCGGGTGTTAAAGGCGGTCTTCCATTCGTCACCAGGGCGAATGCGGATGAGGTTGTAAGCCCCGCGTAGATCCAACTTAGAGAAAATGCGGGCTCCCCGTAACCGGTCAAAGAGTTCAGGAATGAGAGGCAACGGATATTTGTTCTTCACAGTAATGTCGTTCAGGCCCCGGAAATCAATACAAGGACGGAGAGAACCGTCTTTCTTCTTTACAAAGAAAAACCCGGCTCCGGCCGGGGAAGAAGATTTCCGTATGAACCCTCGAGCTAAATTCTCACGAATGTACTCGGACATGGCCATAGTCTCTGCAGGGGACAAGGGATAAATTCGCCCTCGGGGCGGAGTGGTCCCGGGTCGCAGATCAATAGGGCAGTCATATGGGCGATGCGGGGGAAGAACCTCTGCCTCCTTCTTGTCAAATACGTCAGAGAATGCCCAGTATGCGGCTGGTAGAGCCTCGGGACCCGAGGAGGCTGGTGGAGGGTTAGCCGGGCGGACAGGCCCCAGACACTTCTCTTGGCAGGGATGCCCCCAGCAGAGGACCTCACCGGAACGCCAATCCAAGACAGGTTCATGAGTCCTAAGCCACGGAAGACCTAGCAGCACAGCATGCGAAAGGTTGGGAAGGACGTAGAAAGCGATCCGCTCCTGGTGCAAGGCCCCAATTTGCAGACACACCTCCTCTGTTACCAGGAACACGGATTCACGTAGGGGTCTACCATCTACTGAGGCGATGACACGTGGAGTCTTCAGGGAGATCACAGGAATCTGATACTTCTTTACCTCCTTCAACCTAATGAAGTTCCCTGCCGCGCCCGAGTCCACATAGGCCACCTCCGAACCACGTCTCTGACCCAAAACCAACTGAACTGAAAGGGTAAGGGGGTGAGAGGAGTGAGACACACCTAGATCGGCCTCTCTTACCTGCCCTAGGTGGAGGAGTTTCCCGGTCTCTCAGGACAGAAGCGTAGGAAGTGAGACCCGCTGCCGCAATACAGGCACAGACCCTCCATCATTCTCTCCTTACGGCGCCGTTCTGCCAACTTGACCCGATCCACCTGCATTGGCTCAGACGCCGGACTGGAGGATGCCCCAGGCGGATGTGGACTGGACGGCCTGTGAAAAGAAGCAGATGGTCTCAGCGGTCTCCTGTCCCTAGCAGTCTCTCTAGCGCGTTCCTGGAACCGAAGGTCGATGCGTGTGGCCAACGAAATTAAATCCTCCAAGGAGGTTGGGGTGTCTCGCCCTGCCAGCTCATCTTTAATTTTGCCTGAGAGGCCACGCCAGAAGGCCCCAACCAAAGCCTCGTTATTCTACCCCACCTCGGAGGCCAAGGTACGGAACCGGATGGCGTATTGTCCGACCGTAAGAGCGCCCTGGGAGAGGCAAAAAAGAGACTCCGTGGCGGAAGCCAACCATCCGGGCTCGTCAAAGACCCTACGGAATGTGTCAGTGAAGGTCTGGAGACTGGAGACCACGAGATCGTCCCGCTCCCACAGGGGATTTACCCAGGAGAGTGCCTCTCCCTCCAAATGGGAGACAATGAAGGCAACCTTGGCCCGATCGGTGGGGTATTGTTGGGGCAGGAGTTCGAAGTGCAACCTGCACTGATTCAAGAAGCCTCTGCACAACTTGGGGTCGCCGCCATACCGAGGCGGTCTACCAAGCCTGGGAGGCGGAGAGGGTCCGGGATCTGAACTGCGGGACGAATCGCGTCCGGCGGCCGATTGAAGGGAAAGCAGCCGATCGTCGACCGAAGCCATATACGAAAGAATATGGGATTGGGTGTCCCGTTGTTGAACCAGCTCCTGCTGGAGACTGGCCAGTTGGGAGGCGTTACCAGGATCAGCGGCCTGCAAGGCCGACAAGCGGGAATCCATGGTCTTCATGAAAGACATAATACGGGTCTGGTTCTCCCTAAGGAAAACCAACTCCTTTTGGGTAGCGGCCCCGGCGGGGTCCATGGCCTGACTATACTGTTACGCTGTGGACACAGGTGACGAGAGTGGACCCACTGGACCGTGGCGCCGAGCTCTCCCCGAGCGAGCGCACCAAGTGGACCGACCCCTATACAGGGACCGTTAGGGAACAGACTCGGGAAGTTCTAGCGCCACGGCAGCCAGGACCAGGGGTCGGCTCAGGAGGGTGAACAAGTGATGAGGAACAGAGGAAGGTCCAGAGAGGAACCAGGGTGACCAGGGTCCAGAGGCTGCGGAAGAGGAAGAAGGACGGAGGAAGGCGGGGGTCCAGGAAGAGGCGAACTGAAAAGGAAGGAGACACAGGGGTTAGGCAGGAGGAACGGACCGGAGGAACAGAGGAACACTGAGGACACAGGCAGAAGACACAGTAACTAACAGGAGGCACAAGACACAAGGAATAAACTAGAGCTCAGCTAGCAAGGAACAAGCAGCAGGGAGCGCGGCCTAGACAACCGAGAGGCAACTCAATAGTCAGGCGCCTCCACTAAGGGAGGGCGGCCTGAAATACCTGGTGGTGGCCTCTGATAGGTCGGGGGGCCGGTCCGGGTCAGGTCACGGCAGACAGGTGGCTGCCGGTAGGAGCGTGCGGCTTATCCCTCCGGCGCGTGCGCAGAGGCACAGTGCACGCGGCCGAGGGAAGTGGAGGAGAACGTCGGGACGCCGGCCGCCGGAAAGCAAGGAGAGCGGAGGCGCGCGCGCAGGACGCGTCAGAGGAGAGAGTCGGGGCAGAAGCAGGAGCGGTGAGTATGGCAGCGGGAGCGGCGCTAACACCAATGTTGAACCTTCAATTCCAACGGCCAGGGAGGCCTTTTTTGGGGTAAAGAACAGACATGAATTCTTTGTCCTATGTCCTCTTCATGACTTGACAAATGTTTCGCCTCTCAGACCATAGTCCAGACACAAACCAGAGAAGTCAACAGATGGTCTCTTATTTTGAAGCCATAAAGGACTATATTTCGAAACTGACCAAATCCTTATTAGTTGCTTTCAGAGTCTTGGGCATGTAGGATCGCCAAATGTAATGGGTTAAGAGAAACCGGATCAATTTGTATCTATAATTCTCCAAGAGTAAAGTACAAGTTCTAACAACTCAAATTCTGTCTCTGCAAAGGGAAAGGATTGAGATCTTATGCGAAAGATGCTGGAAAACACCCAGGGGAAGCGTCGTTCTCATTTTGTCATCTCTTTCCTAATTGTATGGCTCCGAGCCGCTGCGATGAGGGACCACAGGAGCTTCCATGATGTGGGGGAACAGGAGGAGCAGGAGGCTTCAAAATCATAATGATCACATCTAGAGCCTCTGTATGGCCGGCCGACGGTATCTCAGTGCCCACACCTTCTTATTAGAGAGATTTATCCTGGTTTGTGGTTACCAAAATGACAAAGGAATATCTGAGCATGGATCTATTTGGAGTTGGGGGCATGAGGGGAAGGAAGCCAGAATTAACCCCTTCCTACTTCTCTTACGGGTGCCGTATCCAGCAGTCTGTGATAACCAGGATCCCACATTTTGGTTCTCTATGGCTGGTGCAGACCTTAAGTTCACCCTATAAGCTTAGGTCATTACTAGGGATTTGCAAACCTGAACTGTAAAGTTCAGGGTTTGCACAGGACACCTAGTGTCTGGTCCCGAATTCCAACACAAATTTTTTCCCTTGATTTCCGGTTTACTGCTCTGGTTCGGTGCCCAATAAAGTTTGTTGAAAGGCTGCAATGCAGCCACTCAACAAGCTTTTAGGCAGTGGGCACTTCTAGGGACATCACAGCCATGCCAAGTAATAACGTCAGTTCACTGGTGGCGCCGCCATTGTGCTTTGATGAGCATATGTACAGTGTCAAATAAATAATTTAAAAAATGACATTGGGTCCCTCCTATGTTTATAACCAGCCAAGGGAAAGTAGACAGCTGTACACTGGTCTTATTATGCTGGGAAGGGGCCAATATCCAGAGATCTTCACAATCTATTAAGTTTAGCCACCAGCTGTCTGCTTTGCCTTTGCTTGTTATTAAAAATGGGGGTACCCCAAAAAAACATGGGTTCCCCCCTATTTTTCCCAGTGCATCTTTTTTATTTTTCAATGCAGGATTATTAATGGGGGTGTCTAATAAATGCCTCTTCTTAACTCACCCTTGGGCTTAATGCCAGCTGACATTTCACAGCTGACATCAACTCCAAACACAATTACCTCAATTGCCACTGCACCAGGGCAATCGGTAAGAGCAGAGGCTCAATGACAGAATCGGTGCATCTCGTGGATTCGCCATTTCGGGGGGCATCTGAGGGCTGGTCTTATTAGTCTTGGAAAAAGACCAATATCCTTGAATGTTCCCAGCCTATTAGTATCAGCTCCCAGCTGTCTGCGTTGCCTTAGTTGATTATTAAAAATAGGGGGTACCCCACATTGTGGTTTTTGGGGTCCCCCTATTTTTAATAACCAGCAAAGGCAAAGCTGACATCAGGTGGCTGCTATTAATAGGCTGAGAAGCTCCATGGATATTGACCCTTTCTCAGCATAATAAGACTAGCTCACAGCTGTCTGCTTTGTCTTGGTTGGTTATTAAAAATAGGGGGGACCCCATGTTGGTTTTTAAATTTATTTATTAACAAGTACAGTAAACAACACACGCAAGGCGCTGTTCCACTCCTCCATTTGGACCTCCACCTCCTGGTTCAAGATTATTATTCTTTTATTCTATGTTAATGTAAGTTATTTCCCTATCCATATTTGTTTGCTCTTACCTCCACTTTTTACTACGACCATTTTACAGTCATTTTACTGCACAAAAGTTCAGGTCCCCATTGACTTATATGGGATTCAGGGTCAAGTTCAGGTAAAGTTCTGGTACCCGAACCCGACTTTGGACTAAAGATCGTCCAATGTGTTATTTCATCCGACTGCTCCTGCTGTATCCTCTGTGTACAAAGACTGGATTCCCTGTCAGGTGTTTATGCAATGAATTACAGACACAAGCACCTCCCCTGATTATTTTTAAGTCCCTCCCCCGCTTTTCAGATAATCCTTCCCTAATGACCCTTTTATATCCTCAATTCACTAACTGGAAAGATGGAAGTAAAGCTCCAAAAATGAGACAAATGTATCCATAAAATGTGACTGATATATTTACCCTGTCATGTGTTTACACAACAAATTATAGACACATGCCCCTCCCCTGCTTAGATGTACGTCCCTCCCCTACTTATTAGAAAATCCTACCTTAATGACCCATTGATATCCCCAATTCACTGACTAGAAAGATGTAAGAAAAACTCCAAAGATGAACCAAATGTATCCATAAAATGTGACTGATATATACTGTATACAGGGAAAATATGATATGTGAATGTTTTAGCCAAATGTATTTAGCCCTATAAAAGAAACAATCCAATATACACCAATGTGCAACAGTTTAATTCTAAATCCAGATAAAAGACAATAATGAACAGCAAAAGCAGAAGATTTCAAGAAACAATGTTTTTAATAATGACACAGGAGCAGAAGAATGAACTAGATGTTGTTCACAGGAGCAGAACTAGATGGTGGTCACAGGAAAAGAACTAGATGTGGTCACAGGAGCAGAAGGAGATGGTGGTCACAGGAGCAGAACGAGATGGTGGCCAGAGGAGCAGAACTAGATAATGGTCACAGGAGCAGAACTAGATGGTGGTCACAGGAGCAGAAGGAGATGGTGGTCACAGGAGCAGAAGAATTAACTATACGGTGGTCACAGGAGCAGAACTTGATGGTCACAGGAGCAGAACTAGATGGTGGTCACAGGTGCAGAACTAGATAGTGGTCACAGGAGCAGAACTAGATGGTGGTCAGAGGAGCAGAACTAGATGGTAGTCAGAGGAGCAGAACTAAATAGTGATCACAGTTGTAGTACTAGATGGTGGTCACAGGAAAAGAACTAGATGTGGTCACAGGGGAAGAACTAGATGGTGGTAAGAGGAGCAGAACTAGATGGAGGTCACAGGAGCAGAAGAATTCACTAGATGGTAGTCATAGGAGCAGAACTTGATGATGGTCACATGAGGAGAACTAAATTGTGGTCACAGGAGTAAAACTAAATGGTGGTCACGGGAACAGAACTAGATGGTGGCAAGAGGAGCACAACTAGATAGTGGTCACAGGAGTAGAACTAGATGTTGGTCACAGGAGCAGGACTAGATTGTGGTTAGAGAAGCAGAACTAGATGGTGATAACAGTTGTAGAACTAGATGGTGGTCACAGGAGCAGAACTAGATGGTGGTTATAGGAGCAGAACTAGATGGTGGTCATAGGAGCAGAACTAGATGGTGGTCATAGGAGCAGAACTAAATGGTGATCACAGTTGTAGAACTAGATGGTGTCCACAGGAGTAGAACTAGATGGTGGTCACAGGAGCAGTACTAGATGGTGGTCACAGGTGCAGAACTAGATGATGGTCACAGGAGCAGAACTCGATGGTGGTCACAGGAGCAGAACTAGATGGAGGTCACAGGAGCAGAACTAGATGATGTCCACAGGAGTAGAACTAGATGGTGGTCACAAGAGCAGAACTAGATGGTGATCACAGTTGTAGAACTAGATGATGTCCACAGGAGTAGAACTAGATGGTGATCACAAGAGTAGAACATGATGATGGTCACAAGAGCATGATGAATGGTTTCAGCAACAAAATTTACTTGATGATCATAGGAGCAGAATTAATTTATCCCTATATAAGAAACAATCACAGCAATAGTTTGAATATAAATATAGAGGAAAGACAATGGAGGACAATAATAAAAGCAGAATATATCGAGAAACAATATTTTAATAATGACACAGGAGCAGAAAAATTAACAAGATGGTGGTTACAGGAGCATTTTTAGAATTACAGTACTGGTCAGAGCAGCAGAATTTGCAGTACATGATGGTCACAGGAGCATCTTTTATTGATGGTCACAGGAGCAGAATTTCCTTGATGATGGTCACAGGAGCACAAGAATAATTAACTTGAGCAAATTTTACTCAGCGATGCTTAGAGAATCTGGACAATAAAGTCATAGTGGCAATAGTCTGTCCCCAGCTTCGCGTTTACATGTAACTTGTAATTTTCGTTTTTACACAATGATAAGACTAGGGCTTGACAAAGCAAAATTTTGGTAAAATTTCCTAGTCTCACAATATCAAGTTAATACTGCAATATTACAAGAATTTGCAACGCGCAAGAAGCCAAGAACTGACTATGAGATCCAATAATATCCACGTCGATTTGTTTCCCACCTGTGGGTAGACTAGGGTTAACAAGTCTATTATCACTGTATTAGCTCCAACTAAGGATCCCTGAAAAGCCTGGAATCTTCCGTAGGCCCCGAGTGTAATTTAGGATATTTTGTCCGTGTTCTTGAAATGAGCGTTGGAAGGATTTTTCTGTTATGCGATGTAAGAGAGATGCAGTCTCTACCGCTCTGCCAAGTGCCGCCCCGAGGACAGACTATTTTCCATTTCAAAAAAATAAACTAGCCCATCTGACACCGCGGCTTTCTGAGACACGGTGAGACTGCAACGCTCCTCCACCGCTGATCCGCCTACAACACAAAGCGAGAAGAACACTAACCCCTCATGTGTCTCACAGAGCAAAGTGGAAGAGCGGAAATGTATTATATGTATTCAGTTACCAAGCACAAAACGCACAACTATACAGCGCAACAGCATCACAGCGCTGACATTCAGGATTATAGTAGTTCTATTCTTGTACATAGGGGGCAGTATTATAGTAGTTCTATTCTTGTACATAGGGGGCAGTATTATAGTAGTTATATTCTTGTACATAGGGGGCAGTATTATAGTAGTTATATTCTTGTACATAGGGGGCAGTATTATAGTAGTTATATTCTTGTACATAGGAGCAGTATTATAGTAGTTATATTCTTGTACATAGGATCAGTATTATAGTAGTTATATTCTTGTACATAGGAGGCAGTATTATAGTAGTTATATTCTTGTACATAGGAGCAGTATTATAGTAGTTATATTCTTGTACATAGGAGCAGTATTATAGTAGTTATAGTCTTGTACATAGGAGCAGTATTACAGTAGTTATATTCTTGTATATAGGGGCAGTATTATAGTAGTTATAGTCTTGTACATAGGAGCAGTATTATAGTAGTTATATTCCTGTACATAGGGGCAGTATTATAGTAGTTATATTCTTGTATATAGGGGCAGTATTATAGTAGTTATATTCTTGTATATAGGAGCAGTATTATAGTAGTTATATTCTTGTACATAGGTGGCAGTATTATAGTAGTTATATTCTTGTACATAGGAGCAGTATTATAGTAGTTATATTCTTGTACATAGGAGCAGTATTACAGTAGTTATATTCTTGTACATAGGAGGCAGTATTATAGTAGTTATATTCTTGTACATAGGAGCAGTATTATAGTAGTTATATTCTTGTACATAGGAGCAGTATTACAGTAGTTATATTCTTGTACATAGGAGCAGTATTATAGTAGTTATATTCTTGTACATAGGAGCAGTATTATAGTAGTTATATTCTTGTACATAGGAGGCAGTATTATAGTAGTTATATTCTTGTATATAGGGGCAGTATTATAGTAGTTATTTTCTTGTACATAGGGGCAGTATTATAGTAGTTATAGTCTTGTACATAGGGGGCAGTATTATAGTAGTTATATTCTTGTACATAGGAGGCAGTATTATAGTAGTTATATTCTTGTATATAGGAGCAGTATTATAGTAGTTATTTTCTTGTACATAGGGGCAGTATTATAGTAGTTATAGTCTTGTACATAGGGGGCAGTATTACAGTAGTTATATTCTTGTATATAGGGGCAGTATTATAGTAGTTATTTTCTTGTACATAGGAGCAGTATTATAGTAGTTATATTCTTGTACATAGGGGGCAGTATTATAGTAGTTATAGTCTCGTACATAGGATCAGTATTATAGTAGTTATACTCTTGTACATAGGAGCAGTATTATAGTAGTTATATTCTTGTAAATAGGAGGCAGTATTATAGTACGGTAGTTATAGTCTTGTACATTGGAGAAGTATTATAGTTATTATATTCCTGTATATAGGGGCAGTATTATAGTAGTTATATTCTTGTACATAGGGGGCAATATTATAGTAGTTATATTCTTGTACATAGGGGCAGTATTATAGTAGTTATATTCTTGTACATAGGAGCAGTATTATAGTAGTTATATTCTTGTACATAGGGGCAGTATTATAGTAGTTATATTCTTGTACATAGGGGCAGTATTATAGTAGTTATATTCTTGTACATAGGAGCAGTATTATAGTAGTTATATTCTTGTACATAGGGGCAGTATTATAGTAGTTATATTCTTGTACATAGGGGCAGTATTATAGTAGTTATATTCTTGTACATAGGGGCAGTATTATAGTAGTTATATTCTTGTACATAGGAGCAGTATTATAGTAGTTATATTCTTGTACATATGGGCAGTATTATAGTAGTTATATTCTTGTACATAGGAGCAGTATTATAGTAGTTATATTCTTGTACATAGGAGCAGTATTATAGTAGTTATAGTCTTGTACATAGGAGCAGTATTACAGTAGTTATATTCTTGTATATAGGGGCAGTATTATAGTAGTTATAGTCTTGTACATAGGAGCAGTATTATAGTAGTTATATTCCTGTACATAGGGGCAGTATTATAGTAGTTATATTCTTGTATATAGGGGCAGTATTATAGTAGTTATATTCTTGTATATAGGAGCAGTATTATAGTAGTTATATTCTTGTACATAGGTGGCAGTATTATAGTAGTTATATTCTTGTACATAGGAGCAGTATTATAGTAGTTATATTCTTGTACATAGGAGCAGTATTACAGTAGTTATATTCTTGTACATAGGAGGCAGTATTATAGTAGTTATATTCTTGTACATAGGAGCAGTATTATAGTAGTTATATTCTTGTACATAGGAGCAGTATTACAGTAGTTATATTCTTGTACATAGGAGCAGTATTATAGTAGTTATATTCTTGTACATAGGAGCAGTATTATAGTAGTTATATTCTTGTACATAGGAGGCAGTATTATAGTAGTTATATTCTTGTATATAGGGGCAGTATTAGAGTAGTTATTTTCTTGTACATAGGGGCAGTATTATAGTAGTTATAGTCTTGTACATAGGGGGCAGTATTATAGTAGTTATATTCTTGTACATAGGAGGCAGTATTATAGTAGTTATATTCTTGTATATAGGAGCAGTATTATAGTAGTTATTTTCTTGTACATAGGGGCAGTATTATAGTAGTTATAGTCTTGTACATAGGGGGCAGTATTACAGTAGTTATATTCTTGTATATAGGGGCAGTATTATAGTAGTTATTTTCTTGTACATAGGAGCAGTATTATAGTAGTTATATTCTTGTACATAGGGGGCAGTATTATAGTAGTTATAGTCTCGTACATAGGATCAGTATTATAGTAGTTATACTCTTGTACATAGGAGCAGTATTATAGTAGTTATATTCTTGTAAATAGGAGGCAGTATTATAGTACGGTAGTTATAGTCTTGTACATTGGAGAAGTATTATAGTTATTATATTCCTGTATATAGGGGCAGTATTATAGTAGTTATATTCTTGTACATAGGGGGCAATATTATAGTAGTTATATTCTTGTACATAGGGGCAGTATTATAGTAGTTATATTCTTGTACATAGGAGCAGTATTATAGTAGTTATATTCTTGTACATAGGGGCAGTATTATAGTAGTTATATTCTTGTACATAGGGGCAGTATTATAGTAGTTATATTCTTGTACATAGGAGCAGTATTATAGTAGTTATATTCTTGTACATAGGGGCAGTATTATAGTAGTTATATTCTTGTACATAGGGGCAGTATTATAGTAGTTATATTCTTGTACATAGGGGCAGTATTATAGTAGTTATATTCTTGTACATAGGAGCAGTATTATAGTAGTTATATTCTTGTACATATGGGCAGTATTATAGTACTTATATTCTTGTACATATGGGCAGTATTATAGTACTTATATTCTTGTACATATGGGCAGTATTATAGTACTTATATTCTTGTACATAGGGGCAGTATTATAGTAGTTATATTCTTGTACATAGGGGGCAGTATTATAGTAGTTATATTCTTGTACATAGGAGCAGTATTATAGTAGTTATATTCTTGTACATAGGGGCAGTATTATAGTAGTTATATTCTTGTACATAGGGACAGTATTATAGTAGCTATATTCTTGTACATAGGGGCAGTATTATAGTAGTTATATTCTTGTACATAGGGGGCAGTATTATAGTAGTTATAGTCTCGTACATAGGATCAGTATTATAGTAGTTATACTCTTGTACATAGGAGCAGTATTATAGTAGTTATATTCTTGTAAATAGGAGGCAGTATTATAGTACGGTAGTTATAGTCTTGTACATTGGAGAAGTATTATAGTTATTATATTCCTGTATATAGGGGCAGTATTATAGTAGTTATATTCTTGTACATAGGAGCAGTATTATAGTAGTTATATTCTTGTACATAGGGGCAGTATTATAGTAGTTATATTCTTGTACATAGGGACAGTATTATAGTAGTTATATTCTTGTACATAGGGGCAGTATTATAGTAGTTATATTCTTGTACATAGGGGGCAGTATTATAGTAGTTATATTCTTGTACATAGGAGCAGTATTATAGTAGTTATATTCTTGTACATAGGGGCAGTATTATAGTAGTTATATTCTTGTACATAGGGGGCAGTATTATAGTAGTTATATTCTTGTACATAGGGGCAGTATTATAGTAGTTATATTCTTGTACATAGGGGGCAGTATTATAGTAGTTATATTCTTGTACATAGGGGCAGTATTATAGTAGTTATATTCTTGTACATAGGGGGCAGTATTATAGTAGTTATATTCTTGTACATAGGAGCAGTATTATAGTAGTTATATTCTTGTACATAGGGGCAGTATTATAGTAGTTATATTCTTGTACATAGGGGGCAGTATTATAGTAGTTATATTCTTGTACATAGGGGCAGTATTATAGTAGTTATATTCTTGTACATAGGGGGCAGTATTATAGTAGTTATATTCTTGTACATAGGAGCAGTATTATAGTAGTTATATTCTTGTACATAGGGAGCAGTATTATAGTAGTTATATTCTTGTACATAGGGGGCAGTATTATAGTAGTTATATTCTTGTACATAGGGGGCAGTATTATAGTAGTTATATTCTTGTACATAGGGGGCAGTATTATAGTAGTTATATTCTTGTACATAGGGGCAGTATTATAGTAGTTATATTCTTGTACATAGGGGCAGTATTATAGTAGTTATATTCTTGTACATTAGGATGCTATGATAGTAGTCAGGTTGGTCCATACATTGGTTTTATGTGATATCAGCAGAAATATTGATGCCGCTCAGTCATACGGCCGTTGAGGCCTCTCCTGTAAAACCGCGGCCTATGAATCACTGTGCTACTCGCCAACACTTAATCATGCAGACAACAGTATCTGTGCTCAGCTAGATCCAGGAGAAGGAGATAGACAGGGATTATTGATAGTGTAGGAGAACCACTAGGCTCAAAATAGCTCCATGTACACAGGGGCAGCCATCAGGGGAGAGACGGGAAGCGGGAGCCACGCATGACGCAAAGAGCGAGAAATTGAGGGGGACGGAGACCATGATGTCACTCGGAGAGAGAATGGGATTAGAACATTCCAGCAATGAGAGGGTTACTAGGGCTTAATTACTATGGTAATAATAGCAATAATTTGGCGCATTTTAGTCCAGTGCATCCGTCGTCAGGACCGACATACAAAACACCAGTCTTGATGAATCGGGACTATGGTGTTTCTATGTGGTGTGTCTGGTATTACGGTATATTCCAGCCTTTAGTAAGTATTTCGGCACATAGACAAGGATGGCACTGGATCTAGGAAAAAGAAAAGGGGTTCTTGCTCTCTAGTTACACTTTAAGTGCCATTTTCTCCCACATTATGGTCAAAAATTTCAAAATCATTGATTTATATAAATTAGGGTCACCAGCAGGTGGCACTGATGCATTTTTGCCCCTTACTAGGTAGGAGCTTCTGTCTCCCGACAGGTAATATTGTGTAAGCATTTTTGGAAAGGTGCCCTTTTTGCCCATTATTAGCACAGAGCAGTGCACTGATTGGCTGGGTGGAGATCTAGATGTGATCTGGTTCTCCTCGTGACATCACCAGCTGCCATTGGTAGACTGATAGATCAGGTAATGCATACTGGGACAAAAAGTATGTAAATTAGCTCTCATCCACGGAGAAGATCTCTGGCTCTGGGACAACCACGTTATAGGTCAATGTTCAGTCTGTAAACTAGCTTTGCCAGATGGATACTCAGCCAAAAAAAAAGACGTCGTCAAAAAGAAGAGACCAAATCTACAGAAAGCTGTTTCAGGATTCTTGCCCATCATCAGTGCTAAGCAGAGTATTTGCTGAGTGAGAGTCCTTTATTGGCCACTTATTGGCTGAGAGTCCTTTGATGACTACCTATTGGCTGACAGTTCTTTGATGGCCACTTATTGGCTGAGAGTCATTTGATGACTAACTATTGGCTGAGAGTCCTTTGTAGGCCATTTATTGGCTGAGAGTCCTTTATTGGCCACTTATTGGCTGACAGTCTTTTGATGGTCAGTTATTGGCTGAGAGTCCATTGATGGCCATTTATTGGCTGACAGTCTTTTGATGGCCACTTATTGGCTGACAGTCTTTTGATGGCCACTTATTGGCTGAGAGTCCTTTGATGGCCACTTATTGGCTGACAGTCTTCTGATGGCCACTTATTGGCTGAGAGTCCTTTGATAGCCACTTATTGGCTGACAGTCTTTTGATGGCCACTTATTGGCTGACAGTCTTTTGATGGCCACTTATTGGCTGAGAGTCCTTTGATGGCCACTTATTGGCTGACAGTCTTTTGATGGCCACTTATTGGCTGACAGTCTTTTGATGGCCACTTATTGGCTGAGAGTCCTTTGATGGCCACTTATTGGCTGACAGTCTTTTGATGGCCACTTATTGGCTGAGAATCCTTTCTAGGCCACTTATTGGCTGACAGTCTTTTGATGGCCACTTATTGGCTGACAGTCTTTTGATGGCCACTTATTGGCTGAGAGTCCTTTGATGGCCACTTATTGGCTGACAGTCTTTTGATGGCCACTTATTGGCTGACAGTCTTTTGATGGCCACTTATTGGCTGAGAGTCCTTTGATGGCCACTTATTGGCTGACAGTCTTTTGATGGCCACTTATTGGCTGAGAATCCTTTCTAGGCCACTTATTGGCTGACAGTCTTTTGATGGCCACTTATTGGCTGAGAGTCCTTTGTAGGCCATTTACTGGCTGAGAGTCCAATGACGGAAACTTATTGGCTAGGAGCTTTTTGATGGCCAGGTAGCTTCAAATGTCAAGTCAGTGGCACAGGACTCTACAGTTCCATGCTATAAGCCACTGTGTGCGGATATACGATAGTGATATGAGACATATAAGGTGGTGCGGGTACAGAGAGATAACATGGACCTGTATATGAGACCTTAGTATTTGAAGACCCTCAGTAAGAAAATGTCCCTCTTTTAGAGGAGCTTCCGAGGAGCCATCACACCAGGTGTATCGGACATTAGAATACCCGCTCTTCAATATTGGGGGGTCTCCCATCACAGCCTATATGGAGACTATGTCTGGAGCTCCTGGGTTAATCAGTGTCGTCCATTTTTCCGGGTTCTTGTTAAACTTTGATGGATCGTCCGTTAATTAGACAGTTCCCCGCGTAACATCTCGGAAAACATCTAATCAGTCCGGTTAATAATGGCGCCGCACATTTGTTGCGCTTATTACCCGCCCTCCGACGGTCTTTAAGGACCATTAGAGCATTTAATTAATCAGAACGGGGGAAGATGAGCTCCTAGAAAACAACCATTTTCATTCGAGGTGATGACATTAGCGCTAGGACTCCTCGTCCTACAAAGACACTCATGGGTCATTTAATAACGTAATAGCAGCAGAAGTTTTCAAGTCTCTAAGAAAATCAACTTCAAGAAGGGAAGAAGGTATCGTACCTCCGGAATAAGAAGAGACACCACGAATATTAGAAAGGATCACAGGGCGATCCCCGATCACTGGCGATCAGCTGTAAAAGGGAGAACAGCAAGTGTTTATTTTCACTGCAGCACCACCAACTGGTGAAATGACATATTACACAATACCTAATTATATCAATGGGCCGCCTACGTATCACACTAACTTGTTGGGTCCTCCAGAGAGAAAGACGCTCTTTGTAATTTTTCTCCTTGATTTATAAGTGTGGATTTCTTTGGACAAATGGTTTCCTGCAGCAGAGAACCCCTTACAATTTAATTTATAAGACTAAGAGGAATCGGCCAAGCTATATATTACTATATCATAGAGCAGATAAATCAAATCTATGGTTTCCATCTATTGCAAAGCTCCAACTCTCAACACGACCCGATTCCTTGCGAAAATGTCCAGATAATACAGCTCCAAACTCATTAATATTAAAGGAGACGAGAGGTTACACTGCTGGGACTCACCAATAGCTAAATGCTGCAGGTAAAAAAAGCCTGTATTATACCTCAGAGCTGCACTCACTATGCTGCTGGTGCCGTCACTGTGTACATACATTACATTACTGATCCTGAGTTACATCCTGTATTATACCCCAGAGCTGCACTCACTATTCTGCTGGAGCAGTCACTGTGTACATACATTACATTACTGATCCTGAGTTACCTCCTGTATTATACTCCAGAGCTGCACTCACTATTCTGCTGGTGCAGTCACTGTGTACATACATTACATTACTGATCCTGAGTTACCTCCTGTATTATACTCCAGAGCTGCACTCACTATTCTGCTGGTGCCGTCACTGTGTACATACATTACATTACTGATCCTGAGTTACATCCTGTATTATACCCCAGAGCTGCACTCACTATTCTGCTGGAGCAGTCACTGTGTACATACATTACATTACTGATCCTGAGTTACATCCTATATTATACTCCAGAGCTGCACTCACTATTCTGCTGGTGCAGTCACTGTGTACATACATTACATTACTGATCCTGAGTTACATCCTGTATTATACTCCAGAGCTGCACTCACTGTTCTGCTGGAGCAGTCACTGTGTACATACAGGATGTAACTCAGGATCAGTAATGTAATGTATTATACTCCAGAGCTGCACTCACTATTCAGCTGGGGCAGTCACTGTGTACATACATTACAGATCCTGAATTACATCCTGTATTATACTCCAGAGCTGAACTCACTATTCTGCTGGTGCAGTCACTGTGTACATACATTACAGATCCTGAGTTACCTCCTGTATTATACCCCAGAGCTGCGCTCACTATTCTGCTGGTGCAGTCACTGTGTACATACATTACATTACTGATCCTGAATTACATCCTGTATTATACTCCAGAGCTGAACTCACTATTCTGCTGGTGCAGTCACTGTGTGCATTAAAAAGAATTCAATGCAATATGACTTTATTCCTTTTGTTTTCTGCTAATTACCGCGTCGCTAGTCGCTGTGTTGTGCGTGGGAAATCTCCGTATGTTCTCCCTTCTGATAACAAGCTTTCTAATCTCGGCAGCACCTGTTTTCTGATTTCTTAAGAGATTTACTCCACGTTTATGATGGAGACATCGACAATCCATAACATGCCGATGGCGACATTTATATGAAAACTTCCCCCCCATGAGGACACAATGGAAGCGGGTCTCTCCTTACAGCTCTGAGGAGCGCCTCTGTCTTTCTGGAGAACAACACGTTCACGATAATGTAAACAGTCCATGAGAATGGCGTCATTTGTCATTTTCCATGTTTTGGTAGGAAATTAAACATGTGCTCCCAGACCCCCTCCACCCTAACCCGAGGCACAGGAGGACTGAAATGATGAGGAGTAAGGATTGTATGAGGACATTAGGGGGTACTATTACTACGTGGAGCCACAGATCGGGGCAGTACTAATTTGTGGAGAAACATTGGAAGCACTATTAATATGTGGCGGAACAGAGGGGGCACAATTACTATGTGAAGGCACAGACGGGAGCATTACTACTATGTGGAGGCACAGAGGAGTCACTATTACTATTTGGAGTCAAAGAGGGGGCACTATTACTATGTGGAGGCACAGAGGGGGCACTATTACTATGTGGAGGCCCAATTACTATGTGGAGGCAAAGAGGGGGCATTATTACTATGTGGGGGCATTATTACTATGTGGAGGTTCAGAGAGGGCACTATTAATATGTGGAGGCACAGAGGAGTCACTATTACTATGTGGAGGCAAAGAGGGGGCCCATTTACTATGTGGAGGCAAAGAGGGGGCCCTATTACTATGTGGAGGCAAAGAGGGGGCCCTATTACTATGTGGAGGCAAAGAGGGGGCCCTATTACTATGTGGAGGCAAAGAGGGGGCCCTACTACTATGTGGAGGCACAGAAAGGGTACTATTACTATGTGGAGGCACAGAGGGGGCACTATTATGATGAGGCAGCCCATTTACTATGTAGAGGCAAAGAGGGGGCACTATTACTATGTGGAGGCACAGTTGGAGGCATTATTACTATGTGGAGGCAAAGAGGGGGCCCAATTACTATGTGAAGGTTCAGAGAGGGCACTATTACTATGTGGAGGCACAGAGGAGTCACTATTACTATGTGGAGGCAAAGAGGGGCCCCATTTACTATGTGGAGGCAAAGAGGGGGCCCTATTACTATGTGGAGGCAAAGATGGGGCACTATTACTATGTGGAGGCACAGAGGAGTCACTATTACTATGTGGAGGCAAAGAGGGGGCACTATTATGACGAGGGGGCCCAATTACTATGTGGAGGCAAAGAGGGGGCACTATTACTATGTGGAGGCACAGAGGAGTCACTTTTACTATGTGGAGGCAAAGAGGGGGCACTATTATGATGAGGCGGCCCATTTACTATGTGAAGGCACAGAGGGGGCACTATTATGATGAGGCGGCCCATTTACTATGTGGAGGCAAAGAGGGGGCACTATTACTATGTTGAGGCAAAGAGGGGGCCCAATTACTATGTGGAGGTTCAGAGAGGGCACTATTACTATGTGGAGGCACAGAGGAGTCACTATTACTATGTGGAAGCAAAGAGGGGGCCCATTTACTATGTGGAGGCACAGAGGGGGCACTATTACTATGTGGAGGCACAGTTGGAGGCATTATTATTATGTGGAGGCAAAGAGGGGGCCCAATTACTATGTGGAGGTTCAGAGAGGGCACTATTACTATGTGGAGGCAAAGAGGGGGCACTATTACTATGTGGAGGCACAGAGGGGGCACTATTACTATGTGGAGGCACAGAGGGGGCACTATTATGATGAGGGGGCCCAATTACTATTTGGAGGCACAGAGGAGTCACTATGTGGAGGCAAAGAGGGGGCACTATTATGATGAGGCGGCCCATTTACTATGTGGAGGCACAGAGGGGGCACTATTATGATGAGGCGGCCCATTTACTATGTGGAGGCACAGAGGGGGCACTATTATGATGAGGCGGCCCATTTACTATGTGGAGGCACAGAGGGGGCACTATTATGATGAGGCCTCCCATTTACTATGTGGAGGCAAAGAGGGGGCACTATTACTGTGTGGAGACAGATGGGTGCATTACTACTGTGTGGAGGCATAGAGGGGGCCCAATATTACTATGTGGATGCACAGAGGGGCCATTAATACTATGTTGTGGTGCAAAGAGGGCATTATTACTATGCGGAGGAACAGTAGGGGCACTTCTACTAGGTGGAGGCACCATAGGGGCATTATTATTATGTGGAGGCACACAGGGAGCATTGCTACAATAAGCAGGTACAAAAAGGCATTATGAATATTTGTAACGAATGGAAGCGGAGGCAGAGATGGTGAAGTTCACATTCGTTTTTATTTTTTAAGTGGAACCTCGGGACCACGGTCCGGGGGGCTCTGAAGGGGGCGTGACTAGTGAGCCCCAGGCACCCGTAGTAAAGCCCCTCAGACAGGGCCAGAATGGAGTACCCGGAGGACACAGGTGCTACCTCCAGTTAGACCCCGAACACATGGCAGCTGTCCCAGCGGGACCAAAAGGGATAACAGTAGTTACAGCAGAGTCCGTAATGAGCCGGGTCCTGGATCCGGGTAGATGGTAAGGAGTCGGTTCCAGTGACCTTCACACAGTCCTCAGATACGGATAGCTATTGGCGGAACGGGATGGCTTAGGCCCAGATTGTTGCTGATATAACCAGGTAACACAGGATACTGATATGCTGTGGAAACAGAGCATTATACAATGCACAGAGACTGCAGATGCAGCGCAGACAGGTTAGCATGAGAACCGGATGTAGCAATGATAGATACTCGTTGCTCCGGTGCTCTCCCTATGGAGGAGAGGCCAGAAATAGCAGCTAGTGCGCTGCTATTGGTTAATTGCACTTTTTGAATAATGCACGCCGTCCTGTTATGAATGAGTCACTGAGGAGGAAAAAACAAAAAGCAAGCTAAGCCCAGAAAACCGGAGAGGTTGGTAACTAGCGGATTGCAGACCCCTGATCCTATCCACAACAACTAGCAGTAGCCGTGGAGCGTGCCTACGGTGGTCCTAGATGCCTCATCACGGCCAGAGAACTAAATAAGCCTAAAGAAAGGGAAAATCTAAACTGCCCCAGAGCAGACCCCAAAGCAATAGACAGCCCCCAACATGTATTGTCAGTGAAACAAGATGAAAACACAGACACAGATAGAAAGATAGGCTGAGCAAACGATGGGGCCCTCACTAACTAGAAAGGACAGGAAAGAAAAGCTGCTGTCTGCAATCACGCAAAAAACCCTGCCAAAAAAAATGTCCAACACGTCTGATAGAAAAAGGCCCTGAAGTCGCTAGACTTCAAATCACTATATCAGCACTCAGGTATACTCTGAAGACAGAGCAAAAGAGATCAACTGATCAGAGACAAAATGGGGATTCAGCCCAGTCCCAGCCAGGGCTGGCTGAACACAAAAACTAAGAAAACCAGACAAAAACTCATATGAACAATAGCAGAGAAAACTTAGCTTTAGGAAGGCAGGAACCAAACTGGAAACCAGAAGCCACAGTCAGGAAAAATCACCAGCAAGAAACTAGGGAGTCAGCTGCCTTAAATCCAATCAAACTCCTGATGTCCAATCACAGTCCTCTTCCTCAGGTGGCCAGTCACTGCCATTTAGATCAGCTTCATTACCTCCCTTCACCAACAGAGGGAGTCCAGACAGAGAACTCACTACTCCTCTGTCAGCACAGCCAGCTCCATAACCCTCACCAGAAGCCAGAGGCAAACCCAAAAATGAGCTCACAACACCGTCCCTTTAAGAAGGCAGGAGAGCGGGCGGGCATGCCCTAATAGCCTTAACTACAGATCTCCTCACAGGAAGCCAGGAGGGAGGCCTGAATGCCGAGCAGCAGCATGAGATCCAGAGGAGGCCGGCTGCTGCCTAAGGACAGCATGTGAGGCTCGAGGTGAGTGCCCATAACGGAGGGCAGCGGCAGACCTGGACGCAGTGCCAGGACGGGGACCAGGTGTAACAGTGGCAGACCTGGGCGCCACGCCAGGACAGGGACCGGGTGTAACAGTATACCCCTCTTTACACCGCCTCTTCTTCAAGCTTGCGTAGAACCATTTAAGGAGAAGAGGAGCCTGGATGTTCTCCCTAGGCTCCCAAGATCTCTCCTCAGGACCAAAACCCCTCCAGTCCACCAGGTAGTAGGTCTTACCCCTTACTTTTTTTATGGCCAAGATATGTTTTACCTCCAAAACCTCATCGTCCGAGACAGGGTCAGGAGTGGTACCCGGATCCTTAAAAAAGGGGCTCAAAACTACTGGTTTGAGGAGAGAAACATGAAAGGAGTTAGGCACACATAGGGAAGTAGGCAACTTCAGCTTGTACGAGACTGGATTGATCTGTCTCAAGATCTCAAATGGTCCGATGAACAGGGGACCCAATTTGTAGGATGGCATCTTTAAACGGATATACTTCGAAGAGAGCAATACCTTGTCTCTGGGACGAAAGATAGGCGCATCCAAACGTCTCTTGTCCGCAAGAAAAATCTTCAGGGAAAGTATCGGCAGCCGGAACGCCAGATGATCCGGAGATGGGAAGAGGTATCCCGGGTTGCAGTCCGAAGACAATCTGAAAGGGAGACTTTCCAGAAGATTCACTTACTTGGTTGTTGTAGGAAAATTCGGCCCAAGACAGTAAGTCTACCCAGTCGTCATGATGCGCGTTGACAAAGTGACGCAGGAATCCATCCAGGATTTGATTTGTCCTCTCCACTTGTCCATTGGACTGGGGATGGTATGCTCAGGAAAAATCCAGTTCAATTCTTACCAGTTTGCAAACTGCTCTCCAGAATCTTGAGGTGAACTGGACTCCTCTGTCAGAAATATGGAGAGGGAAACCATGGAGACGGAAGATGTGCCGGATGAACAGATGTGCCAACTCAGGAGCAGTTGGAAGACCGGGTAGCGGAACAAAGTGGGCCATTTTAGAAAAGCGGTCCACCACTACCCACACCATAGAACAGCCAGATGAGATCGGAAGATCTGCGATGAAGTCCATCGCGATGTGTTGCTAGGGAGCAGACGGAATTGGTAGGGGCTGAAGCCTACCTGCGGGTAGGTGCTTGGCCGTCTTGTTACGGGCACAAGAAGGACAGGCTGTGACGTACTCCTGAATGTCCTTAGCCATAGCAGGCCACCAATAGTACCGGGAGATTAGTTGCAGAGTCTGTCTGACCGGCGTGACCAGCCAACTTGGATGAGTGACCCCACCGAAGGACACGAGTACGCTCAGAAGCTGACACAAAAGTCTTCCCATGGGGAAGCCGGGTAAGGTCAGAAGAAGCGACAGCGACTAAACTTGAGGGTTCAATTATGTGCTGCGGTTCTTCCTGATCAGGAGGTAGAAAGGCTCTGGAAAGTGCGTCAGCTTTGACATTTTTGTCAGCTGGACAAAAATGAAGCGAGCAAAAAACAAAGCCCAGCGAGCTTGACGAGGATTCAGCCTTTGCGCAGTTTGGAGGTAAGCAAGGTTTTTGTGATCGGTGTATATGACTACCTGATGAAGAGCTCCTTCTAGAAGATGCCTCCACTCCTGCAGAGCCAACTTGATAGCCAACAATTCCCGATCTCCAACGGAATAATTTCTCTCTGCTGAAGAAAAAACCTTGGAAAAAAAACAAACAAAAAAAACAAAACACAGGAATGCATTCGCCCAGAGGACGATTTCTGGGTTAGTACAGCTCCCGCACCTACTGAAGAGGCATCGACCTCAAGAAAAAAATTGTTCATTAGAGTCAGGACGATGAAGAACAGGTGCGACAGCAAAAGCCTTTTTAGAGAAACAAAAGCCTCCTCCGCATCAGAGGGCCAATCCTTGGGACTTGTACCTTTCCGGGTTAGAGCCGAGATGGGCACCACTCGGGTGGAGAAGTTAGGAATGAATTGTCTGTAGTAGTTGGCGAAACCCAGAAATTGCTACATGGTCTTCAGCCCAGACGGACGAGGCCACTTGAGTACAGCCGATAACTTCTCTGGATTCATTTTTAATCCTGTGGAGGAAACAATGTAACCGAGGAAAGGCAAAGAGGATTGTTTTAAAAGGCACTTTTCAAACTTGGCATACAGTCTGTTCTCCCTGAGCCTCTGTAAGACTAGGCGTACTTGCCTCCGGTGCGAGACCAAGTCAGTGGAAAAAATCAGAATGTCGTCTAGGTAAACAATACAGGTGTAAAGCAGATCCCTGAAAATGTCATTGACGAACTCTTGGAAAACAGCGGGTGCATTGCTTAGACCAAACAGCATTACCAGGTACTCGTAGTGGCCATCACGGGTGTTGAAGGCTGTTTTCCATTCGTCTCCATCCCTGATTTGGATCACCTCTGAGATCCAGCTTGGTGAAGATCTTGGCCCCTTGGAGACGGTCAAACAGTTATGAAATTAGAGGCAAAGGGTACCTGTTTTTTACCGTGATCTGGTTCAGGCCCCGGTAGTCGATACAGGGCCGCAGGGATCCGTCCTTTCTTCACGAAGAAGAAGCCTGCTCCTGCCGGTGAAGATTATTTTCAGATAAACCCTCTGGCCAAATTCTCCTGGATGTAGTCCAACATAGCCTGAGTCTCTGCCTGGGAAAGAGGGTAAACTCTCCCACGGGGAGGAGATGTTCCAGGAAGAAGATCTATCGGACATTCATACGACCTATGGGGGGGGGACGTTTTTCAGCCTCCAGGCCTCCTATTTCCCGAAGACATCCGAGAAGGACCAGTAAGCAGATGGTAATCCAGGCAGGGTAGCAGGTTGGACCGGGGTTGAAACTGGTTCAATCCGGGTTAAGAAACGGTCTGAGCAGGAATCTCCCCAACGTAGAATTTCGCCTGTTCTCCAATTAAGAACTGGTTCGTGTTTCTGAAACCAAGGCAAACCTAAAAGCAAGGGGTGAGACAAACCCGAGTACACATAAAAACGGATATTTTCAGAATGCATAAGACCTACCCGGAGTTCCACTGGCACAGTCTGGAACTGGACGGGTTCAGTCAGTGGCTGGCCATCGACAGCGGTCATCCGCAGCGGATTGGGAAGAGCCTGAACTGGTAAGTGGTAACAATCCACAAGCATCTGTTGGATAAAACTCCCGGCGGCCCCGGAATCCAACAGATAGAGTCCAGAAAATTTTATTGCTCCGCAGGTCACGGAGACTGAGATCTGCAATGAAGGAGAGGAATGTTCTCTACCTAGGGTGGCCTCTCCTACCGAACCTAGGCACAGGAGTTTCCCGACTACTTTGGACAGGAGCGGATCAGGTGTTCGGAACTACCACATTAAAGACAGCTTCCGTCTTTGCGACGCGCCTCCTAGCAGTGGCTGGCCAGACTTACTCAATCTACCTCCATAGATTCGGGAGAAGAAGATGAGGTAGCCATTTTGGAAGAACTAGAGTCCAGGTGGTAGGACCTCTTGTCTCGCTTAATCTCCATGGAACGCTCCTGAAAACGCAGGTCAATCCGGGTTGCCAAGGAAATCAGGTCATCCAAGATGGTAGGCCTGTCTCGTCCTGCCAGCTCATCCTTAATTTTTTCAGATAGGCCCTCCCACAAAGTAGCCAGCAAGGCCTCATTGTTCAAGGACAGCTCAGACAAGAGGGTGCGGAACTGAACAGCATACTGAGCCACCGTGAGTTTTCCTTGGCGTAAGCGAAGCAGGGCAGAAGCGGTCGACGTGACCCGGCCAGGTTCATCGAAGGTCCTGCGAAAAGTCTCTAGGAAAGATTGAAGATCATTAACCAGCGGGTCTCCTCTCTCCCATAACGGGTTTAACCAGGCGAGAGCCTCTCCTGCTAGATGTGACATAATGAAGCCCACTTTGGCACAGTCAGAAGCAAACATGTGCCCCAAGATTTCGAAGTGTAGAGTACACTGATTGAGAAAACCCCGACACTGAGTGGGGTCACCATGGAAGCGGGGAGGAGCCACCAGGCGAGGACCCTTGCTTGCCGTGACAGCAGGTACCTGGGTGTTGATAGGTGATTCAGAAGTAGCCGGGTTCAGCAGAGAATCCATGCGGATGGACAGGTTACGTAGGTAAGACGTGATCTTGTCCTGTTGATCTTTTAAGCGAGTCACCTCTTGGCACAGTTCCAAAGTCGGAGGCCTCTGGGGTCCAGCGGATTCCATGGCCGGAGCAATCTGTAACGAATGGAAGCGGAGGCAGAGATGGTGAAGTTCACATTCGTTTTTATTTTTTAAGTGGAACTTCGGAACCACGGTCCGGGGGGCTCTGAAGGGGGCGTGACTAGTGAGCCCCGGGCACCCGTAGTAAAGCCCCTCAGACAGGGCCAGAATGGAATATCCAGAGGACACAGGTGCTACCTCCAGTTAGACCCCAAACACATGGCAGCTGTCCCAGCGGGACCAAAAGGGATGACAGTAGTTACAGCAGAGTCCATAATGAGCCGGGTCCTGGATCCAGGTAGTTGGTAAGGAGTCGGTTCCAGTGACCTTCACACAGTCCTCAGATACGGATAGCTGATGGCGTAAAGGGATGGCTTAGGCTCAGATGGTTGCAGATATAACCAGGAAGCACAGGATACTGATATGCTGTGGAAACAGAGAGCATTAGATAATGTACAGAGACTGCAGCGCAGACAGGTTAGCATGAGAACCGGCTGTAGCAATGATAGATATTTGTTGCTCTGACGCTCTCCCTATGGAGGAGAGGCCAGAAATAGCAGCCAGTGCGCTGCCATTGGTTAATTGCACTTTTTGAATAATGCACGCCGTCCCTTTAAGAAGGCAGGAGAGCCCTAATAGCCTTAGCTACAGATAACCTCACAGGAAGCCAGGAGGTGGAGGCAGGAGGGAGGCCTGAATGCTGAGCAGCAGAATGAGATCCAGAGGAGGCCGGCTGCTGCCTAAGGACAGCATGTGAGGCTCAAGGTGAGTGCCCATAACGGAGGGCAGCGGCAGACCTGGACGCAGCGCCAGGACGGGGACCAGGTGTAACAGTGGCAGATCTGGGCACCGCGCCAGGACAGGGACCGGGTGTAACAATATTATTATTATGTGGAAGCACAGGGTGACAGTATTACTATATGAAGGCACAGAGGAGGCATTTTTACTGTAAAGAGGCACACGGAGTAATTTTACCATGATGTGTCACAGAGGGGACATTACACTTGTGTAGGCAGAGATGAGGCATTATTATTATGTGGCGGCCAGAACAGTAGGACAGAAATGATGGGGAGTAAGGATTGTATGAGGACATCAGGGGGCATTATTACTACGTGGAGGAACAGTGGGGGCATTATTACTATGTGGAGGAACAGTAACGGCATTATTACTATATGAACAGTAGGGGCATTATTACCCTGTGGAGGTGCAAAGGGGGCATTATTACTATGTGGAGGAACAGTGGAGGCATTATTACTATGTGGAGGAACAGTGTGGGCATTATTACTATGTGGAGGAACAGTGGGGGCATTATTACTATGTGGAGGAACAGTGGGGGCATTATTACTATGTGGAGGAACAGTGGGGGCATTATTACTATGTGGAGGAACAGTGGGGGCATTATTACTATGTGGAGGAACAGTGGGGGCATTATTACTATGTGGAGGAACAGTGGGGGCATTATTACTATGTGGAGGAACAGTGGGGGCATTATAACTATGTGGAGGAACACTGGGGCATTATTACTATGTGGAGGAACAGTGAGGGCATTATTACTATGTGGAGGAAGAGTGGGGGCATTATTACTATGTGGAGGAACAGTGAGGGCATTATTACTATGTGGAGGAACAGTGAGGGCATTATTACTATGTGGAGGAACAGTGAGGGCATTATTACTATGTGGAGGAACAGTGGGGGCATTATTACTATGTGGAGGAACAGTGGGGGGCATTATTACTATGTGGAGGAACAGTGGGGGCATTATTACTATGTGGAGGAACAGTGAGGGCATTATTACTATGTGGAGGAACAGTGAGGGCATTATTACTATGTGGAGGAAGAGTGGGGGCATTATTACTATGTGGAGGAACAGTGAGGGCATTATTACTATGTGGAGGAACACTGGGGCATTATTACTATGTGGAGGAACACTGGGGCATTATTGCTATGTGGAGGAACAGTGAGGGCATTATTACTATGTGGAGGAAGAGTGGGGGCATTATTACTATGTGGAGGAAGAGTGGGGGCATTATTACTATGTGGAGGAACAGTGAGGGCATTATTACTATGTGGAGGAACAGTGAGGGCATTATTACTATGTGGAGGAACAGTGAGGGCATTATTACTATGTGGAGGAACAGTGGGGGGCATTATTACTATGTGGAGGAACAGTGGGGGCATTATTACTATGTGGAGGAACAGTGAGGGCATTATTACTATGTGGAGGAACAGGGGGCATTATTACTATGTGGAGGAACACTGGGGCATTATTACTATGTGGAGGAACACTGGGGCATTACTACTATGTGGAGGAACAGTGGGGGCATTATTACTATGTGGAGGAACAGTGGGGGCATTATTACTATGTGGAGGAACAGTGGGGGCATTATTACTATGTGGAGGAACAGTGGGGGCATTATTACTATGTGGAGGAACAGTGAGGGCATTATTACTATGTGGAGGAACAGTGAGGGCATTATTACTATGTGGAGGAACAGTGGAGGCATTATTACTTTGTGGAGGAACAGTGAGGGCATTATTACTATGTGGAGGAACAGTGGGGGCATTATTACTATGTGGAGGAACAGTGAGGACATTTTTACTATGTGGAGGAACAGTGGGGGCATTATTACTATGTGGAGGAACAGTGAGGGCATTATTACTATGTGGAGGACCAGTGGGGGCATTATTACTATGTGGAGGAACAGTGGGAGCATTATTACTATGTGGAGGAACAGTGGGGGCATTATTACTATGTGGAGGAACAGTGTGGGCATTATTACTATGTGGAGGAACAGTGGGGGCATTATTACTATGTGGAGGAACAGTGTGGGCATTATTACTATGTGGAGGAACAGTGGGGGCATTATTACTATGTGGAGGAACAGTGGGGGCATTATTACTATGTGGAGGAACAGTGAGGGCATTATTACTATGTGGAGGAACAGTGGGGGCATTATTACTATGTGGAGGAACAGTGTGGGCATTATTACTATGTGGAGGAACAGTGGGGGCATTATTACTATGTGGAGGAACAGTGGGGGCATTATTACTCTGTGGAGGAACTCTGGGGCATTACTACTATGTGGAGGAACATTGGGGGCATTATTACTATGTGGAGGAACAGTGGGGGCATTATTACTCTGTGGAGGAACAGTGGGGGCATTATTACTATATGAACAGTAGGGGCGCCGCACTTATACTAGGTGGAGGCACCATAGTAAAGTGATTGCAAAAGTGATGATCCAAAGATGTCTTTGTGCAAAATTGTGCAGAGGAACATCATGGATGGAAGAAGTCATCATGACGTTCATGGCCGGATGGAGAAGCAAGAACGTAAATTAACCACTGAGATCAGTGTGAATGTCGCCTGCGAGTCAATGGACTTACTTGCAACTAATACACGTCTGTGGTCTGCAGAGAACTGGCGATTACCACTGTGTGGACACTATATGGAGGTAATTGTGCTGTTCCGTCTAAGTTCTATGGTTTCTATAGATTATTATTTCCATTCTGTGTAGAATTGTCTTGCATTTGCTCTGCTGCCACCTGCTGGTCTTTTTTCTGTATAGTATAATGAAAACCTGGCACTCAACTTAAATGCTTAAATGGAACAGTTTATTTGTAGTACCAAACAAAACGTTTCGGTCAGTGCAGACCTTCATCAGTTACTACAAGGTGAAGAAGAAAAAAAAATAGAACAAAACAAAACAAATGAACAAACGAACAAACAAAGTGTAACCATAAATACACTTTCAATGGCCTTCTGTAGGTGTTCTATGGTGAGGGTCATTAAATCAAATGAACATTTATTAAGAATTTGTTCATATCTAGTGCAATATTACGGGGTGTCACGGAAGAGTGTTGGACGGAGTGAGACTCGAAGGCCCCGTGGAATTCTTTGTACCCGAAGGTACTCAGAGAGAGTGGCACAGTGTGGTGACGAAGTTCTCGCTCAAGGTCTCTGCCCCGTGTTTCGCGGGGTGGTACCTTTAGGAATTCACTGGAGAATTTTGATTGAGCCAAAATATTTGAGGTCTCATCAATGTTGTAGGAGAAATTAGAGGAGGAGGTCATGACCAGACAGTGTGCAGACACGTAAGGGAGATATACGTCTAGGAAGAAACACAGTTGTGCACACAGTGTTTTTTCCTTTTTTCTGTATGGCAGCCTGCAGCTAATTAATCCTCATGCATGCCTTCCACCTCCGGTTCCACGTTCGGCTCTCCTCTTATTGTATTACCAATCATACGCTGTATGTCCAGAATTCCAATTAAACAAGTCTGGACTGTACAATCCCTGGTGTGCATCATCTCTCCGGACGCTGAGCAACATGGTCCTGTGTGCCCTGCATCAAGGAAATGAAGGAAGGACCTCTCCCAGCCCCTACTCACCAGCCACATCTTCATTCGCCTCATGCGGGGACAGAACAGTAATATTTGTCTTTGAACTGTGGTTTTTGGTAATGATCAGTTTTATTCAGTCATGACTATATATGCTGGTAATATGAAGTTATGGTCTGGCGGTGTTATTTGTCCCTTATATTGCAGTATGGAGATATTAATATGGTTTTATTGTTAAAGTTGTTTATGTGATTTTTGTAATTATTTTTAATTATTTTTTAGCATTTTTTTAAAGTAGAAAAAAACAACTTCTGACTTTTTTTTTACTCCTATTATAGGTATTGTGGTAGATTGGCTCACTACGGAGGTAGACATGGGAATGCTGTCTCTTTAAGGGTAAAAAGAGGAAAAAAAACAAAACAAAGTGGTAACACAAAGCACAGTCCTTGTGGTAGCGGGGATCCGCCCGCCCAGGCGGTTCAGGTTAGCAGTAGAACAAATACAAACACTTCTCCGGAGTTAGCCTCTCCAGACACACTGAACACTGAATGTCTCAGTTAAACCCCAGACCACTCCCTGGGGTGGAGATAAGGCGGACAACCTCCCACCCACTCTATGGCTGTCCACAAAAACCCAGCCCTCAAAGTGGCTCATTAACCCCTCTCAACACATAGTGTGCTGGAGGAAACTTCTGGGTATTAAATCACTGAAGCTAACAGCCTCAGTGAAACGTATCTCCCCTCCAGCACTGTGCCGGTGACTTTGTCAGAGTATATAGGGCATACAGGTAAAAACGGTGTATGTAAAGCAGATAAATAGAGATGTAAAATATGCTGATACAACAGACTGTTTAGGGCTTTAAGCAGAGAAAATCTTCCTATACTTAGCAGTGCAGTCTGCCGCTCTACAAGTTGTGAGTTTGAATCCTGAGAGAGACCACATATTATTATCTAAATCTACTGAACACGGATTTCATCCTACCAGAAATTACAGAAATGAAACTTGCATTATATTGGCAACATAGAGTTTTTCTCTAAGATAGTTATGATAAATGAGGCCCAATGTGGACAATCCCTTAAAGTCTATTTGTTCCACGCCTGCCTAAAACTTTTAAACAATGCTGAAAATGATTATACCATGGTGACTGCGAAATACACTTTCCTGGTCGTCATCGATCACGGGCGATAACAGAGGCATATTAGTCCCTGACCAGGATGACAGAAGGTGGGTGTCTGGTGGAGAAGGGGTTAAAGCAGCAGGTAAGGTCTTTCTCAGAGGACTGGTTTTGAAATATGTCCGCTAATTGGGGTTGTATTGATACAGAACAACATTAGGACATTAGGAACATGATGGAGTGGCTGTGGACACAGCGCCCCCTGGTGCCCACTGGGGTGCAGTGCAGGGCAGCAATGTAAGGGAAGAGCGAGACTCCAGAAATGAATCCACTTCTACCCAGTTATTAAAAATCCCTTTCTTAATTATTCACAGAATGAGCAGCAAATGAGCCGTAGAGACGGGAGTTAATAGAAAGTGAGAGGGAGATCGCTGAGGAGGCCGGAGGAGATGTGAGGAATGAAGGTGTCACAGGGCCACAGGGGGGAGAGAGGGGCTGGATGCTGGGAAGCTGCGGCTCATTATTAACTGTCTGATGGCATCTTCAAAACATGATACACTGACACTCGGGGTACAGGATAATGACACTGTCACTGGGGGTACAGGATAATGACGCTGACACTTAGGGTGCAGGATAATGACACTGACACTCGGGGTACAGGATAATGACACTGACACTCGGGGTACATGATAATGACACTGACACTCGGGGTACAGGATAATGGCACTGTCACTGGGGGTACAGGATAATGACGCTGACACTCGGGGTACAGGATAATGACACTGACACTCGGGGTACAGGATAATGGCACTGTCACTGGGGGTACAGGATAATGACGCTGACACTCGGGGTACAGGATAATGACACTGACACTCGGGGTACAGGATAATGACGCTGACACTCGGGGTACAGGATAATGTCGCTGATCTACCTTGGATCTAATCCTTATAAACAGGGAGGAAATGGTTGAGGAGGTAAAAGTGGCTGGGACCCTAGGAGGTAGCGACCATGCTATTTTAGAATTTTGGATAACTAGAGGCGGAAGACCTGTGAAGACTCAGACGTCAAGGTTAGATTTCAGAAAGGCAGATTTTAAGGGATTCAGAAAGAGAATTGGAGGGATCCAATGGCTGGATATCCTTAAAGACAAAAATGTCCAGGAAGGATGGGAAATCTTGAAAAATGAAATTCTCAAAGCACAGTTGTTAACAATTCCAAAAAGAGGGAAGAATAGGAAGCATTTAAGGAAACCAGGATGGATGAACACAGAACTTAAGCACATGCTAAAAAGGAAGAAAAAAATGTTTATAAAATGGAAAGAGGGAGGCATATCTAAAGAAGAATATAATGCTGTCTGCAGAACCTGCAGGGCACAAATCAGATTATCTAAAGCTGAAAATGAATTGAGGCTTGCAAGAGATGTCAAAAGCAATAATAAAGGATTTTGGGGATATGTCAAAAGTAAAAGAAAAGTCAAAGATGCTATAGGATTTTTACAGGATGAAAATGATGAAATGGTAAGACAGGATGTTGAGAAGGCTGAACTTTTAAATTCCTATTTTGCATCTGTTTTCTCTCAGAAAGGAAATGTAACATCAACTGTTATTCACTGTCCTATTAAGGGAATAGAAGAATCCAGGATATCTATAAACAGAAAGATAGTGAGGAAACACTTAGCTAACCTAAATGAATTCAAGTCTCCAGGTCCAGATGAATTACACCCCAGAGTACTGAAGGAGATAGCAGAAGAAATTTTTGAACCCCTCTCCATAATCTTTGAAAATTCTTGGAGAACAGGAGAAGTGCCAGAAGACTGGAGAAGAGCAAATGTTGTTCCTATCTTCAAAAAGGGGAAGAAGGTGGACCCAGGCAACTATAGGCCGGTGAGTCTGACTTCTATACCAGGAAAGATCTTTGAACAAATTATTAAACAACATGTATGTCAATACCTGGATAAGAATGAAGTGATTAAACAGAGTCAGCATGGGTTTGTAACTAATAAGTCATGTCAGACTAATTTAATTTCCTTCTATGATGGTATTACTGATTGGGTGGATCAAGGAAATGCTGTAGATATAGTATATCTTGACTTCAGCAAAGCATTTGACAAAGTCTCTCATACAATCCTTATTGAAAAAATGACTAAGTATGGAATGGACAAGGCAACTGTTAGGTGGATTCATAACTGGCTTAGTGATCGGACCCAAAGAGTGGTCGTAAATGGCTGCACATCCAGTTGGAAGAATGTCTCAAGTGGGGTACCACAGGGCTCTGTCCTGGGCCCTGTATTGTTCAACATCTTTATCAACGATTTAGATGAAGGAATTGAGGGTAAACTGATTAAATTTGCTGATGACACAAAGCTAGGAGGGATAGCTAATACTAGAGAAGAGAGAGAGAGGATTCATAAAGATTTAAATAAACTGGAGAAGTGGGCAGCAACTAACAGAATGGTTTTTAACAGGGAGAAATGCAAAGTACTACATCTGGGCAATAAAAATGAAAAAAGCATATACAGAATGGGAGGAATAGGGCTAAGTGACAGCACATGTGAAAAAGACTTGGGTATACTAATAGATCACAGACTGAATATGAGTCAACAGTGTGATGCAGCAGCAAAAAAGGCAAATGCAATTCTAGGATGTATTAACAGAAGCATACAGTCTAGATCACGTGAAGTAATTATTTCCCTCTACTCCTCTTTGGTCAGACCTCATCTGGAATATTGTGTCCAATTTTGGGCACCACATTTTAAAAAAGACATCAACAAACTGGAGCAAGTTCAGAAAAGAGCGACCAGAATGGTGACCGGTCTGCAAACCCTGTCTTATGAGGAAAGGTTGCAGGATTTGGGAATGTTTAGTTTGCAAAAGAGAAGACTGAGAGGAGACTTAATAGCTGTCTACAAATATCTAAAGGGCTGTCACATTGTAGAAGGATCAACTTTATTCTCATTTGCACAAGGAAAGACTAGAAGCAATGGGATGAAGCTGAATGGGAGGAGACACAGATTAGATATTAGAAAAAACTTTTTGACAGTTAGAGTGATCAATGAGTGGAACAGGCTGCCACGAGAAGTGGTGAGTTCTCCTTCAATGGAAGTCTTCAAACAGAGGCTGGACAGACATCTAACTGGGATGATTTAGCGAATCCTGCTTTGAGCAGGGGGTTGGACCAGATGGACCAGGAGGTCCCTTCCAACTCTACCATTCTATGATTCTATGATTCTATCATTCTATGATGCTCGGGGTACAGGATAATGACGCTGACACTCGGGGTACAGGATAATGACGCTGACACTCGGGGTACAGGATAATGACATTGACACTCGGGGTACAGGATGATTACACTGACAATCGGGGTACAGGATAATGAATAATGACGCTGACACTCAGGGTACAGGATAATGAATAATGACGCTGACACTCAGGGTACAGGATAATGACACTGACACTCGGGGTACAGGATAATGACGCTGACACTCGGGGTACAGGATAATGACACACTCAGGGTACAGGATTGTGACGCTGGCACTCGGGGTACAGGATAATGACACACTCAGGGTACAGGATAATGAATAATGACGCTGACACTCAGGGTACAGGATAATGAATAATGACTCTGACACTCGGGGTACAGGATAATGACGCTGACGCTCGGGGTACAGGATAATGACGCTGACACTCGGGGTACAGGATAATGACGCTGACACTCAGGGTACAGGATTGTGACGCTGGCACTCGGGGTACAGGATAATAACACTGACACTCGGGGTACAGGATTGTGACGCTGACACTCGGGGTACAGGATAATGACACTGACACTCTGGGTACAGGATAATGACACTGACACTCGGGGTACAGGATAGTGACGCTGACACTCGGGGTACAGGATAATGACGCTGACACTCAGGGTACAGGATTGTGACGCTGGCACTCGGGGTACAGGATAATAACACTGACACTCAGGGTACAGGATTGTGACGCTGACACTCGGGGTACAGGATAATGACACTGACACTCGGGGTACAGGATAATAACACTGACACTCGGGGTACAGGATAATAACACTGACACTCGGGGTACAGGATTGTGACGCTGACACTCGGGGTACAGGATAATGACACTGACACTCTGGGTACAGGATAATGACACTGACACTCGGGGTACAGGATAGTGACGCTGACACTCGGGGTACAGGATAATGACGCTGACACTCAGGGTACAGGATTGTGACGCTGGCACTCGGGGTACAGGATAATAACACTGACACTCGGGGTACAGGATTGTGACGCTGACACTCGGGGTACAGGATAATGACACTGACACTCTGGGTACAGGATAATGACACTGACACTCGGAGTACAGGATAGTGACGCTGACACTCGGGGTACAGGATAATGACAATGACACTCGGGGTACAGGATAGTGACGCTGACACTCGGGGTACAGGATAATGACACACTCAGGGTACAGGATTGTGACGCTGGCACTCTGGGTACAGGATAATGACACACTCAGGGTACAGGATAATGGCACTGACACTCTGGGTACAGGATAATGACACTGACACTCGGGGTACAGGATAATGACGCTGACACTCGGGGTACAGGATAATGACATTGACACTCGGGGTACAGGATGATTACACTGACAATCGGGGTACAGGATAATGAATAATGACGCTGACACTCAGGGTACAGGATAATGAATAATGACGCTGACACTCAGGGTACAGGATAATGACACTGACACTCGGGGTACAGGATAATGACGCTGACACTCGGGGTACAGGATAATGACACACTCAGGGTACAGGATTGTGACGCTGGCACTCGGGGTACAGGATAATGACACACTCAGGGTACAGGATAATGAATAATGACGCTGACACTCAGGGTACAGGATAATGAATAATGACGCTGACACTCAGGGTACAGGATAATGAATAATGACGCTGACACTCGGGGTACAGGATAATGACGCTGACACTCGGGGTACAGGATAATGACGCTGACACTCGGGGTACAGGATAATGACGCTGACACTCGGGGTACAGGATAATGACGCTGGCACTCGGGGTACAGGATAATAACACTGACACTCGGGGTACAGGATTGTGACGCTGACACTCGGGGTACAGGATAATGACGCTGACACTCGGGGTACAGGATAATGACAGTGACACTCTGGGTACAGGATAATGACACTGACACTCGGAGTACAGGATAGTGACGCTGACACTCGGGGTACAGGATAATGACACTGACACTCGGGGTACAGGATAGTGACGCTGACACTCGGGGTACAGGATAATGACACACTCAGGGTACAGGATTGTGACGCTGGCACTCTGGGTACAGGATAATGACACACTCAGGGTACAGGATAATGGCACTGACACTCTGGGTACAGGATAATGACACTGACACTCGGGGTACAGGATAATGACACTGACACTCGGGGTACAGGATAGTGACGCTGACACTCGGGGTACAGGATAATGACACACGCAGGGTACAGGATTGTGACGCTGGCACTCTGGGTACAGGATAATGACACTGACACTCGGGGTACAGGATAATGACGCTGACACTCGGGGTACAGGATAATGACACTGACACTCGGGGTACAGGATAGTGACGCTGACACTCGGGGTACAGGATAATGACACTGACACTCGGGGTACAGGATAGTGACACTGACACTCGGGGTACAGGATAATGACACTGACACCAGGGGTACAGGATAATGACACTGACACTCGGGGTACAGGATAATGACACTGACACTCGGGGTACAGGATAGTGACGCTGACACTCGGGGTACAGGATAATGACGCTGACACTCGGGGTACAGGATAATGACACTGACACCTGGGGTACAGGATAATGACACTGACACTCGGGGTACAGGATAATGACACTGACACTCGGGGTACAGGATAGTGACGCTGACACTCGGGGTACAGGATAATGACACACTCAGGGTACAGGATTGTGACGCTGGCACTCTGGGTACAGGATAATGACACACTCAGGGTACAGGATAATGGCACTGACACTCTGGGTACAGGATAATGACACTGACACTCTGGGTACAGGATAATGACACTGACACTCTGGGTACAGGATAATGACGCTGACACTCGGGGTACAGGATAGTGACGCTGACACTCGGGGTACAGGATAGTGACGCTGACACTCGGGGTACAGGATAATGACACTGACACTCGGGGTACAGGATAATGACACTGACACTCGGGGTACAGGATAGTGACACTGACACTCGGGGTACAGGATAGTGACGCTGACACTCGGGGTACAGGATAATGACACACTCAGGGTACAGGATAGTGACGCTGACACTCGGGGTACAGGATAATGACACACTCAGGGTACAGGATTGTGACGCTGGCACTCGGGGTACAGGATAATAACACTGACACTCGGGGTACAGGATAATGACACTGACACTCTGGGTACAGGATAATGACACTGACACTCTGGGTACAGGATAATGACGCTGACACTCGGGGTACAGGATAATGGCACTGACACTCGGGGTACAGGATAATGACACTGACACTCGGGGTACAGGATAATGACACTGACACTCGGGGTACAGGATAGTGACGCTGACACTCGGGGTACAGGATAATGACACTGACACTCGGGGTACAGGATAGTGACGCTGACACTCGGGGTACAGGATAATGACACTGACACTCGGGGTACAGGATAGTGACGCTGACACTCGGGGTACAGGATAATGACACTGACACTCGGGGTACAGGATAGTGACGCTGACACTCGGGGTACAGGATAATGACACACTCAGGGTACAGGATTGTGACGCTGGCACTCGGGGTACAGGATAATGACACTGACACTCTGGGTACAGGATAATGACACTGACACTCTGGGTACAGGATAATGACGCTGACACTCGGGGTACAGGATAGTGACGCTGACACTCGGGGTACAGGATAATGACGCTGACACTCGGGGTACAGGATAGTGACGCTGACACTCTGGGTACAGGATAATGACACTGACACTCTGGGTACAGGATAATGACACTGACACTCTGGGTACAGGATAATGACGCTGACACTCTGGGTACAGGATAATGACGCTGACACTCGGGGTACAGGATAGTGACGCTGACACTCGGGGTACAGGATAGTGACGCTGACACTCGGGGTACAGGATAATGACGCTGACACTCGGGGTACAGGATAGTGACGCTGACACTCGGGGTACAGGATAATGACACTGACACTCGGGGTACAGGATAGTGACGCTGACACTCGGGGTACAGGATAATGACGCTGACACTCGGGGTACAGGATAGTGACGCTGACACTCGGGGTACAGGATAATGACACTGACACTCGGGGTACAGGATAGTGACGCTGACACTCGGGGTACAGGATAATGACGCTGACACTCGGGGTACAGGATAGTGACGCTGACACTCGGGGTACAGGATAACCACTGCCCTATTCATATTTGTCATTAACAAATCTCCGCCCTCTTATGTCAGAACTTCTAGCAGCAGTTTGGGCTCCAGAGCTGCACTCCCTGTGGCCCTTTTCAGTCCTCGGTCCCTGAGTTGTGGGCACCTTCCATTGCTGGCCTTGGGCAGAGGCCAGTGCTGGCATTATATGAAGCAGGTAATCCCACTGCCCATCAGGTCACACGTGCGTCGAGGTACCGCTGACCACCGATTACAGAAGGGGTTAAAGTGACGGCTACCTGTAATCTGGTTACTCAGTAATAGGACTGAGCTCAGAGCAAAGAAGGTGGGGATCGGCCATCGGTCTGCTCCGGAGACATGGAGAATCCGGGACCTACCAGCTTATAATAGTGCGGGAGCGTAATAAGAGGGGTATCTGATATCAGTCTCACCACTGGAGATATGTGACATAAATGGGGGGCAGGGAATTGTCCCTTGTGTTGTTACCATGGCTGATAACAGAGAACAATAGATGTCGTTAGCTGTAAAAGCGTCGTCTTCCATGGACTGTGGATGGAGTAATGTGTAAGGAATGGATGACGCCCCGTAGGTGGACATTATATTATCCCTATGGGACTATTCCGGGCCCCGCAGCCAATCTGAAGCGTCGGGTGTCACTTATGGCGTAATTCCAGGTGAGCAAGGCGTGTTCCTCCAAGACTGAGGATGTCACCTGTAAGACTAACACTACTGATATCGTCCAGTCTACGTGTCGTGAGATACGGTGAAGTTTCCACGGCTTTAGCTGCAGCCTCTGGAGGTTGAGCATCTATTCTCTATAGGAAGCCTATAATAACCGGTCAGACCTTGTATAGACCTGGTGTCTGACGCTCACAGCCATGGATCCCAGCTCGATGACGCCCTGCCGGACATCGCCAAAACCGTATTTATCCTACTCCATAGAGGAGATATTGAAGAAACCGTCTCCTGCCTCCATGGAAAACACAAACCGGGAATATTCCTCAAAAAAGGATCCTCAGGAGTCACCTGCCGGTGAGCGTCTGTATGTACGAAAGGAGGTGATGACGTAGCAGAGCTGAGTGGGGTATTTGGTGTGATGATGGAACAGTTTAGCTCTGCTACATTCAGATATGTCTTGTCTGTGGGGGTCCGACACCTGGTTCGAAAAAGGGGGTGCGTGGTACGCCGCATTAAAACTCAGAATTGCTCTTTTCCACTAACAAACTCAGCTCTGCTGTATGTATATAGATATATAAAATACGTAATATACACTGCAATACCGCCATACAGCGCCGAGATGCTGCAGCCACATACAACACACATAATACCACCATATAGTGCCAGGATGATATTGTCGTGTACAGTCAATGTGTTACCGCCATGTACTGCCCAGGTGATACTGCCATATACACCCACGTAATACAACCAAATAGTGACAGGAGGATATACTACATACAGCCGATATAATACCACTAGTGCCAAGATGTTACTAACATGTAGTGCCCAGATGATACTACTATTCACAATGCAAAACTATCCAACAGTGCCTACATTGTGTTGTCATATAAAGGCTACATAATACTGCTATATAATGACCAGATGATACTGCCATGTACAAGCCACACAGTATTACCCTATAGTGCCAGGATGATATTGCCATATAGAGCCCATATAAATCCACCTTTAAATGCTATGAAAATGCTGCCATATACTACCCTAAATAATACTACCTAATACCAACATGATACTGCCGTATACAGCCCACTTACTACCACCTTATAGTGCCAAGATGATACTGCCATATAAAACTCACACTAGTCCTAACTAGTGCCAGGATTGTATTGCAACATAAAACCCAAATACAACTCTAAATAATACTACCTAATAGTACCCAGATGATATAGAATCATAGAATCGTAGAGTTGGAAGGGACCTCCTGGGCCATCTGGTCCAACCCCCTGCTCAAAGCAGGATTCGCTAAATCATCCCAGTCAGATGTCTGTCCAGCCTCTGTTTGAAGACTTCCATTGAAGGAGAACTCACCACTTCTCGTGGCAGCCTGTTCCACTCATTGATCACTCTAACTGTCAAAAAGTTTTTTCTAATATCTAATCTGTGTCTCCTCCCATTCAGTTTCATCCCATTGCCTTATATAGCTTACATAATACCGATATATAGTGCCAAGATAATACTATCAAATAGTATGAGGATGGTATTGCCATACCAGCCCAAATAATACCACCTTATAGTGCCAACATGATACTGCTATATACAGCCCACATGGTACAAACATACAGTGGCAAAATGATGCTGTCTATATAGCAAACATAATGCCGCCATAAAGAGCCAACATGATACCAGCATAAATAATCCACATAATACTGCCATATACAGCCCAAAGAATACAACTATCTTGTGCCAAGATGATACAGCCCATATAGTACAACAATATAGCATCAAGATGTTACTGCCATATAGAGCTGATATAATACCACTAGTGCCAAGCTAATACTACAGTTATGCAGTCGAAATATCGGATTTAGTACTGCTATATACTGCCCAGATTATGCAGGTATACATTGCCAACATAATACTGCTCTATACCACTAACATACCATATAGTATGATCTGTAGTATCCAAATACTTTACATCTGTTAATAACAACCTATGTAATATAGCCATAGACAGCCTACATAATACCAGAATGTAGTGCCAAGATAATACCACCACATCCAGCTCACATCATGTAAAGCTGTAAAGTGCAATGCTATTGTTGCCATGTACAACCTACGTAATAGTCGTTATAGTGCGTAGATAACATTACTTCCATATAGTTATCACATAAAAGCACTACATAGAGCCCGAATAATAATCCATAATAATCAGTCCAGATATATTAGTACTCCGAGTAAGAGTCTACAAAATACTTCTATAACAGCCCATATAATACCATCATATAGTGTCAACATAACACTACCGTATGCAGCCCACTCCACAACACTATATATTGCCATGATATTGCTGACCTACGCAAGCTACATAGTTCTGCCAGATCGTGCCAATATAATACTACCGCAAACAGCACTGTGCAATAGTGTTCAGCAGGTGAAGAACACTTTTGGCCAAACGTCTCTGAACAATAGATGGATTTAGCCGAGTCCCACTTGTTGCTTCCAGGTCTGAGTTGATGCCACTGCTGGATATTGAACAATTTTGCAGGGAAGTAACACGATGTGTCTTTCATCTCCTGTGTTAAGTTTCCTTAGCCAACTACCGAGTCTTCGATCCTCAAAGTGGCCCATTTCTTGCTACAAGATAAATTGAGCAGCTCATCTTGATACCTCCCAGTCTGTATTGAAATCCTTGCCTGGGAGACCCCTTGCCGATGCAGTCTAACTACCCTGTGTCTTGTTGCTGTGACAGTGAAGCCGTCTTCCACAACCTGGCTGTTCCTCAGAGATTGCGTAATATTTCCAAACACGGCCGACAAAATACCGCTATGTAATGCCAAAAACAATGCAGCCCATGTGCAGTCCACAAATTACCACTAGTGAGTACCCCAGCAGCACAGAGTATTTCAGGAGAGGAATATCCTGATAATGTGAAGGTTTGTGACCGGGCCGATCACAGGATGATGTCATTGTCACAGATGGGGTAGATAGAGACAGACTGATTTATAGAAGCAGGGCCCCCCAGCAGCACAGAGTATTTCAGGACAGAAATGCATGGTCTTCGCTCGGGATGTCACTTTTTTTTTCCTGACGACACACTGGAAATGTCACATATTAAATGTCCGTGACAACATTTCCACCGCAGTCTACACCGTGTGATGTGATTCTTCACGCTCGTTGCCCTTTAACAAAGTTTCGTATCGAACCCATTTAAAACTTCAGAGGGCGAGCGCCACATTCCCATTTTTCGCTCAGCGAGGAAGTTAAAGTGGCGTTAAATCCCATCGGTAGTGTGGTGTAATCTTCACTGTGTGACTGGTCGGCAATTTTCATTATAGAAAAAAAAATTATTATTACAGTACGGAACGTTATAAGGGGGCGTCTGGCTGTAAATAGGGTGTTGGGGCGACACGGAGTATGAATGGCAGCCGATGAGGAAATAAAAACTCTGCGGCCAATCCAGATGAGGCGATACCCCATAAGTTTCCTTAAAAACTTTAACAAGAGTTTTTTAAAGTAGTTAAAAAAGAAGAATCCGGGAAATTAATGACTTCTATTAAACTCTTACATTTCCACTATGAGCGATTTCAGGAGAACGCTAAGCATCGGCCTCTGAGTTATGGCTGTCTGGGCTCATCACAATATCTGATGGCGCTCACCCACCGCGAGAAGAGCCCAAGATTTATCATTATATTAATATGCGCAAGTTATATATGTGACGGAAATACTAATCCTTCTAATGTCAATGTTACAGGATGGTAAATCCCAGTACTGAACACTATGGACTACAGAGTAAAGTTCTCCAGTGTCACTGCTCGTCACCAGCTTACTGGAAAGTGCTGCCCCCTATGTACAAGAATGTAACTACTATAATACTGCCCCTATGTACAAGAATATAACTACTATAATACTGCCCCCTATGTACAAGAATATAACTACTATAATACTGACCCCTATGTACAAGAATATATCTACTATAATACTGCCCCTATGTACAAGAATATAACTACTATAATACTGCCCCTATGTACTAGAATATAACTACTATAATACTGCCCCCTATGTACAAGAATATAACTACTATAATACTGCTCCTATGTACAAGAATATAACTACTATAATACTGCCCCTATGTACAAGAATATAACTACTATAATACTACTCCTATGTACAAGAATTTAACTAATATAATACTGCCCCCTATGTACAAGAATATAACTACTATAATACTGCCGCCTATGTACAAGAATATAACTACTATAATACTGTTCCTATATACAAGAAAATAACTACTATAATACTACCCCTATGTACAAGAATATAGCTACTATAATACTGACGCCTATGTACAAGAATATAACTACTATAATACTGCTCCTATGTACAAGAATATAACTACTATAATACTACCCCCTATATACAAGAATATAACTACTATAATACTGCTCCTATGTACAAGAATATAACTACTATAATACTGCCCCTATGTACAAGAATTTAACTACTATAATACTGCCCCCTATGTACAAGAATATAACTACTATAATACTGCTCCTATGTACAAGAATATAACTGCTATAATACTGCCCCTATGTACAAGAATTTAACTACTATAATACTGCCCCCTATGTACAAGAATATAACTACTATAATACTGCCCCTATGTACAAGAATATAACTACTATAATACTGTCCCTATGTACAAGAATATAACTACTATAATACTGTCCCTATGTACAAGAATATAACTACTATAATACTGCTCCTATGTACAAGAATATAACTACTATAATACTACCCCCTATATACAAGAATATAACTACTATAATACTGCTCCTATGTACAAGAATATAACTACTATAATACTGCCCCTATGTACAAGAATTTAACTACTATAATACTGCCCCCTATGTACAAGAATATAACTACTATAATACTGCTCCTATGTACAAGAATATAACTGCTATAATACTGCCCCTATGTACAAGAATTTAACTACTATAATACTGCCCCCTATGTACAAGAATATAATACTGCTCCTATGTACAAGAATATAACTACTATAATACTGCCCCTATGTACAAGAATTTAACTACTATAATACTGCCCCCTATGTACAAGAATATAACTACTATAATACTGCCCCCTATGTACAAGAATATAACTACTATAATACTGCCCCCTATGTACAAGAATATAACTACTATAATACTGCTCCTATGTACAAGAATATAACTACTATAATACTGCCCCTATGTACAAGAATTTAACTACTATAATACTGCCCCTATGTACAAGAATATAACTACTATAATACTGCCCCCTATGTACAAGAATATAACTACTATAATACTGCTCCTATGTACAAGAATATAACTACTATAATACTGCCCCTATGTACAAGAATTTAACTACTATAATACTGCCCCCTATGTACAAGAATATAACTACTATAATACTGCTCCTATGTACAAGAATATAACTACTATAATACTGCCCCTATGTACAAGAATTTAACTACTATAATACTGCCCCCTATGTACAAGAATATAACTACTATAATACTGCTCCTATGTACAAGAATATAACTGCTATAATACTGCCCCTATGTACAAGAATTTAACTACTATAATACTGCCCCCTATGTGCAAGAATATAACTACTATAATACTGCTCCTATGTACAAGAATATAACTACTATAATACTACCCCTAGGTACAAGAATATAACTACTATAATACTGCTCCTATGTACAAGAATATAACTACTATAATACTGCCCCTATGTACAAGAATTTAACTACTATAATACTGCCCCCTATGTACAAGAATATAACTACTATAATACTGCTCCTATGTACAAGAATATAACTGCTATAATACTGCCCCTATGTACAAGAATTTAACTACTATAATACTGCCCCCTATGTACAAGAATATAATACTGCTCCTATGTACAAGAATATAACTACTATAATACTGCCCCTATGTACAAGAATTTAACTACTATAATACTGCCCCCTATGTACAAGAATATAACTACTATAATACTGCCCCCTATGTACAAGAATATAACTACTATAATACTGCCCCCTATGTACAAGAATATAACTACTATAATACTGCTCCTATGTACAAGAATATAACTACTATAATACTGCCCCTATGTACAAGAATTTAACTACTATAATACTGCCCCTATGTACAAGAATATAACTACTATAATACTGCCCCCTATGTACAAGAATATAACTACTATAATACTGCTCCTATGTACAAGAATATAACTACTATAATACTGCCCCTATGTACAAGAATTTAACTACTATAATACTGCCCCCTATGTACAAGAATATAACTACTATAATACTGCTCCTATGTACAAGAATATAACTACTATAATACTGCCCCTATGTACAAGAATTTAACTACTATAATACTGCCCCCTATGTACAAGAATATAACTACTATAATACTGCTCCTATGTACAAGAATATAACTGCTATAATACTGCCCCTATGTACAAGAATTTAACTACTATAATACTGCCCCCTATGTGCAAGAATATAACTACTATAATACTGCTCCTATGTACAAGAATATAACTACTATAATACTACCCCTAGGTACAAGAATATAACTACTATAATACTATGACATTCCTTTGGTGAGGAGTCATTTTATAATTAGACTTTTTGGTAGTGATGTTTTTGTTTCTCTATTTCCTTAGGTTCAGATTTGGTTCTTGAACACAATTCAGATTTTCCTTCAGACATCAGACATGAAGACTTTTCCCATCAGGAAGGTGATGATGAGATGAGTGATTCTGCACAGGTCAGCCCTCACAGTAAGTGACTGTTATATAGCTATTGTGTCAGGTTATTACTAATTTATGCTATTTATTATCTGTGGTGCTCATTATATGTCTCTCCTGAAATACTCTGTGCTGTGGTGTTTCAGTTCCACTTATACTCACCATACCTCCCATCAGTCATGTACTCATGTGTGTCCTGGATTTACATTTCCATGTGAATTTGGCTTTGTTATCAAGGTGAACGCAAGAACAAAAGAAGGATCAGAACCACTTTCACCATGGAGCAACTCCAGGAGCTGGAGAGGATCTTCCATGTGACACATTACCCCGATGTTCAGACAAGAGACAAGCTGGCCTCAAAGATTAAACTTCCCGAAACACGAGTCCAGGTACCTCAATTTTTTTTTATCTGGGAAGACTATTAGGTAGGCAGGATATTCTGTAGATGCCCTCTATATACTATTTATCCCCCTTGATCAGTCTCCTTCCCCATCTGGCAGCTGACAATATCTGCCATTCTCCCCAGCTATATTGATGTAGAGGCACTGCTCCTTCCTTGACAAGCAAGCAAAAAGCTAGTGACTGAGCATGTGTGTCCATCAACAATGAGCGCTCCAATCCCCCATACATCCTGGAGCCGCCTGGTCTCCATGTTTTACCCGTTAGAAGTAGAATTAGATTTAAAAGGGAGCCGTGTAGCTTTAAAAATTTTTAATTTTTCATTAATATATATTTTATTTCATAAGATTTGGTTTCAGAACCGACGCGCTAAATGGCGTAAATACGAAAAACTTGGCAATTTTGGAGGCCTCCAGAACCTTACTACACCTGACATGATTCCAGCACCGAAAGCTGATTCAGTGGTAAGCTGACATCACAACGATCATATTGATCCATGCATGGATATGTCAGCGTTCGTTGCATTGCATCATGAGCTCTGGAATATTATATTTTTAGTATTTAACTGTTTCCGAAGGACAATGTAAATATGGAAGGTGGACCACTGAGTTCATAAATTAAAAATGAAAATTGGCCCCACCCACGAGGAACCGAAGGTCTCAAAACAGTAAATAGAATAGAACTTTCCTCTTTTGTAATCGGTTTTGGATATATAAACCCATTCAAATTTCTTGGGATCTATTGGCTCCCAAACGTTTCCCTTGAAGGAAAGAACAATGCAATGCCCATTAAGCCGGTCCTCTATTAAGACGGGAATGTGATGACAGCAAGCACACTCTGTGCCACCAATATGTCATGATCCCACCACTGACACGGGTATGTCAGCGGACGGAGGGATGCGACGCACTGCCTGCACATGGCTATCACAGGCACAGTGGGGGCTTATCTTAGTTATCCCGCCACTGGTACCATGTGACAAAAATACAGCAAGCTAATCTTGCTCTAACAATTTATCGCAGAGGGGTTATTTTGGATGCCCCACCACTGCTAACAACCTTCCAAGAACTGCGGGGATTTATGGATATCCCACTTTCTCAGTTCCACTTTGGAACTCGCTGCTCTCCGACGCCCCCCTTACCCTCAGGTCAGTCAGGGAACTGCACCTAGGATAATTAGTCGGCGGATGGGCTGTTTGTTGTGCACGGGCAATTAGACTACTGCAGTGAGGGAATTATCGATGCTTTGGCCGTGGCCACTCATTCAGCATCTAAGACCCTTCTGTACTGCCAACTAGCCCAACCAACCAAACACACCACGCTGCCACCAGCCACGATTCACTTAATCAAAGAGTTAATTAAGAGGGTCCGTGGCAAACCCCCAAATTATTAGCGATTATCTAAAAAAGGCGCATAGTTCGTTTCTTAGAGCATGGAGACAAACTGATAATTTTATCATTTATTCCCAAAAATGTGGGCAGTGATTACACAGATAAAAGTTGTTACAAAGTTGAGACATTAAATATGTACAAGGCAAGTATAAAAATAACAGGGGTGAAAACAGAAATTACACTTACAGTTGCTTAAGGGTCTTTAGGCAAGCCATGTGGCTGGGGGGAGGGGCGGCCGGACATCTCCAGACATTTGGTGATCTTTCTGGCATCAAAACTCCAGCTTCAACTGAAGCACTGTAAGGGAGGGGCATCTTATAGCCTAGGGTCGGTTACATCACGAAAGGGGCAGTCTGCAGAAGTTCATCCCCCCTTTCTCCAAGTTGCCATTTAACTAAAAACTTATAATAACCATAACTTAATGAGGGAAGCTCGTATAGACACGCCGAGGGTCTCATTGGTTGCAGTTTATCAAATACAATAAAGCAACATCAAACATGCCATAATTAAGACACTCCATTTGGGAGCAATCCATATCTCAGTTTCTGGAGGGGTTGGAGCCATGAAAATTAGAAAGCTGGTTTTGTGCCCTTCTCAGAAATGTAATTATTATATCCCTGTCACATATGGTTTTTGTGATATGACTTGTTTTAATATTTCCTGTAGCTGAATTCAAGCCATATGTTTGAGAACAAAAGACGTCCTCTCCACTCAGCTTAATTAACATTCCTAGCTGTGGAGAGGGGCCAAATGCTTGTACCAGGAAGTGTCCTATTACCAGCAGGCAGAGGGGGGGAAGAGAGGGGAATGCTGCAGCTATGTGACAAGATTTTCTCCTAGAATGGTGGATTCTGGAAGGTTCCAACAAAATCATGCCTTACAGTACATTACAGGGAACTCCATAGAGGCTCTCACCATAGAGAGGCATGATAGGGTCAATCTGAGTTGAGTATCTTAGTTTTTTCCAGTACGATTTCAATATGGAAGGTGCACCATTGAGTTCATAAATTCAAACTGAAAATTGGCCCCACCCACGAGGAACTGGAGGTCTCAAAACAATAAAACAAATTAGACCTTTCCTCTTTTTACCATCTTTTTTGGATATAACCCACCCAAATGTCTTGGAATCTATTTGCTCCCAAACTTGTCCCTTGAAAGAAAAACAATGCAATGTCCATCAAGCCAGTCCTCTCACCAAAACAGTGACTCTCACCATCTACAGAGAAATACATTGGGGCCAATCTGAGTATTTTAGTTTTTCTCAGTACAATTTCAATATGGAAGGTGCACCACCGAGTCCGTAAATTCATAATGAAAATTGGCCCCACCCACGAGGAACCAAAGGTCTCAAAGCCATAATTAAAATAGACCTTCCCACTTCAGAGATGATATAAGAAGCGCACCACTCAGTTTATGCTTTCATAGGAAAAATTTGGCCTGCCCATGAAATGATTGGTTGTTTCATAAAAATAATAATAGTGTCCTTTAATAATGTTTTTTTGTATACAAAAGTATGAAATGTAGAAATTTGCTAAATGTAGTACATTTCAAAAAATTTTCCTTTCCTGATCATAGATTTGGGACATTACATAACTTATATTTTCACCTCCTACATGGCTTCTAGTATAGCCATATGGGTGATGCAGCACCAATAGAAAATTAGTACCGCCCAAGAGGAGCTAGATGTCCCATAAAAATAACTCTATGCAAAACCCAAACATTTTGAGATCCATTTTCTCCCAAAACTACTCCTTTACGGAAGGAAAAATGCAAAGCCCATCATGCCAGACCCTTATAAAGAGGGGGGGACCCTTTAATGGCTCCAATTACCAGTAAAGAATCCTAATGGGGCAAACGTAAACCCAATAGTTCCCATCGCCACTGTAGATATCCTCCCTTGCAGTCCACAATGTGGGTCTATATAACGTAGTAAATAATAATACTTTTTGGAATGAGAACATTTTCAAAATTTTGTACATTTTGAGCCTGTTTCTTTTCTGACAATGGACCTTGAGATATTACTTTTTTTTTTTGCCCATCCGCCTTGCTTCCTATTTCCTTGCTGGTATTTAAAGCATAAACTTGTCCCGCCCACAAGGGACTTGGACCTCCCATAGTTTTTGCCTATAACCTTCCGAAAAGGAACTTATTTCCTTCCGGACCTTCACTCCAAAAGAAGTGAAAATTAAGTGGTCATCAACCCAATCTCCTACAATGAGGTGGAACGCGAACAAGACTGAGACCAACAAGTCCAACCCACGAGGTTCATAATGGCCACTGCTCCCTCCCAGTCTATAGAAGGGGCAACAAAAATTTGGTAAATTTCTAATATTTTCCCCTTCCTGATTTGCATTCCTTTAATTTTGCAGGACTTCAACTTACATATGAAGACGTCTTCCCGTATCGAACCAACCCATAGGTATTACGTACCTTTTCAAGGTCACATTACCTCCTTGGCATCCTTAGTGCCCAATTTGTCCTCCATAGCGTCTCAACAAGGAATATTAATGAGGCCAAAACCCTACTACGTTCCTTTCCCTCACAGGGTCGGCTACAGCGGTTTTCTGGCCATGCCAACATAGTTTGGAGAGGTGACTGAGAAGCTCTCATGTTTGGATGACATTCTCGTGCTACGTGGTGCGAGTCGCGCTGCGTAATGCGCGGCAGATGGAGTCGGCACTTCATCAGAGGAAGAAATATATCTGTAACTAACGGCAAGCGGTTAATTGCTCCTCTCCGGAGGGCGACAAGAGACGCTTCACCACAAAAACCCATTTATCTGTTGTTTAAAATCTGGAGATGGAGATAAACAAGCGGCAAGATCGCCAAGAACGCAGGAACAATTAAAACACCTTATCATTTATTTATACCCCGGAAGCGGGGGTAGAAAAAGGGCGGAAAGTGCGAGCAGATGTTCCCGAAGTCCATTTAACTTGGCTCCATGGGAACACTGTAGAAGACGAGTCGAACTGACGGCTGCAACGTTTTATACGATCGAAAAGAGGAAAATGAAGATCGCGGATCTGACGAGCAAAAGGTTTCAAGAGACGAATTTCCAAGGTGGAAGTGATACGAGATATTTCGATGTCCCATCTGCTCAGGGACTTTTTTTGTGGACTAAGAAAGCAGAATGGATGAGTTTAATGTTCCTGCGCTTGGAATGAGAAGATGAGAATTCTGCTGCTTCAGCCTCAAGTGGAAAGACGATGGATAGAATTGTCTAGGAGAGCTAACAGCGGAGCGGCGCACAGAGGATTATCGAAAACTGGTAGATATACCACAGTATAGTGGTGAGCGCACGATATAGCCGTGAGCATACAGCGACATGACAATTATTCAGAGGTGAGCGTACAGTGACGAGGTGTGCGTACAATAAACTGATGAGCGCACGGCAGTGAGCATACTTTGATGAGGAGAGCATACAAAAAACTGATGAGCGCACAGCAGTGAGCATACTGTGACGAGGTGAGCGTACAAAAAACTGATGAGCGCACGGCAGTGAGCGTACAGTGAAGAGGTGTGCGTACAATAAACTGATGAGCGCACAGCAGTGAGCATACTGTGACGAGGTGAGCGTACAATAAACTGATGAGCGCACGGCAGTGAGCATACTGTGACGAGGTGCGCGTACAATAAACTGATGAGCGCACGGCAGTGAGCATACTGTGACGAGGTGTGTGTACAATAAACTGATGAGCGCACAGCAGTGAGCATACTGTGACGAGGTGAGCGTACAATAAACTGATGAGTGCACGGCAGTGAGCATACAGTGACGAGGTGTGCGTACAATAAACTGATGAGCCCACAGCAGTGAGCCTACTGTGCCGAGGTGAGCGTACAATAAACTGGTGAGTGCACAGCAGGGAGCATACTGTGACGAGGTGAGCGTACAATAAACTGGTGAGCGCACAGCAGTGAGCATACTGTGACGAGGTGAGCGTACAATAAACTGGTGAGTGCACAGCAGTGCGCATACTGTGATGAGGTGAGCGTACAATAAACTGATGAGCACACAGCAGTGAGCATACTGTGACGAGGTGAGCGTACAATAAACTGGTGAGCGCACAGCAGTGAGCATACTGTGATGAAGTGAGCATACAATAAACTGGTGAGCGCACAGCAGTGAGCATACTGTGACGAGGTGTGCGTACAATAAACTGATGAGTGCAGAGCAGTGAGCTGTATGTTGAAGTGGTGAGCATACAGTTGTGAGCTTATAGTGAAGTTGTGAGCATACACTGGCAGGCATACAGTGGTGAGCTTATAGTGACATGGTGAGCATACAGTGAATTAGTGAGCTTATATACAGTGGTGAGCTTGTATTAAAGTGGTGAGCATACAGTAGTGAGCTTATAGTGAAGTGAGCATCCAGTGAAATGATGAGTATACAGTGGTGAGCTTATAGTGAAGTGGTGAGCGCACAGAACTGATCATGCAATGGAATGCAGTGGTGACTTTATAGTGGTGAGCTTATAGTGAATTGGTCAGCATACAGTGGTGAGCTTATAGTGAAGTGGTCAGCATACAGTGGTGAGCTTATAGTGAAGTGGTCAGCATACAGTGGTGAGCTTATAGTGAAATGGTCAGCATACAGTGGTGAGCTTACAGTGAAGTGGTCAGCATACAGTGGTGAGCTTATATTGAACTGGTGAGTATACAGTAGTGAGCTTATAGTGAAGTGTTCAGCATACAGTGGTGAACTAATAGTGAAGTGGTCAGCATACAGTGGTGAGCTTATAGTGAAGTGGTCAGCATACAGTGGTGAGCTTATAGTGAAGTGGTCAACATACAGTGGTGAGCTTATAGTGAAGTGGTCAGCATACAGTGGTGAGCTTATAGTGAAGTGGTCCGCATACAGTGGTGAGCTTATAGTGAAGTGGTGAGCGCACAGAACTGATCATGCAATAGAATGCAGTGGTGTCTTTATAGTGGTGAACTTAGAGTGAATTGGTCAGCATACAGTGGTGAGCTTATAGTGAAGTGGTCAGCATACAGTGGTGAGCTTATAGTGAAGTGGTCAGCATACAGTGGTGAGCTTATAGTGAAGTGGTCAGCATACAGTGGTGAGCTTATATTGAACTGGTGAGTATACAGTAGTGAGCTTATAGTTCTGAGCTTATAGTGAAGTGTTCAGCATACAGTGGTGAGCTTATAGTGAAGTGGTCAGCTTACAGTGGTGAGCTTATAGTGAAGTGGTCAGCATACAGTGGTGAGCTTATAGTGAAGTGGTCAGCATACAGTGGTGAGCTTATAGTGAAGTGGTCAGCATACAGTGGTGAGCTTATAGTGAAGTGGTCAGCATACAGTGGTGAGCCTATAGTGAAGTCAGCATACAGTGGTGAGCTTATAGTGAAGTGGTCAGCATACAGTGGTGAGCTTATAGTGAAGTGGTCAGCATACAGTGGTGAGCTTATAGTGAAGTGGTCAGCATACAGTGGTGAGCTTATATTGAACTGGTGAGTATACAGTAGTGAGCTTATAGTTGTGAGCTTATAGTGAAGTGTTCAAGTGTTCAGCATACAGTGGTGAGCTTATAGTGAAGTGGTCAGCTTACAGTGGTGAGCTTATAGTGAAGTGGTCAGCATACAGTGGTGAGCTTATAGTGAAGTGGTCAGCATACAGTGGTGAGCTTATAGTGAAGTGGTCAGCATACAGTGGTGAGCTTATAGTGAAGTGGTCAGCATACAGTGGTGAGCCTATAGTGAAGTCAGCATACAGTGGTGAGCTTATAGTGAAGTGGTCAGCATACAGTGGTGAGCTTATAGTGAAGTGGTCAGCATACAGTGGTGAGCTTATAGTGAAGTGGTCAGCATACAGTGGTGAGCTTATAGTGAAGTGGTCAGCATACAGTGGTGAGCTTATAGTGAAGTGGTCAGCATACAGTGGTGAGCCTATAGTGAAGTCAGCATACAGTGGTGAGCTTATAGTGAAGTGGTCAGCATACAGTGGTGAGCTTATAGTGAAGTGGTCAGCATACAGTGGTGAGCTTATAGTGAAGTGGTCAGCATACAGTGGTGAGCTTATAGTGAAGTGGTCAGCATACAGTGGTGAGCTTATAGTGAAGTGGTCCGCATACAGTGGTGAGCTTATAGTGAAGTGGTGAGCGCACAGAACTGATCATGCAATAGAATGCAGTGGTGTCTTTATAGTGGTGAACTTAGAGTGAATTGGTCAGCATACAGTGGTGAGCTTATAGTGAAGTGGTCAGCATACAGTGGTGAGCTTATAGTGAAGTGGTCAGCATACAGTGGTGAGCTTATAGTGAAGTGGTCAGCATACAGTGGTGAGCTTATATTGAACTGGTGAGTATACAGTAGTGAGCTTATAGTTCTGAGCTTATAGTGAAGTGTTCAGCATACAGTGGTGAGCTTATAGTGAAGTGGTCAGCTTACAGTGGTGAGCTTATAGTGAAGTGGTCAGCATACAGTGGTGAGCTTATAGTGAAGTGGTCAGCATACAGTGGTGAGCTTATAGTGAAGTGGTCAGCATACAGTGGTGAGCTTATAGTGAAGTGGTCAGCATACAGTGGTGAGCCTATAGTGAAGTCAGCATACAGTGGTGAGCTTATAGTGAAGTGGTCAGCATACAGTGGTGAGCTTATAGTGAAGTGGTCAGCATACAGTGGTGAGCTTATAGTGAAGTGGTCAGCATACAGTGGTGAGCTTATATTGAACTGGTGAGTATACAGTAGTGAGCTTATAGTTGTGAGCTTATAGTGAAGTGTTCAAGTGTTCAGCATACAGTGGTGAGCTTATAGTGAAGTGGTCAGCTTACAGTGGTGAGCTTATAGTGAAGTGGTCAGCATACAGTGGTGAGCTTATAGTGAAGTGGTCAGCATACAGTGGTGAGCTTATAGTGAAGTGGTCAGCATACAGTGGTGAGCTTATAGTGAAGTGGTCAGCATACAGTGGTGAGCCTATAGTGAAGTCAGCATACAGTGGTGAGCTTATAGTGAAGTGGTCAGCATACAGTGGTGAGCTTATAGTGAAGTGGTCAGCATACAGTGGTGAGCTTATAGTGAAGTGGTCAGCATACAGTGGTGAGCTTATAGTGAAGTGGTCAGCATACAGTGGTGAGCTTATAGTGAAGTGGTCAGCATACAGTGGTGAGCTTGCAGTGATGTGGGAGGCATAAAGTGAAGTTGTGAGCATACAGCGATGATCGCTTTGTGTTCTCCATGTTACAGACCGGTACGCGGACAGCTACATCAGCTGTACAATGTGAGAACTGCACATATCTTTGCTTATTTGACCTGTAAAAGTGGAATTGGTTTTAAAGAGGTAGTCTAGATTAGAAATCCTTATGTATTAACACCCTGGTGAGAAATTTTGCTTGTGAAAATTCATGGCTCCATCTAAACACAGAGAGAACCCTGGTAATCCATTATCCGTCCCTGCCTGATCCTTCAGAAGCTGAACGCAATCATCACATCATGTTCAGTTTCCTGGAGCATTCCACTACACATCAGGTCTGATTAAGCTCCACACCACACTAGACCACCAGGGAAGTTATTCTCCACTTTACCATGATAGAAGCTGACATTAACCTGCTGACCACACTAGACTACCATGGAAACTGACATTAACCTGCTAACCACACTAGACCACTAGGAAAACTGATATTAACCTGCTAACCACACTAGACTACCAGGGAAACTGACATTAACCTGTTTATCACGCTAGACCACAAGGGAAGCTGACATTAACCTTCTAACCACACTGCACTACCAGGGAAGCTGACATTAACCTGCTAACCACACTAGACTACCAGGGAAGCTGACATTATCCTGTGTATCACACTAGACCACCAGGGAAGCTGACATTAACCAGTTTATCAAACTAGACCACCAGGAAAGCTGACATTAACTTGCTAACCACACTAGATCACCGGAGAAGCTGACGTTAACCTGTTTATCACACTAGACCACCAGGGAAGCTGACATTAACCTGCTAACCACATTAGATCACCAGAGAAGCTGACTTTAACCTGCTAACCACATTTGACCACAAGGGAGGCTGACATTAACCTGTTTATCACACTAGACCACCAGAGAAGCTGACATTAACCTGTTAAACACACTAGACCACCACGGAAGCTGACATTAACCTGTTCACCTATATACCGAAGGGTATCAATAACCCCTTTCTTGTTCCAGACCACCAGGTAGTCTTACATTAACACCTGCATTGCTCTAGGTAACAAGAGATTTGGGCACTACTCTACCCAACCAAAGAAACTTGTATTAACCTCTTCAGTACCTAAACCTCTTCAGTACCTAGACCACCAGACAAGTTGGACCTCAGAAAAAAAAAGATTTTCAGATTTTGATTGGAGTAAGGGGTCTATGAACTCGGAGAATCATTACAAGTCATCAGTCAATTAACCTTTGTATGAGAGGCGTATAATTCATTGTTCCCAGAATGTCTGACATCAATGAGGCTCAATTCCCTGCTGCGGAAAATGCATTGACTGCTTGTATGGCAGAGTGCGAAACGCGACACACACTGGATGACTGCTAACAACACGACCCCGCAGGGCACGTCACTTCAGAAAGACCAATCTCAATACAAAAAAGATATTCTGCATCTATCGCCTGGGGAGTAGCAATCACTTTCTCCAAACTTCTGACACCCAGCATGATACGCTATGGATATATATATTTAGATACTGTATATATACTCACCGCTTCCTTGAAATTAATTGGGGCGAGTCTGTCTTCAATATGGAGTCTGGCGCATAGCGGAGGGCAAGAGGTGGGTGATATTTGGGCTCATTAATCACAAGCAACTACGCTGGTAATACAAATTCACAGCACGCCGGTGACTGGAAGTGATATCGCACTGAGCATACGAGCAAATTAGGGTCACCAACGCATTTCGAGTCCTGAAGTCTCTCGCATGTTATAGAGAAGACAGAATGGATCTAGATGCTAAAACCTCAGGGTCAAAAAGTACAAACTTGAATCATGATTTTACTTTTCCCTCGGGGGGTAAAATAGATGGAAAAGCATTATATTCGAGCACCGTCTGCATAAATAAAATTCTGCAGTTCCTTCCGTCTTCAGTGTGGAATTTGCTTTGGAGAGGAAGGATAGAGAAAGTTTATTACTGGCATTGCTAGATTCACGGTGGGCTATTCAACAACTGAACAGACCAAAAACTGAACTTGGTTCTCCAACGCGTTTCAGGTCACACTTCCATTATTTTACATAGGAAATAGGGTTCATATTTCTTGTCCCCAAAAATTAAAGACTAATAATAATGATTTTTGTTTCCTACATTGTAGGAAAATAGGAGTAATAGATTCTCCAGCTTCTTGATATGTGTTGGGACAATTACATGTTTAATATGGAGTGTTCTATGAAGATGGATGAAAATAGCAGGCTCATTCGGAGGGATAATCTACTGTAGACTCACAGGGATAAAGGAAAACACTAATCACACAAACACATATAACAGATGAGTGAACCAGGGAGTGGAAGGATGGGGTAAAACCAAAGTAGGAGAAGGAGAGGGGATTATCACACACCCAAAACCTCACAACAGTCTCAGATAAATCCACCAAATGCCTTCTCAAACAACTACAACAAACCACCATCTCCTAACCATGCAGCATGAAGCTTGCTCTGGAAATGAGCGCTAGCCAGGGCCCAGATTATATAGGAGATGGGTGTGGCTAACAGTGAACAGCTGAGAGCCTTAATGCAGGAAAGCCAATGGGGTAAAACCAAAGTAGGAGAAGGAAAGGGGATTATCACTCACCAAAAACCTCACAACTGTCTCAGATAAATCCACCAAATGCCTTCTCAAACAACTACAACAAACCACCATCTCCTAACCATGCAGCATGAAGCTACTCTGGAAATGAGCGCTAGCCAGGGCCCAGATTATACAGGAGATAAGAGTGGCTAACAGTGAACAGCTGAGAGCCTTAATGCAGGAAAGCTTCCAGGAGCTCTCAACTGAGCAAATTAACCCTTGCACTACTAAAAGAAACCTGCAATATTTAATATGAAGGTGAAGTGGTTCTAATCATTGAAGGAGTAGGAGAAATCAGACGCTGCAGTCTTCTGGCTCCTCTCTGTCACGGTAAACCTGTGACAATAGCATACTCTATGATCATAACATGGGATTAAGCACCATCAGAGAAAAATTTAGAACAAAGTCTATAACTGTTACAGCGTGGTATTCATAGGCTGCATTCACACATTGCATTTTTGACAGTTTTGCTATGTTTTCTTATACAAATGACAATGTAGCCTAAAATGTGGCAACATCTGACTTTTGCACCGAACCAGAATATCAGTATATTCCATACACTGGAGCCGTAGGCACCTGATGTATAGCCACAGTTGCACCTTACTACCGAGGCCTCTTGATTAAGGACCTACTGTAGGTAATTTTTCTGCTTTCAAGGTCAATCCAGATGTAAGGTAGAATGCAGTGCTCCGAATGGCTTCTAATTAACGCAGCCTTTTACGGTTTTCTTCAGGCCGCGCCGCGTGCTGTAATTGTTGGGAAGGACGAGGCATTGTATAATTAGCGGCACGGCCTGCAGATCTGACAGCGTAGAAGACCGGCTTCTCATAATTAAGGAGATTACATTTGGAATCAGACACATCACCTCTGTTTCGGTTATGAATTATGCCATAGTCGGGGATCCCTTTTAAAAGGAACCTGTCATCGGTTTTACACCTTTTAAAGCATGTAAACCACTTTATACCCCAATAACTATTAAAAAGTCCTTTAATCAAGTCCCACTCTGTACGCAAAATGCACTGTCCGGTCCGATGGGTGTCTCCGGACCACACTCGTCACCTCCTCACTTTCAAACATCGCCTCTTCTTTCTTGGTGGATATGGATGATTTCAACCTGTATCATCTGCATGGTGCTGGAAGTCTCGCACCTGCGCAGACGGACTGCTGACCTGAGCAGGCGCGCCTCACACTGCCCTACTGAGTCCCATAGTGCGCAGGCCCTGGCTTTACTTCCACAGCATCAGCGACTTAATCCACTACTCGCACTGTGAGGGGGCGCCTACGCGAGTCTCAACGACACAGGCGCGAGACTTTGAACACTGGCTGGATGATGTTGGATATGTCCAATAAGACAGAAATTTGCCGGGACTGAGGATGCATCGAGTCTGGCCTGGAGACACCTCTTGGACTGGATGGCACAATTTGCATCCCTTTAAGAACTCTGAAAGAGGGGAGAGACCAAAAACCCAACCAGATTCCCTGCCCTGTCAAGGAAGGAAACTTTAGACCCAACCGTTGTACCTTTAGTGCCAACCATAGTGCCATAAGGTGACAGTCATAGCGCCAAACTGGGAGGCCCGGCTGCTCCCTTCTTATAGGATGCCATTAAAGATGAACCAATGAGCACAACCACAACAAGACCCTGATAAATTGGACCTCATTCCAAGTCTCCTTCGCGCCTTGGCTCATCTTGTTTCTTCGGTGTCCCAGCAGTATGGATTTGTGTCCTGTTTTGAAGCCAAACGTTTTGGCAGCTCCCTGCCTGGCACTTTTTTTTGGGTTCCGTTTTACCAGTGTTTTGTTCTCTTTAAAAAAAAGAAAAAACTTTTTCACGACCTTTAGAGACTATTGCATGAAAGCTGTTTTTCCATACTCGCACACAAGGGACGATTTACGGCTCCGTGGATTCAAATTCATCATGTTCACTCCAGGTCTCAATGGACCCCCAGAGTCTCAAAATCGGCTCATGCATATTTCATCTAATTCTCAGTTATTTATTTTTTTTATTATTATTTTGCATCTTAAACACTTTTCTTCAGTAAAGCTTAACATACAAAATCCCGGGAGATAAGAGGAAGAAATGCACTAATTTCATTTATTATGTGTACCCAGGGATGAATAATGCACAGTTGGTCAATGCAAAAAAAAAGTTTCCAAAAACTTTTTTTTTATTATTTTATCAAGAAAACTTTCCAAACAATGTCAGGAAAGTACCAGGAAAAAAAGAGAGCACTTACCAGACTCATAGTAGGGCTAACAAGTCTCCCAAAATTTCCTAGTAAAAGAAGCCCCATCAACAGGGACGGGGTGTGAAGAAGGCGGTGAGAGATCTTCTTAAGCTCCCAAATTAGCAGATGATGGGCACAGACTTGGACTTCCCATTGGAAAATCGGAGGCCATCTTGGAGATATTATAGGGTTGCCTATCTTTTAATTTTAGGTCCCATTGACTGACCCAAGGAGATATTGGCACTACACATGAGCCATCGATGAAAAGTCTGGTTCTTCACCATCTTAGATTACTTAATCTTCCCAAAGATGGACATTAGGAGATATTGGCACCCAGCATGGACCCAATGCTGAATAGTCTGGGCCTTCACCATCTTAGATTACTTAATCTTCCCAAGGATAGACATTAGGAGATATTGGCACCACGTATGGACCCAACGATGAAAAGTCTGGTTCTTCACCATCTTAGATTAATCTTCCCAAGGATGAACATTAGGAAATATTGGCACCATGTATGGACCCAACGATGAAAAGTCTGGTTCTTCACCATCTTAGATTAATCTTCCCAAGGATGGACATTAGGAAATATTGGCACCACGTATGGACCCAACGATGAAAAGTCTGGTTCTTCACCATCTTAGATTAATCTTCCCAAGGATGAACATTAGGAAATATTGGCACCACATATGGACTCAAGGATGAATAGTCTGGTTCTTTAACGTCTTTGATTACTTAATCTTCCCAAGGATGAACATTAGGAAATATTGGCACCACGTATGGACCCAACGATGAAAAGTCTGGTTCTTCACTGTTTTAGATGACTTAATCTTTGTTATAAGGGTATGGTGACCGATTGCCCTCGCGTTATCACAGCCTCGACCGCTGTCCGACCTCGGCTGCTGTATGCCTAAGAGGGGAGGGGGGATAATTCACGTTATCTTTGGAGGGTCATAAAGTAATTTTGCAGTAATTAGAAACCCAACAAATTCAAAGCCGTTTACAGTCGGTTCATGCAGTTTCACCTGCTTTATCTCCCACGCAGTTGCCTGTAGATATCCGAAGAGCCATAAACTGGTCAATGTGAATGGAGTCACGTCTTAGACTGACTCTGAGAATTAGACATGGCCTTCGAAAATACGTTGCGCCGTGTGGATCGTGTTCAGACAATGAACATAGGAATCTAAAGGATTTCTCTAAAATCAAAAAGTCCTCCATTCATTCTGCTTTATTGATTCCCATACCACATGAGCTTCAAGCAATGACTGTATCGTTTTTGGAGGAATTTGGGAAGGTAGCACATACACCATTTACAAAAAGAGACAAGGCATAGTTCCTCAGCTATAGGAGGGAGTTGAAAAGGCATTATATGTGCCAATATAATTCACTGTGAGTGACTGTGAGGCAGTAATATATATGCTTATGTGATTAGTAGTGAGAAACAAGGAGGCAGTACTATCTGTGCCTATGCTTTTGGCAGAAATGCAGCACTATCTGTGCCTACATATTTACTGGAAGAGATACAGAAAGAGAATTATCTAACTATAAAATTTACAGAAAGTAAAAAGGAGGTAGTACTATACCTGTATCATTTACAGCAAGAGACAGGGAAACAGCACTATCTGTACCTGAAAAAATCTGCAGGAAGAGAGAAGAAAGCAGTTTTACCTCTAACTATATAATTTACAGAAAGCAGCAAGGAAGTAGTACTATCTAAACTAACTGTACTTACATCATTTACAGCAAGAGAGGCAGCACTATCTGTACTTACAAACTCTATAGTAAGTGATAGGGGGCAGTATTATCGGAATTTGCACAATTTGCAGGAAGAGAAAGGGTAGAAAACTGTGCCTTTAATACTATATGAAGAGACAGGAAGGCACTACTATCTGTAGGTACATCATTTACAGAAAGAAACAGGGAGGCAGCACTATCTGTACCTAAATGATTTACAGGAAGAAACAGGGAGGCAGCACTATCTGTAACTACATCATTTACAGAAAGAAACAGGGAGGCAGTACTATCTGTAGCTACATCATTTACAGGAAGAAACAGGGAGGCAGCACTATCTGTAGCTACATCATTTACAGAAAGAAACAGGGAGGCAGCACTATCTGTACTTCTATCATTTACAGGAAGAAACAGGGAGGCAGCACTATCTGTAGCTACATCATTTACAGAAAGAAACAGGGAGGCAGCACTATCTGTAGCTACATCATTTACAGGAAGAAACAGGGAGGCAGTACTATCTGTACCTAAATGATTTACTGGAAGAGACAGGGAGGCACCACTATCTGTAACTACATCATTTACTGGGGAGGCAGTACTATCTGTAGCTACATCATTTATAGGAAGAGACATGGAGGCAGCACTATCTGTACTTTTATCATTTACAGGTAGAGACAGCAAGGCAGATCCTTTCAGTACTGTAAGTTGCCTCCAAGGATCAAAATAGTATTTCAGGCACATCCATCAGATGATCAGCAGAACTGAGATTGGGGAACTGGGAGACAAGTCATCACATTGAATTCTTTGGTTAGGTGGTACATATCGCCAGGATTCAAGGTTTCCAATCAGAATATGGCCTTATCACACTGCCTCCACCAGCTAACCTTCACTCTCTTCCTCACGTGCATCTATGAGATTTTGGGAAACCATGAACTTTTTACCAGTTCACTATTTGTATGCCAGGAACACCCCACAAGACCTGCCGTATACTGGGAACATCCACAAGGCCTGCCGTATACTGGGAACACCTCAGAAGACCTGCCGTATACTGTGAACACCCCACAAGACCTGCCGTATACTGGGAACACCCCCCAAGACCTGCCGTATACTGGGAACACCCCACAAGACCTGCCTTATACTGGGAACACCCCACAAGACCTGCCGTATACTGGGAACACTCCACAAGACCTGCCGTATACTGGGAACACTCCACAATACCTGCCATATACTGGGAACACCCCACAAGACCTGCCGTATACTGGGAACACCCCACAAGACCTGCCATATACTGGGAACACCCCACAAGACCTGCCGTATACTGGGAACACTCCACAAGACCTGCCGTATACTGGGAACACTCCACAAGACCTGCCATATACTGAGAACACCCCACAAGACCTGCCGTATACTGAGAACACTCCACAAGACCTGCCATATACTGAGAACACTCCACAAGACCTGCCGTATACTGGGAACACTCCACAAGACCTGCCATATACTGAGAACACCCCACAAGACCTGCCGTATACTGAAAACACTCCACAAGACCTGCCGTATACTGAGAACACTCCACAAGACCTGCCATATACTGAGAACACTCCACAAGACCTGCCGTATACTGGGAACACTCCACAGGACCTGCCATATACTGGGAACACCCCACAAGACCTGCCGTATACTGGGAACACTCCACAAGACCTGCCGTATACTGGGAACACTCCACAAGACCTGCCATATACTGAAAACACCCCACAAGACCTGCCGTATACTGAGAACACTCCACAAGACCTGCCGTATACTGAGAACACTCCACAAGACCTGCCGTATACTGGGAACACTCCACAAGACCTGCCGTATACTGGGAACACCCCACAAGACCTGCCGTATACTGGGAACACTCCACAAGACCTGCCGTATACTGGGAACACTCCACAAGACCTGCCGTATACTGAAAACACCCCACAAGACCTGCCGTATACTGGGAACACTCCACAAGACCTGCCATATACTGGGAACACCCCACAAGACCTGCCGTATACTGAAAACACCCCACAAGACCTGCCGTATACTGGGAACACTCCACAAGACCTGCCATATACTGGGAACACCCCACAAGACCTGCCATATACTGGGAACACCCCACAGGACCTGCCATATACTGAGAACACCCCACAAGACCTGCCATATACTGAGAACACTCCACAAGACGTGCCATATACTGAGAACACTCCACAAGACCTGCCGTATACTGGGAACACTCCACAAGACCTGCCATATACTGGGAACACCCCACAAGACCTGCCATATACTGGGAACACCCCACAAGACCTGCCATATACTGGGAACACCCCACAAGACCTGCCATATACTGAGAACACCCCACAAGACCTGCCATATACTGAGAACACTCCACAAGACCTGCCGTATACTGAGAACACTCCACAAGACCTGCCGTATACTGGGAACACTCCACAAGACCTGCCGTATACCGGGAACACCCCACAAGACCTGCCGTATACTGAGAACACTCCACAAGACCTGCCGTATACTGAGAACACTCCACAAGACCTGCCATATACTGAGAACACCCCACAAGACCTGCCGTATACCGGGAACACCCCACAAGACCTGCCATATACCGGGAACACCCCACAAGACCTGCCGTATACTGGGAACACTCCACAAGACCTGCCATATACCGGGAACACCCCACAAGACCTGCCGTATACTGGGAACACCCCACAAGACCTGCCATATACCGGGAACACCCCACAAGACCTGCCATATACTGAGAACACTCCACAAGACCTGCCGTATACTGAGAACACTCCACAAGACCTGCCGTATACTGGGAACACTCCACAAGACCTGCCGTATACCGGGAACACCCCACAAGACCTGCCGTATACTGAGAACACTCCACAAGACCTGCCGTATACTGAGAACACCCCACAAGACCTGCCATATACCGGGAACACCCCACAAGACCTGCCGTATACTGAGAACACTCCACAAGACCTGCCGTATACTGAGAACACTCCACAAGACCTGCCGTATACTGGGAACACCCCACAAGACCTGCCATATACCGGGAACACCCCACAAGACCTGCCATATACTGGGAACACCCCACAAGACCTGCCATATACCGGGAACACCCCACAAGACCTGCCATATACTGAGAACACTCCACAAGACCTGCCGTATACTGAGAACACTCCACAAGACCTGCCGTATACTGGGAACACTCCACAAGACCTGCCGTATACCGGGAACACCCCACAAGACCTGCCGTATACTGAGAACACTCCACAAGACCTGCCGTATACTGAGAACACTCCACAAGACCTGCCGTATACCGGGAACACCCCACAAGACCTGCCGTATACTGAGAACACTCCACAAGACCTGCCGTATACTGAGAACACTCCACAAGACCTGCCGTATACTGGGAACACTCCACAAGACCTGCCGTATACCGGGAACACCCCACAAGACCTGCCGTATACTGAGAACACTCCACAAGACCTGCCGTATACTGAGAACACTCCACAAGACCTGCCGTATACTGAGAACACTCCACAAGACCTGCCGTATACTGGGAACACTCCACAAGACCTGCCGTATACTGGGAACACTCCACAAGACCTGCCGTATACTGAGAACACTCCACAAGACCTGCCATATACTGAGAACACTCCACAAGACCTGCCGTATACTGAGAACACTCCACAAGACCTGCCGTATACTGAGAACACTCCACAAGACCTGCCATATACTGAGAACACTCCACAAGACGTGCTGTATACCAGGAACTCGCCACAAGACCTGCCGTATACTGAGAACACCCCACAAGACCTGCCATATACTGAGAACACCCCACAAGACCTGCCGTATACTGGGAACACTCCACAAGACCTGCTGTATACTGAGAACACTCCACAAGACGTGCTGTATACCAGGAACTCGCCACAAGACCTGCCGTATACTGAGAACACTCCACAAGACCTGCCGTATACTGAGAACACTCCACAAGACCTGCCGTATACTGAGAACACTCCACAAGACCTGCCGTATACTGAGAACACTCCACAAGACCTGCCATATACTGAGAACACCCCACAAGACCTGCCGTATACTGGGAACACTCCACAAGACCTGCCATATACTGAGAACACTCCACAAGACCTGCCGTATACTGAGAACACTCCACAAGACCTGCCATATACTGAGAACACTCCACAAGACCTGCCGTATACTGAGAACACTCCACAAGACGTGCTGTATACCAGGAACTCGCCACAAGACCTGCCGTATACTGAGTGTGATGTACCATGTCGGCAAGATATGTTTTCTGTTGCAATGTGCTAACAAATCCTCCATCCTAGGACATTGTAAACTGTCAGTAATAGGAATTCCTTCCCCCCAGGTTTTATCAACCCTGCCACTTCCTCTGGAAGAGCAGGAATGTTAATTAGCTAGACCATCTTCCTCACACCATTTGGCTTCTCTCAGCTGAAAGAGAAAAAAAGTGCGGGAACTAAACTCTTTGTTTGAAACCAGGAGTTTGAATAAAACAATAAGGGATTGTCCCGCGAAAACAATACCCAGCAGAAATATAAAAATCATATTTCTGCGATCCGAGCAGACCCAGCTTCGCTGTGGTGCCTGTTGCAAAACTCTCGGATGTCCAGAACCTGAGATATGATTTGCGCCCAAATGGACGGTCATATCGCATAGATGTTTGATGTTTTCTTGATGGGCTCATTACGCTGGGAAACATGATACCACTGATGAGTCCATACCAGCTTCTCCCATAAAGTTATAGCTAATCTAAGTTTTGTAGCCAAAACATAACTTGGATAAGAGAGGTGGGATCAACCCAGAATGCACCTCTCTGTGATGTCACATAGGAAAGTCTATAAGGCATTCCCTGGCAGAACCAGCTCAGAACAGCTCAAGTCGTCGTGCTAGAAAGATCCAGATGAGCGGAGAAGTGCAGCTCCGCCTCCACCCACCTTAGCCGCATGGTCTGCCTAAGGAACAATATGGAACTGTGAGTGTAATCTCTTTGTTTTCTCCACTTTTATTTTATACTTGTACTGTACATATTTTATGTCTCAATTTTATAGCAACTTTTATCTGTAATCACTGTCCTCTTTCGGAAAATAAATGAAATAATTATTTAGATCTGTCTCCATGCTCTAAGACTCGAACTATACGCCTTTGATAGATAATCGCTACTAATTCAAAGGGTTTGCCACGGACCCTCTTAATTTAACACTGTTGTGACGAACAGCCCACCGCCGTTCGTCCACTTACGGGCGACACTAACGGGAGTCCCGCTGCCACCAAAACGCGACGGACAGCGGACCCTGTGTCACCACTATGTCACAGTCCCACCACTGACATGGGTGTATCAGCGGACGGAGGGGCGTGACACAATGCCGGCACACGGCTATCACAGGCGCAGTGGGGCTTATCTTAGTTATCCCAACACTGGCACCATGTGACCAAAAATATCCAGCAAGCTAATCTCGCTCTACAATTTGCCGCAGGGGGAGTTTAATTTGGATGCCCCACCACTGCTATCAATCTTCCAAGTACTGCGGGGATTTATGTATATCCCACTTTCTCAGTTCCACTTTGGAACTCGCAGCTCTCCGGCGCCCCCCTTACCCTCAGGTCAGTCAGGGAACTGCACCTAGGATAATTAGTCGCCGGACGGGCTGCCTGTTGTGAACCGGCAATTAGGCTTCTGCAGTAAGGGAATTATCAATGCTGTGGCTGAAGCCCCTTACTCAGCAATATAAGACCCTTCTAGACTGCCAACAAGCCGTAATAGCCGTACACAACGCGCTGCCACCAGTCACGGTTACTTAATTCACAGTGTTAAATTAAGAGGGTCCGTGGCAAACCCCTTGAATTAGTAGCGATTATCTATCAAAGGCGTATAGTTCGAGTCTTAGAGCATGGAGACAGATCTAAATAATTATTTCATTTATTTTCCGAAAGAGGACAGTGATTACAGATAAAAGTTGCTATAAAATTGAGACATAAAATATGTACAGTACAGGTATAAAATAAAAGTGGAGAAAACAAAGAGATTACACTCACAGTTCCATATTGTTCCTTAGGCAGACCATGCGGCTAAGGTGGGTGGAGGCGGAGCTGCACTTCTCCGCTCATCTGGATCTTTCTAGCACGACGACTTGAGCTGTTCTGAGCTGGTTCTGCCAGGGAATGCCTTATAGACTTTCCTATGTGACATCACAGAGAGGTGCATTCTGGGTTGATCCCACCTCTCTTATCCAAGTTATGTTTTGGCTACAAAACTTAGATTAGCTATAACTTTATGGGAGAAGCTGGTATGGACTCATCAGTGGTATCATGTTTCCCAGCGTAATGAGCCCATCAAGAAAACATCAAACATCTATGCGATATGACCGTCCATTTGGGCGCAAATCCTATCTCATGTTCTGGACAGGGTAGAACTTCGAAACATACGCGGTCTCGAAGCTGGGACCGCTCAGGTTACAAAAATATGATTTTCATATCTCTAGGGTATTTGGTTCTTATGGTATAGTCTGTCATAGTTTTATTCGTTTCAAACAAAGAAGTTTTTCCCGCTCTGAAGAGGAGAGAAGGCAAATGGTGTGAGGAAGATGGTCTAGCTAATTAACATTCCTACTCTTCCAGAGGAAGTGGCAGGGTTGATAAAACCTGGGGGGAAGGAATTCCTACTACTGAGAGTTTACAATGTCCTAGGATGGAGGATTTGTTAGCACATTGCAACAGAAAACATATCTTCGGGCATTGTACATCACACCTCCCCCCTTAAGAGGGCGCTAAGGAGGCATTACCTCTCGGTAATCTGCCATGCGCACCTCAGCGGGTTCGCCCCGGCGGGACAACCCATCGGCATTGCCGTTTTCACTGCCCTTCCTGTGTTTTACAGTAAAATCGTACTGTTGAAGGGCAAGGCTCCAGCGGAGCAATCTTCCATTGGTTCCGGACACTGTGTGCAACCAGCTCAGAGGGTTGTGGTCGGTTACCACCATGAAGGCGCGCCCATACAGGTAGGGCTGCAAACGCTGCAGTGCCCACACCATGGCCAGACACTCCTTCTCGATGGTCGAGTATGCCACTTCCCTCGGCAAAAGTTTCCGGCTCAGGTACAACACGGGGTGCTCTTGGTCCCCCGAGTCGACCTGGCTAAGCACAGCACCGAGGCCAAACTCGCTGGCGTCGGTCTGTACCAGAAACGGGCGACTGCTGTCGACTGCTCTCAACACTGGAGAGTTGCACAGGGCTGCTTTCAAAGCTTGGAAAGCCGCCTCACAGTCATCTGTCCAGTTGACTGTTTGGGGTAGCCTCTGCTTGGTGAGGTCAGTCAAGGGTTTGGCAAGGGCGCTATAGTCCTGTACGAACCGCCTATAGTACCCTGCAGTGCCCAAGAAGGACTTCACCTGTTTCTTGGTCCTGGGGGTGGGCCAGGACACGATTGCGTCCACTTTTTCTGGCTCCGGACTCATGGAACCCCCGCCTACCCGGTGCCCCAGGTAGTGGACCTCGCGCATGCCTATCTGGCACTTCCCCGGCTTGATGGTCAGGCCTGCCTGGTGAAGACGCTTGAGCACCTCCTGGAGGTGCTGAAGGTGTTCCTCCCAGGTGGAACTGAAGACGGCAATATCGTCTAAGTACGCCACTGCGTACTCCTCCAGTCCCCGAAGCAGGTGGTTGACCATCCGCTGGAAAGTGGCAGGGGCATTCTTCATGCCGAAGGGCATGACCGTGGACTCGTACAGTCCAAAGGGGGTGATAAAGGCGGATTTCTCCTGCGCCTCAGGGCTCAGGGGAATCTGCCAGTATCCCCGACTCAAATCCATGATGGATATGTAGTTGGCGTTTGTCAACCGCTCGAGCAGATCCTCGATGCGCGGCATCGGGTGGGCATCAGAGGTTGTGATGGCGTTGAGCCCCCTGTAGTCCACGCAGAACCGGGTGGTTCGATCCTTTTTAGGCACGAGGACTACAGGTGAAGCCCACGCACCTTCTGACCGTCGAATCACTCCCAGCCTTAACATCTCATCGACCTCTCGGCGCATGACTTGTTGCACCGTTTCAGAGATCCGATAAGGTGTTCGCCGTAATGGGGCATGATTCCCGGTGTCCACCTCATGAACCGCTAACTCCGTCCTCCCAGGACGGTTGGTGAACACGGGCCGGAAGAGTTCCAGGGTGGCCATCAACTGCAACCGCTGGGACACGGTGAGCGAACCACTTATCTCCATGTCCTCAATGGACCCATTGGCCTTGGCCTGGGCCAGCATGTCCAGGAGGGAATCTTCCTCCCCATCCTCTGGCAGATTGCAGACCGGTAGGACGCAAGCTTCACGTTCGTAGTGCGCCTTCAGCATGTTGACGTGAAAGGCCTTGCGCCTACCCCGAGCATGGTCAAGCGTGACCACGTAGGTGACCGGGTTGAGCTGTTGGTGGACGACGTACGGGCCTTCCCAGGCTGCCTGAAGCTTATCCGTTGGTACAGGGACCAGCGCCCACACCTTTTGACCCACCTGGTAGGTCCGCTCCCAGGCGTTCTGGTCGTACCAGTGCTTCTGGTCAGCCTGAGCCTGCGTCATGTTGTCATGCACCAACTGCGTCAAGGTCTGCATCTTGTCACGGAAGCGCATGACATAATCCACGATGGACACTTCTGTGGGGTTTGGCTCATCTTCCCAGGATTCTCTTATCAACCCAAGGGGTCCCCGGACTCGCCTGCCATACAGGAGCTCGAAGGGGGAGAACCCGGTCGAAGCCTGCGGAACTTCTCTGTAAGCGAACAGCAGGTGTGGGAGGTACCGCTCCCAGTCGCGCCCTTGGGTCTCAACCAGTATGCGGAGCATCTGTTTGAGGGTACCGTTGAAACGTTCACACAAACCGTTAGTCTGTGGGTGATACGGACTCGATACCAGCTGCGTCACCTGCATTTTCTCACAGAGAGCCTCCATTAGGCGAGACATGAATTGGGGCCCTTGATCGGTAAGCATCTCCCTGGGAAATCCTACTCTCGAAAAGATGGTCACCAGTGCGTCAGCCACCTTATCTGCCCTGGTTGAAGACAGAGCTACTGCCTCTGGGTACCGGGTAGCGTAGTCTACCACGGTGAGAATGTATCGCTTTCCGGAGCTGCTGGGGACGGACAGCGGTCCTACAATGTCCACCGCGATTCTCTGGAAAGGCTCCTCTATCACCGGCAAAGGAATAAGGGGAGCCTTAAGAGCAGGCCCCGCCTTACCCACTTTTTGACAGGTGGCACAGGAGCGGCAGTAGTGTGTTACATCTGTCCCCATCTTGGGCCAATAGAAGTGTTGAGACAGCCGTGCCTTTGTTTTGCTGATCCCCAAGTGTCCAGCGAGTGGAATCTCATGGGCAATCCGCAACAACTCAGTTCTGAACTGATAGGGGACGACCAGCTGTCTTTCCCTCAACCACTCCTTTTTAGGATCTCCGGGTACTGTCTCCCGGTACAACCTTCCTCGTTCCCAGAACACCCTCTCCTTATCAGACTTGGAGGTGGGCGTCTCGGCGAGACCTCTCAATTTCTCCAGGCTGGCATCTGAGTGCAGAGCAGCCTGGAACTCCCTGCTGGAGGCTGCCAGAAGTGACGTCAGGGTCCCCTCTTTACTGGGACCCTCTGGAACCGGCTCTGGGTTCACCTCTGGTTCAGTCTCTCCTGTAGCAGCAGAGGGTCCAGAAGACAGTGCGTTACCTGCGATCTGGGCACTCTGACTGCGTGTGACAGCTGCTATGTATGCTGTCTCCCTGGGGATTTCTTCAGACCCACCAGCTGGTGCTGCCCTGGGCTCTACCTCCCCATCCACCCCCAACACTTCAGGAGCAGGGCTACTTATGGGCCAGTTACCTTCCTCGGTGGCACTGGTCAGCTGCATGGCATTACCTTCCTCATGGTCCCCATGCACCTCCCCATCCTCTTGAGCACCGTTGCTTGCTCCTGCCAGGGGTTCCTCAGCCGTCTCACTCCGCAGAGTGACGGGGCTGAGCACCTCGGTACCTGTGGACACATCTACCGTTTCAAAGAAAGGGTTAACGGGTTCAGTCGGCACAGATACATCAACATCATCATTCCTAGGAAAAGAATGGTTATCAGTTTGCTTTGGTACATTCACATCAGCATCAGCATCGTACCTTGGGAAAGAATGGTTGTTAGTTGCATCATTACTCATCAAGGCATTAGCAGGTAACACATTCAGTTTCCCATCATCAACATCATCAGGGTTAACGTTACCCTTATTATCAGTTTGGGGAAGGGTGTCAGGGACATAGTATGCAACCATCCTCCCCAAGTCAGTCCCCAATAAAACATCAGTGGGCAGGTTTTCAGACACTCCCACCTCCCTCAACCCGCTCCCGGCACCCCAGTCAAGAAAAACTCGTGCCACTGGCAAGGGACAACGGGTGCCTCCAATCCCGGTGACAGTCAGGGTTTTCCCCTCAACAAACTCTTCAGGGGCCGCCAGTCCAGGACGGATGAGGGTTCGTTCAGCCCCGGTGTCCTTGAGGCCTGTAGCAAGACGGGCCCCCACCTGAACAGGTTGAACGTTGTCGTCAGCCCTCCCAACCACACCTCCCACCAAAAGAACAGAGGCGTTGGGCCCGGGGGCCTTGGCTGGGGGGTTCTTCGGCCTATTCGGACAGGTGTAAAAGAAGTGACCAGGCCGCTGGCAGTGGTGACACAGGCGACTGTCAGTAGCCGGCCTGCTGTTGGCAACAGGGACTGGGCCTCCGGAGGGACGGCTAGCTGGGGCATTGGGGTTGGTTGCTGGCTTACCCCCTTTCCAGCTGGTGGCGACTGGCCTCCGCGTCTCGGGCTTCCGGTTGGCCTCGTGGTTGTCGGCGATCTGCGCCGCTTTGTCCGCGTTCGTTGGTTCGCGGTCCAGGATGAACTGTCGGACCTCAGCTGGGCAGAGATGCAGGAACTGGTCTTTGATCATCAGGTCCCGTAGCTGCTCAAAGGTTTCAACGGACAGTCCATGGATCCACTGGTCAAAGTGGGTCCTGAGTCCTTGCACCACATCACTGTAGCTATCGTGTGGGCCACGTTGGAGGTGTCGGAACTTCTTTCGGTATACCTCAGGTGTCAGCCGGTATTTGGCGATCAGCGCCTGCTTTATGGCGTCATAGTCGTCATCGGCTTCTGGCGGAAGAGAAGCAAATGCCTCCAGGGCTTTGCCTTTTAGCCCTGGGGTCAAGTACCTTGCCCATTGGTCTCTAGGCAGCTGGTACTGTCTGCAGGCTTTCTCAAAGGCTCGCAGAAATGTGTCCAAGTCCCCATCCTTTTCCATCACGGGAAAATGCTCTGGCCGGGGTTTAGGAGTCTGGACGCTGCTGGGCTCACTGCTTCGGGCTGTGGGGGCATTCCCACCCCGCTGGAGTACCTCCAGCTCATGGGCCCTCTGCGCCTCCCTCTCGGCTCGCTGCTCTGCTCTCTCAGCCTCCGCTCGGCGCTCAGCTCTCTCAGCCTGGGCTTGACGCTCGGCTTGGGCCTCCTGCCGATATTGCTGGATCAGCCTCACCCGCCCATCACTGTCTTCGGCGGGGAGTGCGTCCAAGGCCATTTGCAGATAGGGGTCCACCCCGTCCTGGTTGAATGTGGGGCCAGCGCTCAGGAGTGGAGCCTCTGCTGCAGCCCCATTGCCACTTGGGCCAACTTCTGCGCTCGCTGGATTCTGGTCGTTGTCCAGCTGCACTAGAGCCGCGATCATTTGAGCTCTGTTTTTGTTCGTGGCGTCAAGGCCTTGGTACGTGCATAACCCAGCAAGAACTTCCTTTGTCTGCCGGTTGTACCAAGGTTCTCCTTTTGCCGCCATGGTTGCCAAATAAAAGATAGAAAAAGAAAAACGAAGAAATGGGAGGGAATACTTGTATGTACACACAAATGTCTCAGAACTAGTAACCACTGAGTCTGTTCTCCAAAACCTATGATGCAGGATTCCCGCAGGAACCGTGCAGGTTTTTAGTGAGAGGAATGATTGCTCAAACCAAATCACTAATGCTCTAGGATTATCCCACCGCTCTGCCACCAATATGTGACGAACAGCCCACCGCCGTTCGTCCACTTACGGGCGACACTAACGGGAGTCCCGCTGCCACCAAAACGCGACGGACAGCGGACCCTGTGTCACCACTATGTCACAGTCCCACCACTGACATGGGTGTATCAGCGGACGGAGGGGCGTGACACAATGCCGGCACACGGCTATCACAGGCGCAGTGGGGCTTATCTTAGTTATCCCAACACTGGCACCATGTGACCAAAAATATCCAGCAAGCTAATCTCGCTCTACAATTTGCCGCAGGGGGAGTTTAATTTGGATGCCCCACCACTGCTATCAATCTTCCAAGTACTGCGGGGATTTATGTATATCCCACTTTCTCAGTTCCACTTTGGAACTCGCAGCTCTCCGGCGCCCCCCTTACCCTCAGGTCAGTCAGGGAACTGCACCTAGGATAATTAGTCGCCGGACGGGCTGCCTGTTGTGAACCGGCAATTAGGCTTCTGCAGTAAGGGAATTATCAATGCTGTGGCTGAAGCCCCTTACTCAGCAATATAAGACCCTTCTAGACTGCCAGCAAGCCGTAATAGCCGTACACAACGCGCTGCCACCAGTCACGGTTACTTAATTCACAGTGTTAAATTAAGAGGGTCCGTGGCAAACCCCTTGAATTAGTAGCGATTATCTATCAAAGGCGTATAGTTCGAGTCTTAGAGCATGGAGACAGATCTAAATAATTATTTCATTTATTTTCCGAAAGAGGACAGTGATTACAGATAAAAGTTGCTATAAAATTGAGACATAAAATATGTACAGTACAGGTATAAAATAAAAGTGGAGAAAACAAAGAGATTACACTCACAGTTCCATATTGTTCCTTAGGCAGACCATGCGGCTAAGGTGGGTGGAGGCGGAGCTGCACTTCTCCGCTCATCTGGATCTTTCTAGCACGACGACTTGAGCTGTTCTGAGCTGGTTCTGCCAGGGAATGCCTTATAGACTTTCCTATGTGACATCACAGAGAGGTGCATTCTGGGTTGATCCCACCTCTCTTATCCAAGTTATGTTTTGGCTACAAAACTTAGATTAGCTATAACTTTATGGGAGAAGCTGGTATGGACTCATCAGTGGTATCATGTTTCCCAGCGTAATGAGCCCATCAAGAAAACATCAAACATCTATGCGATATGACCGTCCATTTGGGCGCAAATCCTATCTCATGTTCTGGACAGGGTAGAACTTCGAAACATACGCGGTCTCGAAGCTGGGACCGCTCAGGTTACAAAAATATGATTTTCATATCTCTAGGGTATTTGGTTCTTATGGTATAGTCTCTCATAGTTTTATTCGTTTCAAACAAAGAAGTTTTTCCCGCTCTGAAGAGGAGAGAAGGCAAATGGTGTGAGGAAGATGGTCTAGCTAATTAACATTCCTACTCTTCCAGAGGAAGTGGCAGGGTTGATAAAACCTGGGGGGAAGGAATTCCTACTACTGAGAGTTTACAATGTCCTAGGATGGAGGATTTGTTAGCACATTGCAACAGAAAACATATCTTCGGGCATTGTACATCACAACTGTGAATTAAGTAACCGTGACTGGTGGCAGCGCGTTGTGTACGGCTATTACGGCTTGCTGGCAGTCTAGAAGGGTCTTATATTGCTGAGTAAGGGGCTTCAGCCACAGCATTGATAATTCCCTTACTGCAGAAGCCTAATTGCCGGTTCACAACAGGCAGCCCGTCCGGCGACCAATTATCCTAGGTGCAGTTCCCTGACTGACCTGAGGGTAAGGGGGGCGCCGGAGAGCTGTGAGTTCCAAAGTGGAACTGAGAAAGTGGGATATACATAAATCCCCGCAGTACTTGGAAGATTGATAGCAGTGGTGGGGCATCCAAATTAAACTCCCCCTGCGGCAAATTGTAGAGCGAGATTAGCTTGGTGGATATTTTTGTCACATGGTGCCGGTGGTGGGATAACTAAGATAAGCCCCAACGGTGCCTGTGATAGCTGTGTGCCGGCATTGTGTCACGTCCCTCCGTCCGCTGATACACCCGTGTCAGGGGTGGGATTGTGACATAGTGGTGACACAGGGTCCGCTGTCCGTCGCGTTTTGGTGGCAGCGGGACCCCCGTTAGTGTCGCCCGTAAGTAGACGAACGGCGGTGGGCTGTTCGTCACATATTGGTGGCAGAGCGGTGGGATAATCCTAGAGCATTAGTGATTTGGTTTGAGCAATCATTCCTCTCACTAAAAACCTGCACGGTTCCTGCGGGAATCCTGCATCATAGGTTTTGGAGAACAGACTCAGTGGTTACTAGTTCTGAGACATTTGTGTGTACATACAAGTATTCCCTCCCATTTCTTCGTTTTTCTTTTTCTATCTTTTATTTGGCAACCATGGCGGCAAAAGGAGAACCTTGGTACAACCGGCAGACAAAGGAAGTTCTTGCTGGGTTATGCACGTACCAAGGCCTTGACGCCACGAACAAAAACAGAGCTCAAATGATCGCGGCTCTAGTGCAGCTGGACAACGACCAGAATCCAGCGAGCGCAGAAGTTGGCCCAAGTGGCAATGGGGCTGCAGCAGAGGCTCCACTCCTGAGCGCTGGCCCCACATTCAACCAGGACGGGGTGGACCCCTATCTGCAAATGGCCTTGGACGCACTCCCCGCCGAAGACAGTGATGGGCGGGTGAGGCTGATCCAGCAATATCGGCAGGAGGCCCAAGCCGAGCGTCAAGCCCAGGCTGAGAGAGCTGAGCGCCGAGCGGAGGCTGAGAGAGCAGAGCAGCGAGCCGAGAGGGAGGCGCAGAGGGCCCATGAACTGGAGGTACTCCAGCGGGGTGGGAATGCCCCCACAGCCCGAAGCAGTGAGCCCAGCAGCGTCCAGACTCCTAAACCCCGGCCAGAGCATTTTCCCGTGATGGAAAAGGATGGGGACTTGGACACATTTCTGCGATCCTTTGAGAAAGCCTGCAGACAGTACCAGCTGCCTAGAGACCAATGGGCAAGGTACTTGACCCCAGGGCTAAAAGGCAAAGCCCTGGAGGCATTTGCTTCTCTTCCGCCAGAAGCCGATGACGACTATGACGCCATAAAGCAGGCGCTGATCGCCAAATACCGGCTGACACCTGAGGTATACCGAAAGAAGTTCCGACACCTCCAACGTGGCCCACACGATAGCTACAGTGATGTGGTGCAAGGACTCAGGACCCACTTTGACCAGTGGATCCATGGACTGTCCGTTGAAACCTTTGAGCAGCTACGGGACCTGATGATCAAAGACCAGTTCCTGCATCTCTGCCCAGCTGAGGTCCGACAGTTCATCCTGGACCGCGAACCAACGAACGTGGACAAAGAGGCGCAGATCGCCGACAACCACGAGGCCAACCGGAAGCCCGAGACGCGGAGGCCAGTCGCCACCAGCTGGAAAGGGGGTAAGCCAGCAACCAACCCCAATGCCCCAGCTAGCCGTCCCTCCGGAGGCCCAGTCCCTGTTGCCAACAGCAGGCCGGCTACTGACAGTCGCCTGTGTCACCACTGCCAGCGGCCTGGTCACTTCTTTTACACCTGTCCGAATAGGCCGAAGAACCCCCCAGCCAAGGCCCCCGGGCCCAACGCCTCTGTTCTTTTGGTGGGAGGTGTGGTTGGGAGGGCTGACGACAACGTTCAACCTGTTCAGGTGGGGGCCCGTCTTGCTACAGGCCTCAAGGACACCGGGGCTGAACGAACCCTCATCCGTCCTGGACTGGCGGCCCCTGAAGAGTTTGTTGAGGGGAAAACCCTGACTGTCACCGGGATTGGAGGCACCCGTTGTCCCTTGCCAGTGGCACGAGTTTTTCTTGACTGGGGTGCCGGGAGCGGGTTGAGGGAGGTGGGAGTGTCTGAAAATTTGCCCACTGATGTTTTATTGGGGACTGACTTGGGGAGGATGGTTGCATACTATGTCCCTGACACCCTTCCCCAAACTGATAATAAGGGTAACGTTAACCCTGATGATGTTGATGATGGGAAACTGAATGTGTTACCTGCTAATGCCTTGATGAGTAATGATGCAACTAACAACCATTCTTTCCCCAGGTACGATGCTGATGCTGATGTGAATGTACCAAAGCAAACTGATAACCATTCTTCTCCTAGGAAGGATGATGATGATGTTGATGTATCTGTGCCGACTGAACCCGTTAACCCTTTCTTTGAAGCGGTAGATGTGTCCACAGGTACCGAAGTGCTCAGCCCCGTCACTCTGCGGAGTGAGACGGCTGAGGAACCCCTGGCAGGAGTAAGCAACGGTGCTCAAGGAAATGGGGAGGTGCATGGGGACCATGAGGAAGGTAATGCCATGCAGCTGACCAGTGCCACCGAGGAAGGTAACTGGCCCATAAGTAGCACTGCTCCTGAAGTGTTGGGGGTGGATGGGGAGGTAGAGCCCAGGGCAGCACCAGCTGGTGGGTCTGCAGAAATCCCCAGGGAGACAGCATACATAGCAGCTGTCACACGCAGTCAGAGTGCCCAGATCGCAGGTAACGCACTGTCTTCTGGACCCTCTGCTGCTACAGGAGAGACTGAACCAGAGGTGAACCCAGAGCCGGTTCCAGAGGGTCCCAGTAAAGAGGGGACCCTGACGTCACTTCTGGCAGCCTCCAGCAGGGAGTTCCAGGCTGCTCTGCACTCAGATGCCAGCCTGGAGAAATTGAGAGGTCTCGCCGAGACGCCCACCTCCAAGTCTGATAAGGAGAGGGTGTTCTGGGAACGAGGAAGGTTGTACCGGGAGACAGTACCCGGAGATCCTAAAAAGGAGTGGTTGAGGGAAAGACAGCTGGTCGTCCCCTATCAGTTCAGAACTGAGTTGTTGCGGATTGCCCATGAGATTCCACTCGCTGGACACTTGGGGATCAGCAAAACAAAGGCACGGCTGTCTCAACACTTCTATTGGCCCAAGATGGGGACAGATGTAACACACTACTGCCGCTCCTGTGCCACCTGTCAAAAAGTGGGTAAGGCGGGGCCTGCTCTTAAGGCTCCCCTTATTCCTTTGCCGGTGATAGAGGAGCCTTTCCAGAGAATCGCGGTGGACATTGTAGGACCGCTGTCCGTCCCCAGCAGCTCCGGAAAGCGATACATTCTCACCGTGGTAGACTACGCTACCCGGTACCCAGAGGCAGTAGCTCTGTCTTCAACCAGGGCAGATAAGGTGGCTGACGCACTGGTGACCATCTTTTCAAGAGTAGGATTTCCCAGGGAGATGCTTACCGATCAAGGGCCCCAATTCATGTCTCGCCTAATGGAGGCTCTCTGTGAGAAAATGCAGGTGACGCAGCTGGTATCGAGTCCGTATCACCCACAGACTAATGGTTTGTGTGAACGTTTCAACGGTACCCTCAAACAGATGCTCCGCATACTGGTTGAGACCCAAGGGCGCGACTGGGAGCGGTACCTCCCACACCTGCTGTTCGCTTACAGAGAAGTTCCGCAGGCCTCGACCGGGTTCTCCCCCTTCGAGCTCCTGTATGGCAGGCGAGTCCGGGGACCCCTTGGGTTGATAAGAGAATCCTGGGAAGATGAGCCAAACCCCACAGAAGTGTCCATCGTGGATTATGTCATGCGCTTCCGTGACAAGATGCAGACCTTGACGCAGTTGGTGCATGACAACATGACGCAGGCTCAGGCTGACCAGAAGCACTGGTACGACCAGAACGCCCGGGAGCGGACCTACCAGGTGGGTCAAAAGGTGTGGGCGCTCGTCCCTGTACCAACGGATAAGCTTCAGGCAGCCTGGGAAGGCCCGTACGTCGTCCACCAACAGCTCAACCCGGTCACCTACGTGGTCACGCTTGACCATGCTCGGGGTAGGCGCAAGGCCTTTCACGTCAACATGCTGAAGGCGCACTACGAACGTGAAGCTTGCGTCCTACCGGTCTGCAATCTGCCAGAGGATGGGGAGGAAGATTCCCTCCTGGACATGCTGGCCCAGGCCAAGGCCAATGGGTCCATTGAGGACATGGAGATAAGTGGTTCGCTCACCGTGTCCCAGCGGTTGCAGTTGATGGCCACCCTGGAACTCTTCCGGCCCGTGTTCACCAACCGTCCTGGGAGGACGGAGTTAGCGGTTCATGAGGTGGACACCGGGAATCATGCCCCATTACGGCGAACACCTTATCGGATCTCTGAAACGGTGCAACAAGTCATGCGCCGAGAGGTCGATGAGATGTTAAGGCTGGGAGTGATTCGACGGTCAAAAGGTGCGTGGGCTTCACCTGTAGTCCTCGTTCCTAAAAAGGATCGAACCACCCGGTTCTGCGTGGACTACAGGGGGCTCAACGCCATCACAACCTCTGATGCCCACCCAATGCCACGCATCGAGGATCTGCTCGAGCGGTTGACAAACGCCAACTACATATCCATCATGGATTTGAGTCGGGGATACTGGCAGATTCCCCTGAGCCCTGAGGCGCAGGAGAAATCCGCCTTTATCACCCCCTTTGGACTGTACGAGTCCACGGTCATGCCCTTCGGCATGAAGAATGCCCCTGCCACTTTCCAGCGGATGGTCAACCACCTGCTTCGGGGACTGGAGGAGTACGCAGTGGCGTACTTAGACGATATTGCCGTCTTCAGTTCCACCTGGGAGGAACACCTTCAGCACCTCCAGGAGGTGCTCAAGCGTCTTCACCAGGCAGGCCTGACCATCAAGCCGGGGAAGTGCCAGATAGGCATGCGCAAGGTCCACTACCTGGGGCACCGGGTAGGCGGGGGTTCCATGAGTCCGGAGCCAGGAAAAGTGGACGCAATCGTGTCCTGGCCCACCCCCAGGACCAAGAAACAGGTGAAGTCCTTCTTGGGCACTGCAGGGTACTATAGGCGGTTCGTACAGGACTATAGCGCCCTTGCCAAACCCTTGACTGACCTCACCAAGCAGAGGCTACCCCAAACAGTCAACTGGACAGATGACTGTGAGGCGGCTTTCCAAGCTTTGAAAGCAGCCCTGTGCAACTCTCCAGTGTTGAGAGCAGTCGACAGCAGTCGCCCGTTTCTGGTACAGACCGACGCCAGCGAGTTTGGCCTCGGTGCTGTGCTTAGCCAGGTCGACTCGGGGAACCAAGAGCACCCCGTGTTGTACCTGAGCCGGAAACTTCTGCCGAGGGAAGTGGCATACTCGACCATCGAGAAGGAGTGTCTGGCCATGGTGTGGGCACTGCAACGTTTGCAGCCCTACCTGTACGGGCGCGCCTTCACGGTGGTAACCGACCACAACCCTCTGAGCTGGTTGCACACAGTGTCCGGAACCAATGGAAGATTGCTCCGCTGGAGCCTTGCCCTTCAACAGTACGATTTTACTGTAAAACACAGGAAGGGCAGTGAAAACGGCAATGCCGATGGGTTGTCCCGCCGGGGCGAACCCGCTGAGGTGCGCATGGCCGATTACCGAGAGGTAATGCCTCCTTAGCGCCCTCTTAAGGGGGGAGGTGTGATGTACCATGTCGGCAAGATATGTTTTCTGTTGCAATGTGCTAACAAATCCTCCATCCTAGGACATTGTAAACTGTCAGTAATAGGAATTCCTTCCCCCCAGGTTTTATCAACCCTGCCACTTCCTCTGGAAGAGCAGGAATGTTAATTAGCTAGACCATCTTCCTCACACCATTTGGCTTCTCTCAGCTGAAAGAGAAAAAAAGTGCGGGAACTAAACTCTTTGTTTGAAACCAGGAGTTTGAATAAAACAATAAGGGATTGTCCCGCGAAAACCATACCCAGCAGAAATATAAAAATCATATTTCTGCGATCCGAGCAGACCCAGCTTCGCTGTGGTGCCTGTTGCAAAACTCTCGGATGTCCAGAACCTGAGATATGATTTGCGCCCAAATGGACGGTCATATCGCATAGATGTTTGATGTTTTCTTGATGGGCTCATTACGCTGGGAAACATGATACCACTGATGAGTCCATACCAGCTTCTCCCATAAAGTTATAGCTAATCTAAGTTTTGTAGCCAAAACATAACTTGGATAAGAGAGGTGGGATCAACCCAGAATGCACCTCTCTGTGATGTCACATAGGAAAGTCTATAAGGCATTCCCTGGCAGAACCAGCTCAGAACAGCTCAAGTCGTCGTGCTAGAAAGATCCAGATGAGCGGAGAAGTGCAGCTCCGCCTCCACCCACCTTAGCCGCATGGTCTGCCTAAGGAACAATATGGAACTGTGAGTGTAATCTCTTTGTTTTCTCCACTTTTATTTTATACCTGTACTGTACATATTTTATGTCTCAATTTTATAGCAACTTTTATCTGTAATCACTGTCCTCTTTCGGAAAATAAATGAAATAATTATTTAGATCTGTCTCCATGCTCTAAGACTCGAACTATACGCCTTTGATAGATAATCGCTACTAATTCAAAGGGTTTGCCACGGACCCTCTTAATTTAACACTGTGAATTAAGTAACCGTGACTGGTGGCAGCGCGTTGTGTATGGCTATTACGGCTTGCTGGCAGTCTAGAAGGGTCTTATATTGCTGAGTAAGGGGCTTCAGCCACAGCATTGATAATTCCCTTACTGCAGAAGCCTAATTGCCGGTTCACAACAGGCAGCCCGTCCGGCGACCAATTATCGTAGGTGCAGTTCCCTGACTGACCTGAGGGTAAGGGGGGCGCCGGAGAGCTGTGAGTTCCAAAGTGGAACTGAGAAAGTGGGATATACATAAATCCCCGCAGTACTTGGAAGATTGATAGCAGTGGTGGGGCATCCAAATTAAACTCCCCCTGCGGCAAATTGTAGAGCGAGATTAGCTTGCTGGATATTTTTGTCACATGGTGCCGGTGGTGGGATAACTAAGATAAGCCCCAACGGTGCCTGTGATAGCTGTGTGCCGGCATTGTGTCACGTCCCTCCGTCCGCTGATACACCCGTGTCAGGGGTGGGATTGTGACATAGTGGTGACACAGGGTCCGCTGTCCGTCGCGTTTTGGTGGCAGCGGGACCCCCGTTAGTGTCGCCCGTAAGTAGACGAACGGCGGTGGGCTGTTCGTCACACTGAGAACACTCCACAAGACCTGCCGTATACTGAGAACACTCCACAAGACCTGCCGTATACTGAGAACACTCCACAAGACCTGCCATATACTGAGAACACCCCACAAGACCTGCCGTATACTGAGAACACTCCACAAGACCTGCCATATACCGGGAACACCCCACAAGACCTGCTGTATACTGAGAACACTCCACAAGACGTGCTGTATACCAGGAACTCGCCACAAGACCTGCCGTATACTGAGAACACCCCACAAGACCTGTCATATACTGAGAACACCCCACAAGACCTGCCGTATACTGAGAACACTCCACAAGACCTGCCATATACTGAGAACACTCCACAAGACCTGCCATATACTGAGAACACCCCACAAGACCTGCCGTATACTGAGAACACTTCACAAGACCTGCCGTATACTGAGAACACCCCACAAGACCTGCCGTATACTGAGAACACTCCACAAGACCTGCCATATACTGAGAACACTCCACAAGACCTGCCATATACTGAGAACACCCCACAAGACCTGCCGTATACTGAGAACACTCCACAAGACCTGCCATATACTGAGAATACTCCACAAGACCTGCCATATACTGAGAACACCCCACAAGACCTGCCGTATACTGAGAACACTCCACAAGACCTGCCGTATACTGAGAACACCCCACAAGACCTGCCGTATACTGAGAACACTCCACAAGACCTGCCGTATACTGAGAACACTCCACAAGACCTGCCGTATACTGAGAACACTCCACAAGACCTGCCGTATACTGAGAACACCCCACAAGACCTGCCGTATACTGAGAACACCCCACAAGACCTGCCGTATACTGAGAACACTCCACAAGACCTGCCATATACTGAGAACACTCCACAAGACCTGCCATATACTGAGAACACCCCACAAGACCTGCCGTATACTGAGAACACTCCACAAGACCTGCCATATACTGAGAACACTCCACAAGACCTGCCATATACTGAGAACACCCCACAAGACCTGCCGTATACTGGGAACACTCCACAAGACCTGCCATATACTGAGAACACTCCACAAGACCTGCCGTATACTGAGAACACTCCACAAGACCTGCCATATACTGAGAACACCCCACAAGACCTGCCATATACTGAGAACACTCCACAAGACCTGCCGTATACTGAGAACACTCCACAAGACGTGCTGTATACCAGGAACTCGCCACAAGACCTGCCGTATACTGAGAACACCCCACAAGACCTGTCATATACTGAGAACACCCCACAAGACCTGCCGTATACTGGGAACACTCCACAAGACCTGCCATATACTGAGAACACTCCACAAGACCTGCCGTATACTGAGAACACTCCACAAGACCTGCCGTATACTGAGAACACTCCACAAGACCTGCCATATACTGAGAACACCCCACAAGACCTGCCGTATACTGAGAACACCCCACAAGACCTGTCATATACTGAGAACACCCCACAAGACCTGCCGTATACTGAGAACACTCCACAAGACCTGCCATATACTGAGAACACTCCACAAGACCTGCCGTATACTGAGAACACTCCACAAGACCTGCCGTATACTGAGAACACTCCACAAGACCTGCCATATACTGAGAACACCCCACAAGACCTGCCGTATACTGAGAACACCCCACAAGGCCTGCCGTATACTGAGAACACTCCACAAGACCTGCCGTATACTGGGAACACTCCACAAGACCTGCCATATACTGAGAACACTCCACAAGACCTGCCATATACTGAGAACACTCCACAAGACCTGCCGTATACTAAGAACACTCCACAAGACCTGCCATATACTGAGAACACCCCACAAGACCTGCCGTATACTGAGAACACTCCACAAGACCTGCCGTATACTGAGAACACTCCACAAGACCTGCCGTATACTGAGAACACCCCACAAGACCTGCCGTATACTGGGAACACTCCACAAGACCTGCCGTATACTGAGAACACTCCACAAGACCTGCCGTATACTGAGAACACTCCACAAGACCTGCCATATACTGAGAACACCCCACAAGGCCTGCCGTATACTGAGAACACTCCACAAGACCTGCCGTATACTGAGAACACTCCACAAGACCTGCCGTATACTGAGAACACCCCACAAGACCTGCCGTATACTGGGAACACTCCACAAGACCTGCCATATACTGAGAACACGCCACAAGACCTGCCGTATACTGAGAACACCCCACAAGACCTGCCGTATACTGAGAACACTCCACAAGACCTGCCATATACTGAGAACACCCCACAAGACCTGCCGTATACTGGGAACACTCCACAAGACCTGCCATATACTGAGAACACGCCACAAGACCTGCCGTATACTGAGAACACTCCACAAGACCTGCCATATACTGAGAACACCCCACAAGACCTGCCGTATACTGGGAACACTCCACAAGACCTGCCATATACTGAGAACACTCCACAAGACCTGCCATATACTGAGAACACTCCACAAGACCTGCTGTATACTGAGAACACTCCACAAGACCTGCCGTATACTGAGAACACCCCACAAGACCTGCCGTATACTGAGAACACCCCACAAGACCTGCCGTATACTGAGAACACCCCACAAGGCCTGCCGTATACTGAGAACACCCCACAAGGCCTGCCGTATACTGAGAACACTCCACAAGACGTGCTGTATACCAGGAACTCGCCACAAGACCTGCCGTATACTGAGAACACCCCACAAGACCTGTCATATACTGAGAACACCCCACAAGACCTGCCGTATACTGAGAACACCCCACAAGACCTGCCGTATACTGGGAACACTCCACAAGACCTGCCATATACTGAGAACACTCCACAAGACCTGCCATATACTGAGAACACTCCACAAGACCTGCTGTATACTGAGAACACTCCACAAGACCTGCCGTATACTGAGAACACCCCACAAGACCTGCCGTATACTGAGAACACCCCACAAGACCTGCCGTATACTGAGAACACCCCACAAGGCCTGCCGTATACTGAGAACACCCCACAAGGCCTGCCGTATACTGAGAACACTCCACAAGACGTGCTGTATACCAGGAACTCGCCACAAGACCTGCCGTATACTGAGAACACCCCACAAGACCTGTCATATACTGAGAACACCCCACAAGACCTGCCGTATACTGAGAACACCCCACAAGGCCTGCCGTATACTGAGAACACTCCACAAGACGTGCTGTATACCAGGAACTCGCCACAAGACCTGCCGTATACTGAGAACACCCCACAAGACCTGTCATATACTGAGAACACTCCACAAGACCTGCCGTATACTGGGAACACTCCACAAGACCTGCCATATACTGAGAACACGCCACAAGACCTGCCGTATACTGAGAACACTCCACAAGACCTGCCGTATACTGAGAACACTCCACAAGACCTGCTGTATACTGAGAACACTCCACAAGACCTGCCGTATACTGGGAACACTCCACAAGACCTGCCATATACTGAGAACACCCCACAAGACCTGCCGTATACCAGGAACTCGCCACAAGACCTGCCGTATACTGAGAACACCCCACAAGACCTGTCATATACTGAGAACACCCCACAAGACCTGCCGTATACTGAGAACACCCCACAAGACCTGCCGTATACTGAGAACACTCCACAAGACCTGCCGTATACTGAAAACACCCCACAAGACCTGCTGTATACTGAGAACACTCCACAAGACCTGCCGTATACTGGGAACACTACACAAGACCTGCCATATACTGAGAACACCCCACAAGACCTGCCGTATACCAGGAACTCGCCACAAGACCTGCCGTATACTGAGAACACCCCACAAGACCTGTCATATACTGAGAACACCCCACAAGACCTGCCGTATACTGAGAACACCCCACAAGACCTGCCGTATACTGGGAACACTCCACAAGACCTGCCATATACTGAGAACACGCCACAAGACCTGCCATATACTGGGAACACCCCACAAGACCTGCCGTATACTGAGAACACCCCACAAGACCTGCCGTATACTGGGAACACTCCACAAGACCTGCCATATACTGAGAACACTCCACAAGACCTGCCATATACTGAGAACACTCCACAAGACCTGCCGTATACTAAGAACACTCCACAAGACCTGCCATATACTGAGAACACCCCACAAGACCTGCCGTATACTGAGAACACCCCACAAGGCCTGCCGTATACTGAGAACACTCCACAAGACCTGCCGTATACTGAGAACACTCCACAAGACCTGCCGTATACTGAGAACACCCCACAAGACCTGCCGTATACTGGGAACACTCCACAAGACCTGCCATATACTGAGAACACGCCACAAGACCTGCCGTATACTGAGAACACCCCACAAGACCTGCCGTATACTGAGAACACTCCACAAGACCTGCCATATACTGAGAACACCCCACAAGACCTGCCGTATACTGGGAACACTCCACAAGACCTGCCATATACTGAGAACACGCCACAAGACCTGCCGTATACTGAGAACACTCCACAAGACCTGCCATATACTGAGAACACCCCACAAGACCTGCCGTATACTGGGAACACTCCACAAGACCTGCCATATACTGAGAACACTCCACAAGACCTGCCATATACTGAGAACACTCCACAAGACCTGCTGTATACTGAGAACACTCCACAAGACCTGCCGTATACTGAGAACACCCCACAAGACCTGCCGTATACTGAGAACACCCCACAAGACCTGCCGTATACTGAGAACACCCCACAAGGCCTGCCGTATACTGAGAACACTCCACAAGACGTGCTGTATACCAGGAACTCGCCACAAGACCTGCCGTATACTGAGAACACCCCACAAGACCTGTCATATACTGAGAACACCCCACAAGACCTGCCGTATACTGAGAACACCCCACAAGGCCTGCCGTATACTGAGAACACTCCACAAGACGTGCTGTATACCAGGAACTCGCCACAAGACCTGCCGTATACTGAGAACACCCCACAAGACCTGTCATATACTGAGAACACTCCACAAGACCTGCCGTATACTGGGAACACTCCACAAGACCTGCCATATACTGAGAACACGCCACAAGACCTGCCGTATACTGAGAACACTCCACAAGACCTGCCGTATACTGAGAACACTCCACAAGACCTGCCGTATACTGAAAACACCCCACAAGACCTGCTGTATACTGAGAACACTCCACAAGACCTGCCGTATACTGGGAACACTCCACAAGACCTGCCATATACTGAGAACACCCCACAAGACCTGCCGTATACCAGGAACTCGCCACAAGACCTGCCGTATACTGAGAACACCCCACAAGACCTGTCATATACTGAGAACACCCCACAAGACCTGCCGTATACTGAGAACACCCCACAAGACCTGCCGTATACTGGGAACACTCCACAAGACCTGCCATATACTGAGAACACGCCACAAGACCTGCCATATACTGGGAACACCCCACAAGACCTGCCGTATACTGAGAACACCCCACAAGACCTGCCGTATACTGGGAACACTCCACAAGACCTGCCGTAAACTGAGAACACTCCACAAGACCTGCCATATACTGAGAACACTCCACAAGACCTGCCGTATACTGAGAACACCCCACAAGACCTGCCGTATACTGAGAACACTCCACAAGACGTGCTGTATACCAGGAACTCGCCACAAGACCTGCCGTATACTGAGAACACCCCACAAGACCTGTCATATACTGAGAACACTCCACAAGACCTGCCGTATACTGGGAACACTCCACAAGACCTGCCATATACTGAGAACACGCCACAAGACCTGCCGTATACTGAGAACACTCCACAAGACCTGCCGTATACTGAGAACACTCCACAAGACCTGCCGTATACTGAGAACACTCCACAAGACCTGCCGTATACTGAAAACACCCCACAAGACCTGCTGTATACTGAGAACACTCCACAAGACCTGCCGTATACTGGGAACACTCCACAAGACCTGCCATATACTGAGAACACCCCACAAGACCTGCCGTATACCAGGAACTCGCCACAAGACCTGCCGTATACTGAGAACACCCCACAAGACCTGTCATATACTGAGAACACCCCACAAGACCTGCCGTATACTGAGAACACCCCACAAGACCTGCCGTATACTGGGAACACTCCACAAGACCTGCCATATACTGAGAACACGCCACAAGACCTGCCATATACTGGGAACACCCCACAAGACCTGCCGTATACTGAGAACACCCCACAAGACCTGCCATATACTGAGAACACTCCACAAGACCTGCCGTATACTGGGAACACCCCACAAGACCTGCCGTATACTGAGAACACCCCACAAGACCTGCCATATACTGGGAACACCCCACAAGACCTGCCGTATACTGAGAACACCCCACAAGACCTGCCATATACTGGGAACACTCCACAAGACCTGCCGTAAACTGAGAACACTCCACAAGACCTGCCATATACTGAGAACACTCCACAAGACCTGCCGTATACTGGGAACACCCCACAAGACCTGCCGTATACTGAGAACACCCCACAAGACCTGCCATATACTGGGAACACCCCACAAGACCTGCCGTATACTGAGAACACCCCACAAGACCTGCCGTATACTGGGAACACTCCACAAGACCTGCCATATACTGAGAACACGCCACAAGACCTGCCATATACTGAGAACACCCCACAAGACCTGCCGTATACTGAGAACACCCCACAAGACCTGCCGTATACTGGGAACACTCCACAAGACCTGCCGTATACTGAGAACACTCCACAAGACCTGCCGTAAACTGAGAACACTCCACAAGACCTGCCGTAAACTGAGAACACTCCACAAGACCTGCCGTATACTGAGAACACTCCACAAGACCTGCCATATACTGGGAACACTCCACAAGACCTGCCGTATACTGGGAACACTCCACAAGACCTGCCGTAAACTGAGAACACTCCACAAGACCTGCCGTAAACTGAGAACACTCCACAAGACCTGCCGTATACTGAGAACACTCCACAAGACCTGCCGTATACTGGGAACACTCCACAAGACCTGCCGTATACTGGGAACACTCCACAAGACCTGCCGTAAACTGAGAACACTCCACAAGACCTGCCGTATACTGGGAACACTCCACAAGACCTGCCGTATACTGAGAACACTCCACAAGACCTGCCGTAAACTGAGAACACTCCACAAGACCTGCCGTATACTGGGAACACTCCACAAGACCTGCCATATACTGAGAACACGCCACAAGACCTGCCGTATACTGAGAACACTCCACAAGACCTGCCGTATACTGAGAACACTCCACAAGACCTGCCGTAAACTGAGAACACTCCACAAGACCTGCCGTATACTGGGAACACTCCACAAGACCTGCCATATACTGAGAACACGCCACAAGACCTGCCGTATACTGAGAACACTCCACAAGACCTGCCGTATACCAGGAACTCGCCACAAGACCTGCCGTATACTGAGAACACCCCACAAGACCTGTCATATACTGAGAACACCCCACAAGACCTGCCGTATACTGAGAACACTCCACAAGACCTGCCGTATACTGGGAACACTCCACAAGACCTGCCATATACTGAGAACACGCCACAAGGCCTGCCGTATACTGAGAACACTCCACAAGACCTGCCGTATACCAGGAACTCGCCACAAGACCTGCCGTATACTGAGAACACTCCACAAGACCTGTCATATACTGAGAACACTCCACAAGACCTGCCGTATACCAGGAACTCGCCACAAGACCTGCCGTATACTGAGAACACCCCACAAGACCTGCCGTATACCAGGAACTCGCCACAAGACCTGCCGTATACTGGGAACACTCCACAAGACCTGCCGTATACTGAGAACACTCCACAAGACCTGCCGTATACTGAGAACACTCCACAAGACCTGCCGTAAACTGAGAACACGCCACAAGACCTGCCGTATACTGAGAACACTCCACAAGACCTGCCGTATACTGAGAACACGCCACAAGACCTGCCGTATACTGAGAACACCCCACAAGACCTGCCGTAAACTGAGAACACGCCACAAGACCTGCCGTATACTGGGAACACTCCACAAGACCTGCCGTATACTGAGAACACTCCACAAGACCTGCCGTATACTGAGAACACGCCACAAGACCTGCCGTATACTGAGAACACCCCACAAGACCTGCCGTAAACTGAGAACACGCCACAAGACCTGCCGTATACTGGGAACACTCCACAAGACCTGCCATATACTGAGAACACTCCACAAGACCTGTCATATACTGAGAACACGCCACAAGACCTGCCGTATACTGAGAACACTCCACAAGACCTGCCGTAAACTGAGAACACCCCACAAGGCCTGCCATATACTGGGAACACCCCACAAGACCTGCCGTAAACTGAGAACACTCCACAAGACCTGCCGTATACTGAGAACACTCCACAAGACCTGCCGTAAACTGAGAACACTCCACAAGACCTGCTGTATACTGGGAACACTCCACAAGACCTGCCGTATACTGAGAACACTCCACAAGACCTGCCGTATACTGAGAACACTCCACAAGACCTGCCGTATACTGAGAACACTCCACAAGACCTGCTGTATACTGGGAACACTCCACAAGACCTGCCGTAAACTGAGAACACCCCACAAGACCTGCCGTATACTGAGAACACTCCACAAGACCTGCCATATACTGGGAACACCCCACAAGACCTGCCGTATACTGAGAACACTCCACAAGACCTGCCGTATACTGAGAACACTCCACAAGACCTGCCGTATACTGAGAACACTCCACAAGACCTGCTGTATACTGGGAACACTCCACAAGACCTGCCGTAAACTGAGAACACCCCACAAGACCTGCCATATACTGAGAACACTCCACAAGACCTGCCATATACTGGGAACACCCCACAAGACCTGCCGTAAACTGAGAACACTCCACAAGACCTGCTGTATACTGGGAACACTCCACAAGACCTGCCGTATACTGGGAACACCCCACAAGACCTGCCGTATACTGAGAACACTCCACAAGACCTGCCATATACTGGGAACACCCCACAAGACCTGCCGTATACTGAGAACACCCCACAAGACCTGCCGTATACTGAGAACACTCCACAAGACCTGCCGTATACTGGGAACACCCCACAAGACCTGCCGTATACTGAGAACACTCCACAAGACCTGCCATATACTGAGAACACTCCACAAGACCTGCCGTATACTGAGAACACCCCACAAGACCTGCCGTATACTGAGAACACTCCACAAGACCTGCCGTATACTGGGAACACCCCACAAGACCTGCCGTATACTGAGAACACCCCACAAGACCTGCCGTATACTGAGAACACTCCACAAGACCTGCCGTATACTGAGAACACTCCACAAGACCTGCCGTATACTGAGAACACTCCACAAGACCTGCCGTATACTGAGAACACTCCACAAGACCTGCCGTAAACTGAGAACACTCCACAAGACCTGCCGTATACTGAGAACACTCCACAAGACCTGCCGTATACTGAGAACACTCCACAAGACCTGCCGTATACTGAGAACACTCCACAAGACCTGCCGTAAACTGAGAACACTCCACAAGACCTGCCATATACTGGGAACACCCCACAAGACCTGCCGTATACTGAGAACACCCCACAAGACCTGCCGTATACTGAGAACACCCCACAAGACCTGCCGTATACTGAGAACACCCCACAAGACCTGCCGTATACTGAGAACACCCCACAAGACCTGCCGTATACTGAGAACACCCCACAAGACCTGCCGTATACTGGGAACACCCCACAAGACCTGCCGTATACTGAGAACACCCCACAAGACCTGCCGTATACTGAGAACACTCCACAAGACCTGCCGTATACTGAGAACACTCCACAAGACCTGCCGTATACTGAGAACACTCCACAAGACCTGCCGTATACTGAGAACACTCCACAAGACCTGCCGTAAACTGAGAACACTCCACAAGACCTGCCGTATACTGAGAACACTCCACAAGACCTGCCGTATACTGAGAACACTCCACAAGACCTGCCATATACTGAGAACACTCCACAAGACCTGCCGTAAACTGAGAACACTCCACAAGACCTGCCATATACTGGGAACACCCCACAAGACCTGCCGTATACTAAGAACACCCCACAAGACCTGCCGTATACTGAGAACACTCCACAAGACCTGCCGTATACTGAGAACACTCCACAAGACCTGCCGTATACTGAGAACACTCCACAAGACCTGCCGTATACTGAGAACACTCCACAAGACCTGCCATATACTGAGAACACTCCACAAGACCTGCCGTAAACTGAGAACACTCCACAAGACCTGCTGTATACTGAGAACACTCCACAAGACCTGCCGTATACTGAGAACACTCCACAAGACCTGCCATATACTGAGAACACTCCACAAGACCTGCCATATACTGAGAACACTCCACAAGACCTGCCGTAAACTGAGAACACTCCACAAGACCTGCCGTATACTGGGAACACTCCACAAGACCTGCCGTATACTGAGAACACTCCACAAGACCTGCCGTATACTGAGAACACTCCACAAGACCTGCCGTATACTGAGAACACTCCACAAGACCTGCCGTATACTGGGAACACCCCACAAGACCTGCCGTATACTGAGAACACTCCACAAGACCTGCCATATACTGGGAACACCCCACAAGACCTGCCGTATACTGGGAACACCCCATAAGACCTGCCATATACTGGGAACACCCCACAAGACCTGCCGTATACTGGGAACACCCCACAAGACCTGCCGTATACTGGGAACACTCCACAAGACCTGCCGTATACTGAGAACACTCCACAAGACCTGCCGTATACTGGGAACACCCCATAAGACCTGCCATATACTGGGAACACCCCACAAGACCTGCCGTAAACTGGGAACACCCCACAAGACCTGCCGTATACTGAAAACACCCCACAAGACCTGCCATATACTGGGAACACTCCACAAGACCTGCCATATACTGGGAACACCCCACAAGACCTGCCGTATACTGGGAACACCCCACAAGACGTGCTGTATACCAGGAACTCGCCACACCATAAGACCTGACATATAGCAAGTACAAACCCAAGACCTTCAATGTACCAAGCAGGTATTTGGAGATATTTCCAAACTAAAAAAAAGTCACCCAAGCGGAGCACCGTGGACAACACTCAGTGAGTAGCCTCACCTTTGCTCCATATTGGGTCCTGTCTGTTTTCCTGCTGTGTTCTGTGTAATCTGCTGTGCGGCAGATAAGAGAGAATTACACGATATACGGTATAAAGTATCAGCGCCAACATCACAACATTGTACAGAGAGCAACTGTGGGAGCAGCAAAACAAAAACCTCCACGGAGCCGCGTTATAGCCGACAACTCAAGGCCATCAGGAAATAAGGACTTACTCTTTAAAACCTCCATTTTCCAGGAAAAATGATCTGGAAACATGATTCTCTAGTATGATCACCGTGAAACAAAACGTGTAATGTTATTTTTTTTTTTTTTATTCAAGTGATAAATAAAAAATCATAAATTTGTTAAAAAAAGAAAATTTAGTGCAGTTATGGCGAACGAACAAAAAATACATTTTTTTTTATATTTATATGTTTTTAAAACATTTTTTGCTTTATACTTTTATTCCTCTTAGAGAGTCTGAGCCTGTGTTCATCTGATCACAGTATTATAGTATATAGTCAAAATCATGGTCTCCAATGAAGCCCGGCCAGGCCAACAGGAGTATTCACCAGGCTCCCCCTGATTGTGTTGCTGGGAGCCAATGGGCACAGAGAAAGTCACGCACCATGACAGCCGCACTTATGGGGTTACGAGAAGCGATCAGAGCTCAGATCACTGTTGTTACAGGTAGATTCTGGCTGTGTAATACAGCTGACATCTTCCAGGTATGATGCGTGCTCAACTCCTGAGCCCGAAACATACATGGGGACCCAAAATTGGACACACCCAAAAAGAGGCAAGATTTTTACAGGGATTTGAAGTCCCCCATCCACATTAGAATAATATCAGCCCAATCTGCTTATACTGGCAGGCTAGGCAGACGAACTAAAGTGTATGCGGACCTCCGTCAGATGATGTCAAGGGAGATAAGGATCTGACATGTCCGATTTCAGACTTCCGATTTTTTGCTCCCAGTGAAACAGATGAAGTCAGGACAAGTAGCTTCTGTCAAGCCATCATCTATCTATCTATCGTGTATAAGGGCCCCTAAGAGAAGCTATAAAACCTGAATGCAGGGAGCTCACCTAGTGGTATCTGTAGGCAGCGACTAAAGGAAAACACACAAAGCACCTGGTGAGAAAATTGTAAATGCAATGAAACTGCATTAGAAAAACCAAAACCAAAATTTGAGATTGAAACCAAAAAAGTTAGAAAGGAAGGGGAGGAGGGGGATGCAGCTGCAGGATTTATCATGGAGTGTCTGTGAGCGAGTTATGCTGTGAGAGGGGAGAAGGAGCAGCTGACCGGCTCAAAGATCATGATATTTTCTTAGTTCTTTCATACTCTAGGAACATAAAGGACCAATAACAAGGATGACAACTTTTCCAGATTCTGCGTGGTCACCTCCATAACGGCTGGAAAGGTCGATGCTGCGAAACCGACTCTGGACTAGAGTCATTTACATCATAAAGTAAAGTAGCATCAATCACTTTAAGGGCTCACAAGGAGAGATCGATCCGCTAAGCCTGTGGCCCGGATGGGCACACGGATGTAACATGGCCCGGTTCGGTAGCCATGGGCTAGATACTCATCTCTTGGTTCCCGGCACGTTACATGAAGGGTTCTGGTTAGGTGTGTGGACTTGTAGTGGGGGGCACTACACCTGTGCAGACCACATGTAACCAGTGGGGCTTCAGCGCGTCTCTTGGACATTCCTGCACTCACTTGGGATCATGGCACAAGGTATTTCACCCTGTTCAATTTAGCCTGGTTAGCGCCATTACATTATATATTGCACTATTTGATATGCGGCCATAATCTGAGCCTATATGCACAGACTCTCTGGTGTTCCAGGCATAAATGTAACATATGGGCATATAATATTTCAATATGCTAAAATCTATAGACTCTTGTGTTAGAATTTTTAGTATTCCACGATAATGTTGCTTATTGAAATCTACTCGATCAGTGGCAGTCATCATTTATTCATTTGGTCTGTATGCTTTATTGGGCATTCTCTGTGTAAGTTCATACTACTGCACTCCTGGGGATCGCAGTTGACATACATTTGGGACATTATTTTAGGCCCCATTTCTTATATCTTGAGCATGCCAATGTGGTACTAGCAGGTACGCAGGATGCAGTGACGAGTCGCGAGTCGGCTTGGTTTTTATAGGCCTAAAGGAGACTTTCCTCAGTCTCAGCCTGTTCAACCAAAGGGGGTAACAAGGGATGCCCTCGCAGGGGCTCAATACAGTTCACACAAACAGAGGAGAACACGACTACGTCCGGCGAGAGCCGGTCACTATAGGGCCGCGGTATGGTCGACTACGAGTCCTTAACTATATAGTCAACTTAGCCGTCCTGACGTCCCTCGGCGTTCTGGTCGGTGATTCTTTGGCGGCGCAGCCACTGGGCCTAGCTGCTGAAGAGTTGGCGTAGTCTTCGAGCAGTCCGCCACTCCTGTGGCGCTGGGGTGTCTCTGGCCCCGGAGGAGTCCTTGGACGGGTAGGCTGCATCCCCTGGACGGGGGCAAGCGGCAGCGATGCGGGGTGGCGGGTGACAGGCCACCTGTGCAGCTAGCCGCTGCGACGGGAACTCCACGGTCAGCAGAGGCTCGGCCCTTGCCGTGGACAGAGCGGGACAGTGGTGGCAGCCGACGGCACTAGTCTTGCCGCGGCCACTGGTGAGAGCAGGGCAGCTGCGGGTGGCGAGGAACAGGCAGCAGCCGCGGGCTGTGGTGAGGCGGCAGCAAGTCTCGGACGGTCGTCTCGGCGCCGACCCTCTGAAGTCCTCAGTGAGCGCCTTCCCTGGCACTGGTAAGTCGCTCTAGCTCCCAGTCGCTCCCACGGTCTCTTGCTGCCTCTGTCCCGGTCTGCTGACTCATCGTGACTGGCGCTCCCCGCCCCTTTTATACTGGCCCCTCCCCTAGCTCAGCTGTCCATCTCCACGGTCCGTCCCCGAACTCTGTCCCCCGGGAATAGTTTCCACCGACACCTAGATGACGGCTCCATTGGTTCCGGCCCGGACACTCGACGGGGGCCGTTCCTCCCACACTTAGATAACACTGCTCACTGAAATCAGCTGCTTAGGTACCATTTGATTCTGGCGTTTTGTCTGATACATTGGATCTAGATTTTATAGACCTAGTGCTGCTATCCATCGTGCTTAGAATTTGAATATTTGCTATGGATAACCTGACCTCGTGCAGGGTATCGTCCTGAGACGTTTATGCTGTCTGGCATTATATTTGTCATCTCTTTTAGGCCATTTATTTTTTAGTTGCTATATTTCATCCACCTCACCTTAAGCACGCTGTATGTCATTATAATATATGTGCAATGAAATTTACATTATTGTATTAAATCCTCTCTACTATGGTGATTTTTCTCCTATTTATTATTTGACTATTATCTATATTATTTATAGCCTTATTATTTTTTAGGCTTGAAATTGAGACGTGTTTTTTCGCCCTTGTCTCCTTTTCGGTTGTCACATGTAACCGGTGTTGCTGGTTGGCCAGGACCAGATGTTTGACAGTTCAATAAGGGAAACCACCAGTCAAAAATAAACTTGATACTCAACGATAACTTGGGAGGGATTATATACAGGAGATAGCGGGTACACAACTTGATGAACATTCCTGTTACAATCGGGAGAATGTTCCACATACAATGTCGATTCTGTCCTCTTTTCTCTCTTATCTTCTGTCTTCAGTGTTCCTTACACTTCACCACAGCCCAGCTCAGGTCTACAGTCGTTAGTAAGAGTCCTTTACTCATCCCCTGGTTCCTTGTATTCTCTACATTGCTACAATGATCGGCACTTATCTTGTCTGTCTCTGACGCTCTGGGACTTCTGCCCGAGGCACTCTCTTTGTCTTATGTATTCTGTCCCAACTAAGTCCGTTAACTCTAGATGTCCTGACCTAGGACCTTTCTCCGATCGATCACTCTGATCTCTCGGCCTCCCCATTAGGATCTCGCTATCCTCAGGCTCTATCTCTCCCCTTGTTATGGGCACCCACATCATGCGGCACTACTCAAATTAGACCTTAGGTCTTTTCTCTGTGCACACTGGGTCCTTTCTGACATTGTGACAGGAACTGTCTCCTGTCCCGTCAGCTTAGCCTTGCCCACTCTGGGCTAGTCCCAACCATTAATTCTAACTGTCCATATCAACTATCTGTTGCTGGGCAGAATACAATACCAACACCATAACGCATTTCCCACTTCACCTTACACATCAACAATACACATATTCTTCATGGGGGAACATGGGAAGCATTTCTATCTCCTTATAGGGACCCCAGGCGTTGGTGTTCCTTTCAGATGACACATAGAAACGTGGAGACAAGGAATGACTGAAAAATCAGGAGCAGCTCCACAGATGGAAGAAAACCCAGCAGGGATGGATGTGAGTTGGAACACAATAGTGCAAATAATGGAGCACACCAAGGGCGTGTGTGTCAATGGGCCTTAAATAGGTCTAGGGAGATGATATTAATGATCAATGCCGGGCAACTTGCAAAACCCAATGTGGAGCACAACAGAAGGCAGCAGACCCAGGAGAAGGGTGCGGAGCCCAGAAAATCCGGGACATGTATGTAACAACAGCCATTAATGGTTACTAGTCTACCAGTGAGGAAGATTTCCACAACTGGGAACTGATTTTGGATTTCGATGGAGAACAGTAAATATACCTGTGAAAAATAAAAATAATGAAAAATGAACAAAACAAAATAAAAAAGCATAAAAAAATAATAAATATTATAACAGATTATTTTTACAAAATAAAAACTTTCAAAAAGAATCTTTACTTTTTTCCTCTTTTACTTATTTTTTAAACACTTTACTAAACTATTGACGTCACAATACAATCTGATGAACCCTTCCATAGTGGGTTGGTTTCAAACATCTGAATAATGTTCAGGCCGGATGCAGGTCTTGGCATACACGAGGCTGTTGATTTTGAGACAGCAGACTTGGGGCTGACCCAGACAGTGAATGTCGAACTTAGGCTTTGCTTTTGGCATGGGCTACCACGGAAAAACCTGGGCTACCAATGAAAAACCTTTGTCATATTTGCCATATTTCCAAGTAAAGGGTCCGGGAGGAGGAGCCATTAGTGGCGCAAAGCTGTGGCCCAGCCCCTTCTCTGCCCAAACCACACCCCTCCATGATGCTTTTCCCACCTATAGACGGTCTCCACTGCTCTGCAGGTTCGGAGGTTTGGCTTGAAGACACTTTCTGGAGTCAGGGAGGTCTACTTTTTTTTCGAGAACCTCTCTCAATATGACAAGCATGCCCATCAGTGCCAAGTGGGAGGGGCATGATACAAGGATTTCATTTCTAGTGTCCTTTAAATCCCTGTGCCTCCATTAGCCAGAGTATTCTCCGGTCCAATACACGGCTTCTCCTTTCATGCCTCTCCGATCCATTCCAGCTCAAACTTTATGGACATTTTCCAACCAGCTCCCGCCAAGATATCAACGCCAAGAGGAAAAGCTGAACTTGTGACTAACCTGCGGGCGAACCCGACTAAATGACTTTACGACCATTATCGGCTTTATAACCCGGGTTATAAATTCTTCTCATATTATAATTTATGATCTGGGAGGAAAAAAAACTTCTCCCTACAGCAGGGATGTAAACAACTATTCATGTCTAATCTAATATATAAAGCTCAATGTGTGTGTGTGTGTATGTATGTGTGTGTGTGTGTATGTATGTGTGTGTGTGTGTGTGTGTGTGTGTATGTCCGGGATTGGCATCCACACCGTCGCAGCTACAGCCACAAAATTTTGCACAGTCACACGTCTGGACCCCGAGAGCGTCATAGGCTATGTTTTGAGGCGAAATTTTAACCCCGCGTGTTCCAATTCACCAAACAATTTTGTCCCTATCTACATAATGGTTGCTAAGGTGGGGCCCTGACATGGGATACTCACCACACACGGGGATATGAACACACACACAATGCGCCACACACTACCACGTGCTTCACCACATCTACCACCCTCAGCACACATTTCAAAATACATACACCAACCTCGCCACATGAAAGCCGAAACACAAAAGTCGCCACTCAGAACTCGCCACGCTGTCCCAGAGCTGTTTAACAGATAAAACATGAGCTGTGATTGGTCGCTATCAGCAACAGTTTTCTTTGTAGACAGTTGTGGTAACTAAGGCCGATTATTCTTATCATTCCTATGGTGTTATCGTCCTTCTGTAAAGCTGGAAATAACACAATTTATTACCGTGCCAACACAGACCACCCTCTGACACAGACTGCAGGGGGAGCCCAGTATCACACAGAATAGGATTAGATAGACGGCTCAGCAGTCAGTATCACACAGGATAGGATTAGATACACAGCTCAGCAGTCAGTATCACACAGGATAGGATTAGATACACGGCTCAGCAGTCAGTATCACACAGAATAGTATTAGATACACGGCTCAGCAGACAATATCACGCAGAACAAGATTAGATACACGGCTCAGCAGTCAGTATCACACAGGAGAGGATTAGATACACGGCTCAGCAGTCAGTATCACACAGGAGAGGATTAGATACACAGCTCAGCAGTCAGTATCACACAGGAGAGGATTAGATACACAGCTCAGCAGTCAGTATCACACAGGAGAGGATTAGATACATGGCTCAGCAGTCAGTATCACACAGGATAGGATTACATACACAGCTCAGCAGTCAGTATCACACAGAATAGTATTAGATACACGGCTCAGCAGACAGTATCACGCAGAATAAGATTAGATACACGGCTCAGCAGTCAGTATCACACAGGAGAGGATTAGATACACGGCTCAGCAGTCAGTATCACACAGGAGAGGATTAGATACACAGCTCAGCAGTCAGTATCACACAGGAGAGGATTAGATACACAGCTCAGCAGTCAGTATCACACAGGAGAGGATTAGATACACGGCTCAGCAGTCAGTATCACACAGGAGAGGATTAGATGCACGGTTTTTATATGCAATATAATCATTATAATTTGTTATAACTAACCACAGTTGGTTACTATGCCCAGGCAACGCCGGGCTCTTCAGCTAGTACCACCATAAAATCCTACATGTTCATGTCCACCCTGCTGGGTAAAAATATAAGACATCAAGTACCAGAAATCAGGCATAAGACTCCTTGAAATAATAGGAAATTTTTTGCGCAACTTCAAGTTTTTACACTAATCCCGGCCAGTGCTACCAAATTATAGAAAAGTATATGAAATAACACAAGCTGGAGAATAATATGACTGATATACTGTATATATACATCAGTCCCTACCTGGTAGTGGTGCACAGCCGATTAAAAATGTGCCACATCCATTCAATTCAGAACATTTCACTCTAGAGCTATCTTCATTAAGGCTGAAGTGCAAAACTCTATGAATAGTAGCTATATTCTTGTACATAGGGGGCAGTATTATAGTAGTTATATTCTTGTACATAGGGAGCAGTATTATAGTAGTTATATTCTTGCATATAGGGGGCAGTATTATAGTAGTTATATTCTTGTACATAGGGGGCAGTATTATAGTAGTTATATTCTTGCATATAGGGGGCAGTATTATAGTAGTTATATTCTTGCATATAGGGGGCAGTATTATAGTAGTTATATTCTTGTACATAGGGAGCAGTATTATAGTAGTTATATTCTTGCATATAGGGGGCAGTATTATAGTAGTTATATTCCTGTACATAGTTGGCAGTATTATAGCAGTTATATTCTAGTACATAGCAGTATTATAGTAGTTATATTCTTGTACATAGGGGGCAGTATTATAGTAGTTATATTCTTGTACATAGGGGGCAGTATTATAGTAGTTATATTCTTGTACATAGGGAGCAGTATTATAGTAGTTATATTCTTGTACATAGGAGCAGTATTATAGTAGTTATATTCTTGTACATAGGGGGCAGTATTATAGTAGTTATATTCTTGTACATAGGGGGCAGTATTATAGTAGTTATATTCTTGTACATAGGGAGCAGTATTATAGTAGTTATATTCTTGTACATAGGAGCAGTATTATAGTAGTTATATTCTTGTACATAGGGACAGTATTATAGTAGTTATATTCTTGTACATAGGGAGCAGTATTGTAGTAGTTATATTCTTGTACATAGGAGCAGTATTATAGTAGTTATATTCTTGTACATAGGAGGCAGTATTATAGTAGTTATATTCTTGTACATAGGAGCAGTATTATAGTAGTTATATTCATGTACATAGGGGCAGTATTATAGTAGTTATATTCTTGTACATAGGGGCAGTATTATAGTAGTTATATTCTTGTACATAGGGACAGTATTATAGTAGTTATATTCTTGTACATAGGGAGCAGTATTATAGTAGTTATATTCTTGTACATAGGGGCAGTATTATAGTAGTTATATTCTTGTACATAGGGGGCAGTATTATAGTAGTTATATTCTTGTACATAGGGAGCAGTATTATAGTAATTATATTCTTGCATATAGGGGGCAGTATTATAGTAGTTATATTCCTGTACATAGTTGGCAGTATTATAGCAGTTATATTCTAGTACATAGCAGTATTATAGTAGTTATATTCTTGTACATAGGGGGCAGCAATATAGTAGATATATTCTTGTACATAGGGGCAGTATTATAGTAGTTATATTCTTGTACATAGGAGCAGTATTATAGTAGTTATAGTCTTGTACATAGGGACAGTATTATAGTAGTTATATTCTTGTACATAGGGACAGTATTATAGTAGTTATATTCTTGTACATAGGGGCAGTATTATAGTAGTTATATTCTTGTACATAGGGACAGTATTACAGTAGTTATATTCTTGTACATAGGGACAGTATTATAGTAGTTATATTCTTGTACGTAGGGGCAGTATTATAGTAGTTATATTCTTGTACATAGAGGCAGTATTATAATAGTTATATTCTTGTACATAGGGGGCAGTATTATAGTAGTTATATTCTTGTACATAGGGGCAGTATTATAGTAGTTATATTCTTGTACATAGAGGCAGTATTATAATAGTTATATTCTTGTACATAGGGGCAGTATTATTGTAGTTATATTCTTGTACACAGGGGCAGTATTATAGTAGTTATATTCTTGTACATAGGGGCAGTATTATAGTAGTTATATTCTTGTACATAGGGGACAGTATTATAGTAGTTATATTCTTGTACATAGGGAGCAGTATTATAGTAGTTATATTCTTGCATATAGGGGCAGTATTATAGTAGTTATATTCTTGTACATAGGGGGCAGTATTATAGTAGTTATATTCTTGTACATAGGAGCAGTATTATAGTAGTTATATTCTTGTACATAGGGGGCAGTATTATAGTAGTTATATTCTTGTATATCGGGGCAGTATTATAGTAGTTATATTCTTGTACATAGAAGCAGTATTATAGTAGTTATATTCTTGTATATAGGAGCAGTATTATAGTAGTTATATTCTTGTATATCGGGGCAGTATTATAGTAGTTATATTCTTGTACATAGGAGCAGTATTATAGTAGTTATATTCTTGTATATAGGAGCAGTATTATAGTAGTTATATTCTTGTACATAGGAGCAGTATTATAGTAGTTATATCCTTGTACATAGGAGCAGTATTATAGTAGTTATATTCTTGTATATCGGGGCAGTATTATAGTAGTTATATTCTTGTATATAGGAGCAGTATTATAGTAGTTATATTCTTGTACATAGGAGCAGTATTATAGTAGTTATATTCTTGTACATAGGGACAGAATTATAGTAGTTATATTCTTGTACATAGGGGCAGTATTATAGTAGTTATATTCTTGTACATAGGGACAGTATTATAGTAGTTATATTCTTGTACATAGGGACAGTATTATAGTAGTTATATTCTTGTACGTAGGGGCAGTATTATAGTAGTTATATTCTTGTACATAGAGGCAGTATTATAATAGTTATATTCTTGTACATAGAGGCAGTATTATAATAGTTATATTCTTGTACATAGGGGCAGTATTATAGTAGTTATATTCTTGTACATAGGGGCAGTATTATAGTAGTTATATTCTTGTACATAGAGGCAGTATTATAATAGTTATATTCTTGTACATAGGGGCAGTATTATTGTAGTTATATTCTTGTACATAGGGACAGTATTATAGTAGTTATATTCTTGGACATAGGGGCAGTATTATAGTAGTTATATTCTTGTACATAGGGGGCAGTATTATAGTAGTTATATTCTTGTACATAGTAGCAGTATTATAGTAGTTATAGTCTTGTACATAGGGGGCAGTATTATAGTAGTTATATTCTTGTACATAGGAGCAGTATTATAGTAGTCATATTCTTGTACATAGGGACAGTATTATAGTAGTTATATTTTTGTATATAGGGGCAGTATTATAGTAGTTATATTCTTGTACATAGGGGCAGTATTATAGTAGTTATATTCTTGTACATAGGGGGCAGTATTATAGTAGTTATATTCTTGTACATAGGGGGCAGTATTATAGTAGTTATATTCTTGTACATAGGAGCAGTATTATAGTAGTCATATTCTTGTACATAGGGACAGTATTATAGTAGTTATATTTTTGTATATAGGGGACAGTATTATAGTAGTTATATCCTTGTACATAGGGGCAGTATTATAGTAGTTATATTCTTATACATAGGGGGCAGTATTATAGCAGTTATATTCCTGTACATAAAGGGCAGTGTTATAGTAGTTATATTCTTGTACATAAGGGGCAGTATTATAGTAGTTATATTCTTGTATAGGGACAGTATTATAGTAGTTATATTCTTGTACATAGGGGCAGTATTATAGTAGTTATATTCTTGTACATAGGGGAAGTATTATAGTAGTTATATTCTTGTACATAGGGGCAGTATTATAGTAGTTATACCCTTGTACATAGGAGCAATATTGTAGTAGTTATATTCTTGTACATAGGGTGCAGTATTATTGTAGTTATATTCTTGTATAGGGACAGTATTATAGTAGTTATATTCTTGTACATAGGGGCAGTATTATAGTAGTTATATTCTTGTACATAGGAGCAGTATTATAGTAGTTATATTCTTGTACATAGGGGCAGTATTATAGTAGTTATATTCTTGTACATAGGAGCAGTATTATAGTAGTTATATTCTTGTACATAGGAGCAGTATTATAGTAGTCATTCTTGTACATAGGGGGCAGTATTATAGTAGTTATTTTCTTGTACATAGGAGCAGTATTATAGTAGTCATTCTTGTACATAGGGGACAGTATTATAGTAGTTATATTCTTGTACATAGGAACAGTATTATAGACATTATATAATATTTTTCTATGTAGTATATTTTTGTAGCCTTCCAAATGCCCATAATATAACACATGTAAATTATAATCAGACATTATATTTTATATTTAGCTGAGTAGCTTTTGCTTGTTGCACAATACAGTGGGGTAAATTATTTCTGGCCATAGACGTAAACACATTTAGTAGCTCACTGTCAGACTTCATCATGAAAAATGTTTATTTTAGAATCAATAAATTCACAGATAGGAAAAAAAAAATGCAGTGGGTTAGAAAGTCGGAGGTGAAAAGTTTACTCTGTAAAGTGATGATAGTGATTTTCTGCAGGGTGGCGTGAGCTGGTGGAGGATCAGTAACCTGCGCGTTATCTCATGGAAAATAGATTTTCATAGCAGCTCGTTAAGGTGATAACCTCATTAGCTCATTGAAATCAGGAACCAAATGATCGCCATAAATCCCAAGGGGCGGCTGCAAGAGCTGAAGGTAGGAATAAGCAGCATAAAATCAGTGCAGAGAAGTTTGCCGCAGAAACTCCGCACAGACCAAATCCATTCTGCTTCTTGGTTCTTCTGTGTAGAGAAGCTCTGTTACTTGTTGTAACTGGACAAATGACATAATTCTGTCTGAGTTTAGGTACCACTAGGGGGAGCTCTGTCCATAACACTGCATACAGGTAGTGCAGAACTGCATGGGAGTATCTGTGTATCTCTCCTGAGCAGAGAGGCAGCGTGCTGCAGCAGAAACCTATTCCCTCGCTGCTGTATATACAGTATAAGTCCCATTCAATGAACCAGTGACATTTTGGACAGCAGCAATGCTCCCTTTATAGGATATATACCCCTGAACAACTATTCTCCTCCCTTCCATGTCTCCACATCCCAGTCTTTGCCTCTCCAATGCGTTATCAAGCTAGTAACCTTCCTTGAAGATTCACAGGAGATTGGTAGAAACATTTTATGTCATCATTCAGGTACAGACTGGGAATTAGGCAGGTGCCTAAGGGCCCATTGTTAAAGGTGACCATAGCATTTGGTGACTTAAAGATCCCAGCAGCAGTATCCTGCATGATTAACTTACAATCAAGGGACCATTCTATCAAGAAGTGATTAATTTCCCAAGATCCACTGCTTCCAATCAGTTTCTAAATCTTGCTCTGCAGGGGTGGAGCTTAGTAGCTCCTTATAGGCGGATTTCTTTTAGTATAGGTGGTCATACCAATTAAAATAATAATGGTCAAGTATCTAACCATGATGATGTCCCAGATTCTCCCTACATGGTAGTTGTTGGTGGAGAAATCTCAACATGCCCCACCCCTTTTGTTCTCAAGGAAGATAAGCCATCCCCCAGAGGAGTCTGGCAGTGGATAATTCATCTCTCCCCATTGGGAAAACATGCAGGCTTTGCTGTATCAAATATGTATGGGGAGCTTGAAATGAATAGGTGTTGACAAGCATAGCAGTGTGGCCATCTCAAAGAAATTTAAATTTGAAAAATCACCAAGCCTGGTGTGAAAAAAATAAAAAATACAGCAAACTCAGTATCATGCTGTGTGTTTTCAGTAAGGAAGGGGGGCCTAAAACTGTCCCTGGAACTGGGACCCTAACTATCCCTGTCCCGGGGGTACTCTTGAAGGTAGAGAGGCCCAAGTCTCCAACCTTACTGTGCTTCTGTTAACCCAGATCTGTCCCTTCCCCATCCCATGAGGCCTGGGACAGAAATGTAAGGTAAACAAGACACAAAGACAAAACAGGGATAACAGAAAACAGCAAACATTCAAACACTCACCAAAGGGAAGGATAAGAATATACCAAAAAAGTGGGAATAGGACAAAGAGGAAAGCATACACCCAAAAAAAGCATGCAGCGTCTCCAAGGACATGGGAAGCAAAGCCTTCACTGGCAATTCAGAGAGGGTCTGGCCAAGTTTTATAGGGAGAGGTAGTGATCAGAAGCAGCTGAAATGGAGATGAAAGTTTCTGACCAGAATAGAAAGGGTTGTTAACCTCTTAAGCAGCAAAGGAAACCAAATCCATTTAATATGGGACACATACAGGCTAAATGGAAGATCTGTGATTCACAATACTTAGTGATCTTCTAACCCCCGATCTCCCAAGTGGACGTGACCCACTCGTGACTCTCACCTAGCAATTACCCACTAGATCCCTTGCCAAATCAGTTTCTGGATATGCGAACATGATGTGAACACTTGCCACAGTGATCTCATGCTATCCCTTGCATGAAGTCAAGCAAGGAGACAATCGACCATTGAAATGTAAACCCTCGTCTATAATCGATTTTCCCCTTTAAGAAAAAACAAAGGCGTAAAACACCTGTCAATCTGCAGTCTTCACACCTAAGAGGGAAGCATTTTTCTCCGGCTTTTGAGTTTTTTTTCTGAAAATCCCAGTTGGTGTGAAATATTCATGGTGTTTATGTAGGTCGAGATGTGTCAGTGCTGCCGTGCGAGACGTGAGAGAATAAAACAAGCAGATTCTTCTTTTCTGGAGCAGAGAAGACACAGAGGGAATAGGTGAGAATATCAATGTAACATGGCGAACGCGTGGCCCCGGACTGAGATCTGCAACGCTTCGTAATGCTATCATCTTTCGGAATGTTTTTGAATTTTTTCCTTGCTTGTAGGTTTTGCTGATCCGTTGTGTGATTGCCCACACCATCTGTCTATAAACTCATGGAAAAAAAAAAGAAATCAACATCAATTCCCTCCGGTTATTTTTCATGGAAAAGCGGCGCTGAGATCTGTATTTAAGGAGAGGTAAATACGAATCCATCTTTTGACAAGTTGAGAAGGAAAAAAATCTTTTCAGGTGTTCGTAAGTCATCAGGTGGAATAGAAAAAAAAGATTTGTCTACCTGCAGCCACCACTAGAGGGAGCTTAGGAGCAAATTGCATACTGAGTTCAATGTATTATTAGTATGCAGTGTGCTCCCTCTAGTGGTGGCTGCAGGAAGTGTATGCAGAGAATTTACAACTCTGGAGTTAAAAAAAAATTAAGCTCCAACCATGCATAACTATGAACCTTGATCGAAAGACTAGAGTAAAGATCTCTGCAAGCTGTTAATGAATGTGAGCGTTCTATTGACCTAATGCTTCCCACAACTTAGCTGAGCTTGCTGCAGTTGTATGGGAAGGCGTGTGTTTTTGGTGTATTGACTTTTTACCTTATCAGAGTACCCCTCTTGAGAATGGTGCACCAAATGAGGCAGACGTATCACTATGCAAAGTACACTGGTTCCAGTAGATGGTAGAGACGCTTGGTAGTTACAGTATGTTGTACAGAAGCTTGAAGGTTATAGTAAATGGCACATACGCTTGTTAGTTACAGTACATCTTATAGAAGCTTGATAGTTACAGTCTATTAGCACAGACGCTTGGCATTTACAGTGAGAGTGAAAGCACCTTGGTGGTTACAGTATATTAGCACAGCTGCTTGGTGGTTATAGTAAATGGCAGAGACACTTGGTGGTTACAGTATACTTTTGAGCAGCTTGGTGGTTACAATCTGAGACGCAGACTTTTGGTTACAGTAAATGGAATATAGACTTGGTGGACACAGTGTATTGTACAGAAGATGGAGGATACAGTAAATGGCACATACGCTTGTTGGTCACAGTATATCTTATAGAGGATTGCGGATTACAGTCTATTGGTGCAGATGCTTAATGGCTGCAGTCTAATGAAGCAGAGGCTTGGTGGTTGCAATCAATTGGCGCAGATGAATGGTAGTTGCAGTATATTTGCGAAGATCCTAGGAAGTTAAAGTCTATTGTCGAAGACACTTGTTGGTTACAATCGATTGGCACATACACTTGGTGGTTATAATCTATTAGCACAGACACTTGGTGGTTATAATCTATTAGCACAGACACTTGTTTGTTACAACCTATTGGTACAGACACTTGTTGGTTAGATCTGTTGGTATATACAGTTGGTGGTTACAATCTATTAGCACAGGCACTTAGTGGTTACAATCTATTAGCACAGACACTTGGTGGTTACAGTCTATTGGCACAGACACTTGATGGTTACAATCGATTGGCACAGACACTTGATGGTTACAATCTATTGGCACAGACACTTGGTGGTTACAATCTATTAGCACAGACACTTGATGGATTCAATCTATTAGCACAGACGCTTGGTGGTTACAATCTATTAGCACAGACACTTGATGGATACAATCTATTAGCACAGACACTTGGTGGTTACAATCTATTAGCACAGACACTTGATGGATTCAATCTATAAGCACAGACGCTTGGTGGTTACAATCTATTAGCACAGACACTTGATGGATTCAATCTATTAGCACAGACACTTGGTGGTTACAATCTATTAGCACAGACACTTGGTGGTTACAATCTATTAGCACAGACACTTGATGGATACAATCTATTAGCACAGACACTTGATGGATTCAATCTATTAGCACAGACGCTTGGTGGTTACAATCTATTAGCACAGACGCTTGGTGGTTACAATCTATTAGCACAGACACTTGGTGGTTACAATCTATTAGCACAGACACTTGATGGATACAATCTATTAGCACAGACGCTTGGTGGTTACAATCTATTAGCACAGACACTTGATGGATACAATCTATTAGCACAGACACTTGGTGGTTACAATTTATTAGCACAGACACTTGGTGGTTACAATCTATTAGCACAGACACTTGATGGATACAATCTATTAGCACAGACACTTGGTGGTTACAATCTATTAGCACAGACACTTGTTGGTTACAATCTATTGGCACAGATGCTTTGTGGTTACAATCTATTGGCACAGACACTTGGTGGTTACAATCTATTAGCAAAGACACTTGGTGGTTACAGTCTATTGGCACAGACACTTGGTGGTTACAATATATTGTCACAGACACTTGGTTACAACCTATTGGCACAGACACTTGATGGATACAATCTATTAGCACAGACACTTGGTGGTTACAATCTATTAGCACAGACACTTGGTGGTTACAATATATTGTCACAGACACTTGGTTACAATCTATTAGCACAGACACTTGATGGATACAATGTATTAGCACAGACACTTGGTGGTTACAATCTATTGGCACAGACACTTGGTGGTTACAATCTATTAGCACAGACACTTGGTGGTTACAACCTATTGGCACAGACACTTGGTGGTTACAATATATTGTCACAGACACTTGGTTACAATCTATTAGCACAGACACTTGATGGATACAATCTATTAGCACAGACACTTGGTGGTTACAATCTATTGGCACAGACACTTGGTGGTTACAACCTATTGGCACAGACACTTGATGGTTACAATCTATTGGCACAGACACTTGGTGGTTACAACCTATTGGCATAGACACTTGATGGTTACAATCTATTGGCACAGACACTTGATGGTTACAATCTATTGGCACAGACACTTGGTGGTTACAGTCTATTGGCACAGACACTTGGTGGTTACAATCTATTAGCACAGACACTTGGTGGTTACAATCTATTGGCACAGACACTTGGTGGTTACAACCTATTGGCACAGACACTTGGTGGTTACAGTCTATTGGCACAGACACTTGATGGTTACAATCTATTGGCACAGACACTTGGTGGTTACAATCTATCGGCACAGACACTTGGTGGTTACAATCTATCGGCACAGACGCTTGGTGGTTACAACCTATTGGCACAGACACTTGGTGGTTACAACCTATTGGCACAGACACTTGGTGGTTACAATCTATTAGCACAGACACTTGGTGGTTACAATCTATTAGCACAGACACTTGGTGGTTACAATCTATTGGCACAGACGCTTGGTGGTTACAATCTATTGGCACAGACACTTGGTGGTTACAATCTATTAGCACAGACACTTGGTGGTTACAGTCTATTGGCACAGACACTTGATGGTTACAATCTATTGGCACAGACACTTGGTGGTTACAATCTATTGGCACAGACGCTTGGTGGTTACAATCTATCGGCACAGACGCTTGGTGGTTACAACCTATTGGCACAGACACTTGGTGGTTACAATCTATTGGCACAGACACTTGGTGGTTACAATCTATTAGCACAGACACTTGGTGGTTACAATCTATTAGCACAGACACTTGGTGGTTACAATCTATTGGCACAGACGCTTGGTGGTTACAATCTATTGGCACAGACACTTGGTGGTTACAACTGATCTTGAAAAAAGTTAGTGTAACAACCCTGCTGGCGTCACTGCATGGCCTCCCATCCCCCGCACATCAACTTACTCACTGCTCCGGGTCATGCTGTGAATTCTGTCTATTGCCAGTCCTGTGCTCTGTGCCTCTGCTCTTCTGTATGTTTCCTGGCTATGTGTGTATAGGGGGGCGGCGCCAGAACTCTCTGGTTCTTATGCAGTCAGGGTGCACCTGTCTATTCTGTCCCTGACCAATCACCTAGAGCCCTTGACTATTTAGTTCCGCCACACCCACTGAAACAATGCCTGTGCAATGTCTATACTTAGTATCTTGCTGCTGAGGAAGCCAGGCCCTGTCCTGTGTATCTCCTTCTCTGTAGGAATACTCTTAGCCTTGCTTTGTGTTCTCTGCCTGCCTGCCAGGAGGCTGAATATCCTGGCCCTTGAGTCTTGGTCCCAGTACCTTGTCTGTACTCTGTCCTACCTCAGTCTCCCTTTCTCCTCTCTGTGGCTTCCTTCCCTGCTGTGTCTTTCCTTGTGTTCTCCCTGTCTGTGCATCTGCTCCCTTGCAACTCTGCCTGCTCTGCTCCCTCGCAGCTCTGCCTGCTCTGCTCCCTTGCAGCTCTGCTCTCTTGCAGCTCTGCTCTCTTGCAGCTCTGCCTGCTCGGCTACCTAGCCGCTCCACCTGCTCGGCTCCCTAGCCACTCCGCCTGCTCGGCTCCCTAGCCGCTCCGCCTGCTCAGCTCCCTAGCCGCTCCGCCTACTCCGCACTCCTGCGGCTCTGCCTACTCCGCACTCCTGCGGCTCTGCCTACTCCGCACTCCTGCGGCTCTGCCTACTCCGCACTCCTGCGGCTCTGCCTACTCCGCAATCCTGCGGCTCTGCCTACTCCGCAATCCTGCGGCTCCGCCTACCTGCACCTCCTGTGTGAACAGGTCCAAACCTGTTCCTTCATATTCCACTCCTTCCTGCCTATATCCATACCTGCACCTCCTGTGTGTGCAGGTCCAAACCTGTTCTCTCATATACCACTCCTGCTTGCCCTGTGTCTCAAGCCGTCACCTACCTGTCCTGTGTCTCCAAGCCGTGCCCGCCTGTCCTGTGTCTCCAAGCTGTGCCCGCCTGTCCTGTGTCTCCAAGCCGTGCCCGCTTGCCCAGTGTCTCCAAGCCGTGCCCGCTTGCCCAGTGTCTCAGCCTGCCTGTTAGTCACACCTGTCCAAGTGACTTGTCCCCGAGTGGGATCAGCAGCCACAGCCAGACACCACCCTGGAGTGGCACCCGACAGCTACCTGCCGCACAAGCCTGTCCTCACCATCAGAGGCTCCAGTGAAGACCGAGGTAGCTGTCGTAGTTACGCCCCTTCCAGGGTAGTCTGGTTTGTGGCACAGTGGGGACACAACCCCCCGGCTTGCGCCATTCAGCCAAGGCGCGAGCGTGACAGTTAGAAAGAGAATCAAAAGTATATTAGAAAGTTGCATTTCTTGTCATTATGCACTGATTGAGCTTTATTTGTGTTCTATGCTCTATACACAGGGTCATGGGCGTAAATGTCGAAACATAGTGTGACTCCTATGCAAATGCAATTCTAGGATATATTAACAGAAGCATACAGTCTAGATCACGTGAAGTCATTATTGCCCTCTACTCCTCTTTGGTCAGACCTCATCTGGAATATTGTGTCCAGTTTTGGGCACCACATTTTAAAAAAGACATCAACAAACTGGAGCAAGTTCAGAAAAGAGCGACCAGAATGGTGACCGGTCTGCAAACCCTGTCTTATGAGGAATGGTTGCAGGATTTGGGAATGTTTAGTTTGCAAAAGAGAAGACTGAGAGGAGACTTAATAGCTGTCTACAAATATCTAAAGGGCTGTCACATTGTAGAAGGATCATCTTTATTCTCATTTGCACAAGGAAAGACTAGAAGCAATGGGATGAAACTGAATGGGAGGAGACACAGATTAGATATTAGAAAAAACTTTTTAACAGTTAGAGTGATCAATGAGTGGAACAGGCTGCCACGAGAAGTGGTGAGTTCTCCTTCAATGGAAGTCTTCAAACAGAGGCTGGACAGACATCTGTCTTGGATAATTTAGCGAATCCTCCTTTGAGCAGGGGGTTGGACCAGATGGCCCAGGAGGTCCCTTCCAACTCTACGATTCTATGATTCCAGTGTAAGTAAGAAAACACAAGATCTGAAGATGGAAATCTCTTCGAAATACCGTCTTTTTCCTAAAACATAAAAAAAATTAATGGTCGTAATTAAAAAAGAAAAAAAAAGAAACATGAGTTTGTTGAACGGCATGTTCCTTATCTGTACATAATATACTGCAAAGTGGAATAAGACCTTCAAAACCACGGGACAATTGCGGGGAAATGAATTTCAATCTCGTATTTTATTATTTATAGGTGCAATAGTTCAAGAACGAAACCAATAATTCAGATTGTAACCTTAGTTCTGTCAAATCAAAATTAGATCCAGACTTGACATTTTATGATGGATCTCAGAGCAGACTGGAACGATTTTTGATTGCTCCTCCAAAAAATGTCATAGATTTTACATGAGAGGATATTAGCTATTATATAGTGTTATACTGTATATTAGATATTATATATACAGTTGTGCTCAAAAGTTTACATACCCGGCAGAATTTTTGCTTTCTTTGCCTTTTTTCAGGGAATGTGAATGATAACACCAAAACTTTTTCTCCACTCATGGTTATTGGTTGGGTGAAGCCATTTATTGTCAAACTACTGTGTTCTCGCTTTAAATCATAATGACAACCCAAAACATCCAAATGACCCTGATCAAAAGTTTACATACCCTGATGATTTTGGCCTGATAACACACGCAGAAGTTGACTTGAATGGCTACTAAAGGTAACATCCTCACCTGTGGCCTGTTTGCTTGTAATCAGTGTGTGTGCATAAACACTGAGTGAGTTTCTGGGATCCAGACAGACTCTTGCAGCTTTCATCCAGCCACTGACGTTTCTGGATTGTAAGTCATGGGGAAAGCAAAATAATTGTCAATGGATCTACGGGAAAAGGTAGTTGAGCTGTTTAAAACAGGAAAGGGATACAAAAAGATATCCTAGGAATTGATAATGGCAGTCAGCAGCGTTCAAACTGTGATTAACAAATGGAAAATCAGGGGCTCTGTAAAAACAAAACCACGGTCAGGTACACCAACAAAACTTTTGGTCTACCTGACCGTGAAAAGTATTCAGGATGCAAAGAAAAACCCACAAATAACATCAGCTGAAATACTGGACTCTCTGAAAACTAACGGCATGGCTGTGTCAAGATGCACAATAAGGAGGCACTTGAAGGTTTTGGTGTTATCACTCATATTCTCTGAAAAAGGGGCCAAGAAAGCAAAAATTCTACTGGGGTGTGTAAACTTTTGAGCACAACTGTATATATATATATATATATATATATATATATAAAACCAACTAGAGTATAAAAGAAAATCGCAGCATCTCACTATTGGATATTGGTGATCGGTAATGGAAACTGTTCCTCCTCCCTCCCACAGCACAGAAACCTATAGGTTAGGGGACTACTTGTTTTTACAGGACAACCGCTTTAACAGGACCACCCCTCTTTACCTTCACAGCAGTGTCCTAGGGGCCATTATCTTGTAATGAAGGCTATTAAAGCTGTATATCAGTTGAAATAAATAATTAAAGGGAATCTTTCAGCAGATTTTTCTATGTAATCTGAGAGCATCCTGATGTAGGCGCTGAGACCCTGATTCCAGCAATGTATTACTTGCTGGGCTGCTTGCTGGCATTTTGATACAAATCACAGTTTTCTCAAATTCAGAGCTAAGAATGCTGAGTGGGGATGTGGTTGGACTAGGAGGCATGATAAATCTAGTCCTATAGTGATAATCTCCTGCTGATAAAACACTGATTGTATAAAAACAGCCTAGTAAGTGATACATCGCTGGATTCAGGATGTCAGCTCCTATATAAGATTACATAACTAAAACCTGCTGGAAGATTCCCTTTAATAAGCTGTCTCAGTGACACATGAGTCAGTCACTAGAGGTAGAAAAGAAAGTATTTGCATATCCTTTTCCACTTTTCACAAATTTAACTTTTTGCATTACTATATATTGTGAAAAAAAGCATATAAATGCCAAGTTGGTTTAGACAGGAGGGTATTTGGGTTTTTTAGCGTTGGTCTCCGGAGTAGAGTATACCAAAGCCAGTACAATGATAATTTTTTTTGCAGAAGTTGAACCCATCCCCTGTCCCAGGACGTGATTTATAACCGTTTGCCAAAGGTCTGTACTTATCAGCCGGACCTCCTACCCTTAATGATCACTGTCATGCACTATCTCTATTAATATAATTGTCAGGTCTTATCTGCGGTGCATTAATATGTATCTGCATTAAAGATGGAGGCCGGGAGTTCGTGCGTCACATCATCCGGGGTCATTTAAAATAAAATCAATACGATAAGGAAATGAACACAAGTGAACTGCGACGCGCTCCAGCTGATGGATCATCTCAGTGCATTTAGGCAGCGGCGGCATAGAAAGCACCGGGGGGAATCGATGCAGATGCTTTTCGTAATGGAGCATTAGTACATCAGGGCGGTAATTTTTATTTATTTTTTCACAATTTGATCCACTTAGGTTGAGATATTGTATTATTAAAAAATATACAAATCGATTGTGTGAGTGAGGGTGTGTACAGCGCAGGCCGGGGGTCTTATAGACCCCTTTCTAGGGGGTCATAATGGAAAAGCAACTCTTTAGGAAGGTTCAATGTATTACAACTATCGATTCCGACTCCCACGGACACGTGTCACGGGGCAGTTGTGGGAAAACAGGGAACGAGGAACCTGGGCCCCTGCACTGCTCCTCAGGCTAAGGGGGTGCCCTGACTTTCCTTAACTTGGAGGTACACTTGATGGTAGTGAGGCCCAAGTCTCTGACCTGTCCCTATCTCCTGTTTAGCCCTGAGATAACCCCCAACCCCCTCCCCAGGAGGTGAGACAGGGAAAAAAGTGAACTGCACCAAAAACACAAAAGGAAAGATAATACAGACACCTCGGGGTTAAATAAACTAAAAAACAAAACTTAGCTTTTTCTGCTGCAATGCCCCAAGCAGCAAAGCGAGGCTCTAGATCAGCATTCAGCTGCAGCTCCACTGCACACAGCCAGCTCCCGATAAGCTGAACCACCACTGCACTTCTTCCAAACCACACCCGACACACATCTTCCACTTCTTCTTCCAGACCATTACCCAACACACATCTTCCACATCTTTCAGACTACACCCGACACACATCTTCCACTTCTTCTTCCAGACCAATATCCAACACACATCTTCCACTTCTTCTTCCAGACCACACCCAACACACATCTTCCACATCTTTCAGACTACACCCAACACACATCTTCCACTCCTTCTTCCAGACCACACCCAACACACATCTTCCACATCTTCTTCCAGACCACACCCAACACACATCTTCCACATCTTTCAGACTACACCCAACACACATCTTCCACTCCTTCTTCCAGACTACACCCAACACACATCTTCCACTTCTTCTTCCAGACCACACCCAACACACATCTTCCACATCTTCTTCCAGACCACACCCAACACACATCTTCCACATCTTTCAGACTACACCCAACACACATCTTCCACTCCTTCTTCCAGACCACACCCAACACACATCTTCCACTTCTTCTTCCAGACCACACCCAACACACATCTTCCACATCTTTCAGACTACACCCAACACACATCTTCCACTCCTTCTTCCAGACTACACCCAACACACATCTTCCACATCTTCTTCCAGACTACAACCAACACACATCTTCCACATCTTCTTCCAGAACACACCCAACACACATCTTCCACATCTTCTTCCAGACCACACCCAACACACATCTTCCACATCTTTCAGACTACACCCAACACACATCTTCCACTTCTTCTTCCAGACCACACCCAACACACATCTTCCACATCTTTCAGACTACACCCAACACACATCTTCCACTCCTTCTTCCAGACTACACCCAACACACATCTTCCACATCTTCTTCCAGACTACAACCAACACACATCTTCCACATCTTCTTCCAGAACACACCCAACACACATCTTCCACATCTTCTTCCAGACTACAACCAACACACATCTTCCACTTCTTCTTTCAGACCACACCCAACACACATCTTCCACTTCTTCTTCCAGACCACACCCAACACACATCTTCCACATCTTTCAGACTACACCCAACACACATCTTCCACTTCTTCTTCCAGACCACACCCAACACACATCTTCCACATCTTTCAGACTACACCCAACACACATCTTCCACTCCTTCTTCCAGACTACACCCAACACACATCTTCCACATCTTCTTCCAGACTACAACCAACACACATCTTCCACATCTTCTTCCAGAACACACCCAACACACATCTTCCACATCTTCTTCCAGACTACAACCAACACACATCTTCCACTTCTTCTTTCAGACCACACCCAACACACATCTTCCACTTCTTCTTCCAGACTACAACCAACACACATCTTCCACTTCTTCTTTCAGACCACACCCAACACACATCTTCCACTCCTTCTTCCAGACCACACCCAACACACATCTTCCACTTCTTCTTTCAGACCACACCCAACACACATCTTCCACTCCTTCTTCCAGACCACACCCAACACACATCTTCCACTTGTTCTTTCAGACCACACCCAACACACATCTTCCACTTCTTCTTTCAGACCACACCCAACACACATCTTCCACTCCTTCTTCCAGACTACACTCGACAGACATCTTCCACTTCTTCTTCCAGACCAATACCCAACACACATCTTCCACATCTTTCAGACTACACCTGACACACATCTTCCACCTCTTTCAGACTACACCCAACACAAAACTTCCACTCCTTCTTCAATATTACACCCAACACACATCTTCCACTTCTTCTTCCAGACCACACCCAACACACATCTTCCACTCCTTCTTCCAGACCACACCCAACACACATCTTCCACTTCTTCTTTCTGACTACACCCAACACACATCTTCCACTTCTTCTTTCTGACTACACCCAACACACATCTTCCACATCTTCTTCCAGACCACACCAAACACACATCTTCCACTTCTTCGAGACTACACCCAACACACATCTTCCACTTCTTCTTCCAGACTACACTCGACACACATCTTCCACTTTTTCTTCCAGACCAAAACCCAACACACATCTTTCACATCTTTCAGACTACACCTGACACACATCTTCCACTTCTTCTTCCAGACCAATACCCAACACACATCTTCCACTTCTTCTTCCAGACCACACCCAACACACATCTTCCACTTCTTCTTCCAGACTACACTCGACACACATCTTCCACTCCTTCTTCCAGACCACGCCCTCCACACATATTCCACACCCCCTGTCAGATCACACACATCTTCCACACTCCTTTCACACCACACCCCCTCATATTTATTTCACACCCCTTTCAGACCACGCCCCCTCATATGTCTTCCACACCCCTTTTCAGACCACACCCACCACACATTTCCACACCCCTTTCAGACCACACCCGTCACACATTTTCCACACCCCTTTCTGACCACACCCATCACACATATTATGTACCCCCTTTCAGACCACGCCCATAGCACATATCATGTACCCCCTTTCAGACTACACCCCCTCTACACATCTCCTACACCCCATGAATGTGATTTTGGTCAGTGGGGATCTATGTGTAATGGAGCATAATTCTAAATCTCTGAGACATTTCTATATTTCAGGCGCCATGATATCCTGCACAAGGTTCGGCCAGTGACTCTACAGTCAGTACCATATAGATTACTCTATACATAATAACATCACATTAGACACCACTTCATGATGGTGGAGCAACTCGCGGCATCAGGATTGATGAACGGGGGCAACCACCTCATAAATATTCATGACGACCTCACATATATTATTCAAGCAGATATGTCAATAGTGTGCAGCAAATTAAAGGGCCAGCGCTGGATTCACAAAAAATTCCGGAATTACGAAATTAGCAACTTTTTGGGTGATTTAAAGGGGCTGTCCACCCTTTGGGGACATTTTTGTTTACTTATATGCCTGTATTTGGGACAAAAACTCTTTTTCTTTGCTGTTGGGTTTCATTAAAAATTTGCTTTCTTTAGGCTGGGTGCTGCGAGTCCGTCAGTCACACGCTATGATGATCTGTTAAGGAGGGTGTAACTCTTATCTGTTTTTTTTCTCATCTCCTATCAGCTGATTGAATGACCACAGACCACATCAAAGTTGAATGTGCCGGGAAACAAAGAGCCAATAAATGACAAACGGTGCAAAAAGCTTAATGAAACCCAATTGCAAAAATGATTTTTCGGCCCCAATACATCCATTTTTGTAGATAAAAAAAGTCCCATAAAAATGAGGACAGCTGCTTTTAATGATCAGCTGTGATCAACTGCAAAATTAAAAAGCAAGTATTCAATTTCCCTGCAGCACCACCACAGGAGAAATGAAGTATTGCAGCAAACAAAGTCAAAATCAGTATGCTGTATTACATGGACCAGATGTGTCCTCTCATTCATAGACTCCCCTAAGCGAAGACGCCGCTATCTAACAATGCTTAATGGGGTCTCTTGGTTGGTTCTCTAGAGAGAGGACAAGATTCCGGGGGGCCCACCCTCCATATATAAATAAATGGACTTCAGTGCAGGGATAGGAAAGACTTGTTGGACTTTTTAGACATCAACACCGTTTTGATATTTGCAGTGAAGGCATCTTCTCTATGATTGTTTGGGTTGGATCAATGCTGACTCTTAACATCCAGGATGGTTCTCTCCGGGAAAGAAAGACTACCATCTTTGCCTTTCAACGTATTGGAGGTAGTTACTCTGTAAGTTAATGTTTGACCCTTTTAGAAGTCAACCAAACCTTGTCTGGTTATGGTCAGACATTGAAGTTCAGGGGAGCTACCTCTTTCCTTCTGGAAAGTCACCTGGTCTCCATAAGTCAAAGATCTCTAATTAAGATCGGAAAGGATCCGTAATTGTACCGACGGACTATCAGGGCTAAGCCAGTCGTTAAAGAGTTAAGCAGTTCTGCGCTCTCAATTATTTCGTCTGTGGATTAATCCACCCACTGATTAAACCATCAAAATCAGAGCTACCATGATTACATAATAATGTTGCGCTCCTCAGAGGATCATTGATATCAGTCCTCTAATTAGATGGCGATTCTCCATTAATCCTGGTGCAAAATCAATGAGAAAAATTCACAAAAAGGGCAAAAAATAATGTTTCATGGATAATTAATTTGCTTCTGCACTGCCAGAGTCAATGCTCCATGTCAGACGTGGCCGACAGAGGATCCTCGAATTGGCCCAAACGGTGACGCAATCATGGACCCCAAAGCAGTAGTATAACTAAAGTATGATGGGACACTGTGGAAAATTTGGACCTGGACCTTGTGATGTACCATGTCTGCAAGATATGTTTTCTGTTGCAATGTGCTAACAAATCCTCCATCCTAGGACATTGTAAACTCTCAGTAGTAGGAATTCCTTCCCCCCAGGTTTTATCAACCCTGCCACTTCCTCTGGAAGAGCAGGAATGTTAATTAGCTAGACCATCTTCCTCACACCATTTGCCTTCTCTCCTCTTCAGAGCGGGAAAAACTTCTTTGTTTGAAACGAATAAAACTATGAGAGACTATACCATAAGAACCAAATACCCTAGAGATATGAAAATCATATTTTTGTAACCTGAGCGGTCCCAGCTTCGAGACCGCGTATGTTTCGAAGTTCTACCCTGTCCAGAACATGAGATAGGATTTGCGCCCAAATGGACGGTCATATCGCATAGATGTTTGATGTTTTCTTGATGGGCTCATTACGCTGGGAAACATGATACCACTGATGAGTCCATACCAGCTTCTCCCATAAAGTTATAGCTAATCTAAGTTTTGTAGCCAAAACATAACTTGGATAAGAGAGGTGGGATCAACCCAGAATGCACCTCTCTGTGATGTCACATAGGAAAGTCTATAAGGCATTTCCTGGGCAAACCAGCTCAGAACAGCTCAAGTCGTCGTGCTAGAAGGACCCCAATGAGCGGAGAAGTGCAGCTCCGCCTCCACCCACCTTAGCCGCATGGTCTGCCTAAGGAACAATATGGAACTGTGAGTGTAATCTCTTTGTTTTCTCCACTTTTATTTTATACCTGTACTGTACATATTTTATGTCTCAATTTTATAGCAACTTTTATCTGTAATCACTGTCCTCTTTCGGAAAATAAATGAAACTATTTAGATCTGTCTCCATGCTCTAAGAATCGAACTATACGCCTTTGATAGATAATCGCTACTAATTCAAGGGGTTTGCCACGGACCCTCTTAATTTAACACTGTGAATTAAGTAACCGTGACTGGTGGCAGCGCGTTGTGTACGGCTATTACGGCTTGCTGGCAGTCTAGAAGGGTCTTATATTGCTGAGTAAGGGGCTTCAGCCACAGCATTGATAATTCCCTTACTGCAGAAGCCTAATTGCCGGTTCACAACAGGCAGCCCGTCCGGCGACTAATTATCCTAGGTGCAGTTCCCTGACTGACCTGAGGGTAAGGGGGGCGCCGGAGAGCTGCGAGTTCCAAAGTGGAACTGAGAAAGTGGGATATACATAAATCCCCGCAGTACTTGGAAGATTGATAGCAGTGGTGGGGCATCCAAATTAAACTCCCCCTGCGGCAAATTGTAGAGCGAGATTAGCTTGCTGGATATTTTTGGTCACATGGTGCCAGTGTTGGGATAACTAAGATAAGCCCCACTGCGCCTGTGATAGCCGTGTGCCGGCATTGTGTCACGCCCCTCCGTCCGCTGATACACCCGTGTCAGTGGTGGGACTGTGACATAGTGGTGACACAGGGTCCGCTGTCCGTCGCGTTTTGGTGGCAGCGGGACTCCCGTTAGTGTCGCCCGTAAGTGGACGAACGGCGGTGGGCTGTTCGTCACATATTGGTGGCAGCGCGGTGGGATAATCCTAGAGCATTAGTGATTTGGTTTGAGCAATCATTCCTCTCACTAAAAACCTGCACGGTTCCTGCGGGAATCCTGCATCATAGGTTTTGGAGAACAGACTCAGTGGTTACTAGTCCTGAGACATTAGTGTGTACTTGCAAGTATCCCCCTCCCGTTTCTTCGTTTTTCTTTTTCTATCTTTTATTTGGCAACCATGGCGGCAAAAGGAGAACCTTGGTACACCCGGCAGACAAAGGAAGTTCTTGCTGCGTTATGCACGTACCAAGGCCTTGACGCCACGAACAAAAACAGAGCTCAAATGATCGCGGCTCTAGTGCAGCTGGACAACGACCAGAATCCAGCGAGCGCAGAAGTTGGCCCAAGTTGCAATGGGGCTGCAGCAGAGGCTCCACTCCTGAGCGCTGGCCCCACATTCAACCAGAACGGGGTGGACCCCTATCTGCAAATGGCCTTGGACGAACTCCCCGCCGAAGACAGTGATGGGCGGGTGAGGCTGATCCAGCAAGCTCGAGAGAGAGCAGAGCAGCGAGCCGAGCGCCAGGCGGAGAGAGCTGAGCGCCAAGCTGAGGCTGAGAGAGCCGAGCGCCAGGCGCAGAGGGCCCATGAACTGGAGGTACTCCAGCGGGGTGGGAATGCCCTCACAGCCCGAAGCCGTGAGCCCAGCAGCGTCCAGACTCCTAAACCCCGGCCAGAGCATTTTCCCGTGATGGAAAAGGACGGGGACTTGGACACATTTCTGCGAGCCTTTGAGAAAGCCTGCAGACAGTACCAGCTGCCTAGAGACCAATGGGCAAGGTACTTGACCCCAGGGCTAAAAGGCAAAGCCCTGGAGGCATTTGCTTCTCTTCCGCCAGAAGCCGATGATGACTATGACGCCATAAAGCAGGCGCTGATCGCCAAATACCGGCTGACACCTGAGGTATACCGAAAGAAGTTCCGACACCTCCAACGTGGCCCACACGATAGCTACAGTGATGTGGTGCAAGGACTCAGGACCCACTTTGACCAGTGGATCCATGGACTGTCCGTTGAAACCTTTGAGCAGCTACGGGACCTGATGATCAAAGACCAGTTCCTGCATCTCTGCCCAGCTGAGGTCCGACAGTTCATCCTGGACCGCGAACCAACGAACGCGGACAAAGCGGCGCAGATCGCCGACAACCACGAGGCCAACCGGAAGCCCGAGACGCGGAGGCCAGTCGCCACCAGCTGGAAAGGGGGTAAGCCAGCAACCAACCCCAATGCCCCAGCTAGCCGTCCCTCCGGAGGCCCTGTCCCTGTTGCCAACAACAGGCCGGCTACTGACAGTCGCCTGTGTCACCACTGCCAGCGGCCTGGTCACTTCTTTTACACCTGTCCGAACAGGCCGAAGAACCCCCCAGCCAAGGCCCCCGGGCCCAATGCCTCTGTTCTTTTGGTGGGAGGTGTGGTTGGGAGGGCTGACGACAACGTTCAACCTGTTCAGGTGGGGGCCCGTCTTGCTACAGGCCTCAAGGACACCGGGGCTGAACGAACCCTCATCCGTCCTGGACTGGCGGCCCCTGAAGAGTTTGTTGAGGGGAAAACCCTGACTGTCACCGGGATTGGAGGCACCCGTTGTCCCTTGCCAGTGGCACGAGTTTTTCTTGACTGGGGTGCCGGGAGCGGGTTGAGGGAGGTGGGAGTGTCTGAAAATTTGCCCACTGATGTTTTATTGGGGACGGACTTGGGGAGGATGGTTGCATACTATGTCCCTGACACCCTTCCCCAAACTGATAATAAGGGTAACGTTAACCCTGATGATGTTGATGATGGGAAACTGAATGTGTTACCTGCTAATGCCTTGATGAGTAATGATGCAACTAACAACCATTCTTTCCCCAGGTACGATGCTGATGCTGATGTGAATGTACCAAAGCAAACTGATAACCATTCTTCTCCTAGGAAGGATGATGATGATGTTGATGTATCTGTGCCGACTGAACCCGTTAACCCTTTCTTTGAAGCGGTAGATGTGTCCACAGGTACCGAAGTGCTCAGCCCCGTCACTCTGCGGAGTGAGACGGCTGAGGAACCCCTGGCAGGAGTAAGCAACGGTGCTCAAGGAAATGGGGAGGTGCATGGGGACCATGAGGAAGGTAATGCCATGCAGCTGACCAGTGCCACCGAGGAAGGTAACTGGCCCATAAGTAGCACTGCTCCTGAAGTGTTGGGGGTGGATGGGGAGGTAGAGCCCAGGGCAGCACCAGCTGGTGGGTCTGCAGAAATCCCCAGGGAGACAGCATACATAGCAGCTGTCACACGCAGTCAGAGTGCCCAGATCGCAGGTAACGCACTGTCTTCTGGACCCTCTGCTGCTACAGGAGAGACTGAACCAGAGGTGAACCCAGAGCCGGTTCCAGAGGGTCCCAGTAAAAAGGGGACCCTGACGTCACTTCTGGCAGCCTCCAGCATGGAGTTCCAGGCTGCTCTGCACTCAGATGCCAGCCTGGAGAAATTGAGAGGTCTCGCCGAGACGCCCACCTCCAAGTCTGATAAGGAGAGGGTGTTCTGGGAACGAGGAAGGTTGTACCGGGAGACAGTACCCGGAGATCCTAAAAAGGAGTGGTTGAGGGAAAGACAGCTGGTCGTCCCCTATCAGTTCAGAACTGAGTTGTTGCGGATTGCCCATGAGATTCCACTCGCTGGACACTTGGGGATCAGCAAAACAAAGGCACGGCTGTCTCAACACTTCTATTGGCCCAAGATGGGGACAGATGTAACACACTACTGCCGCTCCTGTGCCACCTGTCAAAAAGTGGGTAAGGCGGGGCCTGCTCTTAAGGCTCCCCTTATTCCTTTGCCGGTGATAGAGGAGCCTTTCCAGAGAATCGCGGTGGACATTGTAGGACCGCTGTCCGTCCTCAGCAGCTCCGGAAAGCGATACATTCTCACCGTGGTAGACTACGCTACCCGGTACCCAGAGGCAGTAGCTCTGTCTTCAACCAGGGCAGATAAGGTGGCTGACGCACTGGTGACCATCTTTTCGAGAGTAGGATTTCCCAGGGAGATGCTTACCGATCAAGGGCCCCAATTCATGTCTCGCCTAATGGAGGCTCTCTGTGAGAAAATGCAGGTGACGCAGCTGGTATCGAGTCCGTATCACCCACAGACTAACGGTTTGTGTGAACGTTTCAACGGTACCCTCAAACAGATGCTCCGCATACTGGTTGAGACCCAAGGGCGCGACTGGGAGCGGTACCTCCCACACCTGCTGTTCGCTTACAGAGAAGTTCCGCAGGCTTCGACCGGGTTCTCCCCCTTCGAGCTCCTGTATGGCAGGCGAGTCCGGGGACCCCTTGGGTTGATAAGAGAATCCTGGGAAGATGAGCCAAACCCCACAGAAGTGTCCATCGTGGATTATGTCATGCGCTTCCGTGACAAGATGCAGACCTTGACGCAGTTGGTGCATGACAACATGACGCAGGCTCAGGCTGACCAGAAGCGCTGGTACGACCAGAACGCCCGGGAGCGGACCTACCAGGTGGGTCAAAAGGTGTGGGTGTTGGTCCCGGTACCAACGGATAAGCTTCAGGCAGCCTGGGAAGGCCCGTACGTCGTCCACCAACAGCTCAACCCGGTCACCTACGTGGTCACGCTTGACCATGCTCGGGGTAGGCGCAAGGCCTTTCACGTCAACATGCTGAAGGCGCACTACGAACGTGAAGCTTGCATCCTACCGGTCTGCAATCTGCCAGAGGATGGGGAGGAAGATTCCCTCCTGGACATGCTGGCCCAGGCCAAGGCCAATGGGTCCATTGAGGACATGGAGATAAGTGGTTCGCTCACCGTGTCCCAGCGGTTGCAGTTGATGGCCACCCTGGAACTCTTCCGGCCCGTGTTCACCAACCGTCCTGGGAGGACGGAGTTAGCGGTTCATGAGGTGGACACCGGGAATCATGCCCCATTACGGCGAACACCTTATCGGATCTCTGAAACGGTGCAACAAGTCATGCGCCAAGAGGTCGATGAGATGTTAAGGCTGGGAGTGATTCGACGGTCAAAAGGTGCGTGGGCTTCACCTGTAGTCCTCGTGCCTAAAAAGGATCGAACCACCCGGTTCTGCGTGGACTACAGGGGGCTCAACGCCATCACAACCTCTGATGCCCACCCGATGCCGCGCATCGAGGATCTGCTCGAGCGGTTGACAAACGCCAACTACATATCCATCATGGATTTGAGTCGGGGATACTGGCAGATTCCCCTGAGCCCTGAGGCGCAGGAGAAATCCGCCTTTATCACCCCCTTTGGACTGTACGAGTCCACGGTCATGCCCTTCGGCATGAAGAATGCCCCTGCCACTTTCCAGCGGATGGTCAACCACCTGCTTCGGGGACTGGAGGAGTACGCAGTGGCGTACTTAGACGATATTGCCGTCTTCAGTTCCACCTGGGAGGAACACCTTCAGCACCTCCAGGAGGTGCTCAAGCGTCTTCACCAGGCAGGCCTGACCATCATGCCGGGGAAGTGCCAGATAGGCATGCGCGAGGTCCACTACCTGGGGCACCGGGTAGGCGGGGGTTCCATGAGTCCGGAGCCAGAAAAAGTGGACGCAATCGTGTCCTGGCCCACCCCCAGGACCAAGAAACAGGTGAAGTCCTTCTTGGGCACTGCAGGGTACTATAGGCGGTTCGTACAGGACTATAGCGCCCTTGCCAAACCCTTGACTGACCTCACCAAGCAGAGGCTACCCCAAACAGTCAACTGGACAGATGACTGTGAGGCGGCTTTCCAAGCTTTGAAAGCAGCCCTGTGCAACTCTCCAGTGTTGAGAGCAGTCGACAGCAGTCGCCCGTTTCTGGTACAGACCGACGCCAGCGAGTTTGGCCTCGGTGCTGTGCTTAGCCAGGTCGACTCGGGGGACCAAGAGCACCCCGTGTTGTACCTGAGCCGGAAACTTTTGCCGAGGGAAGTGGCATACTCGACCATCGAGAAGGAGTGTCTGGCCATGGTGTGGGCACTGCAGCGTTTGCAGCCCTACCTGTATGGGCGCGCCTTCACGGTGGTAACCGACCACAACCCACTGAGCTGGTTGCACACCGTGTCGGGAACCAATGGAAGATTGCTCCGCTGGAGCCTTGCCCTTCAACAGTACGATTTTACTGTAAAACACAGGAAGGGCAGTGAAAACGGCAATGCCGATGGGTTGTCCCGCCGGGGCGAACCCGCTGAGGTGCGCATGGCCGATTACCGAGAGGTAATGCCTCCTTAGCGCCCTCTTAAGGGGGGAGGTGTGATGTACCATGTCTGCAAGATATGTTTTCTGTTGCAATGTGCTAACAAATCCTCCATCCTAGGACATTGTAAACTCTCAGTAGTAGGAATTCCTTCCCCCCAGGTTTTATCAACCCTGCCACTTCCTCTGGAAGAGCAGGAATGTTAATTAGCTAGACCATCTTCCTCACACCATTTGCCTTCTCTCCTCTTCAGAGCGGGAAAAACTTCTTTGTTTGAAACGAATAAAACTATGAGAGACTATACCATAAGAACCAAATACCCTAGAGATATGAAAATCATATTTTTGTAACCTGAGCGGTCCCAGCTTCGAGACCGCGTATGTTTCGAAGTTCTACCCTGTCCAGAACATGAGATAGGATTTGCGCCCAAATGGACGGTCATATCGCATAGATGTTTGATGTTTTCTTGATGGGCTCATTACGCTGGGAAACATGATACCACTGATGAGTCCATACCAGCTTCTCCCATAAAGTTATAGCTAATCTAAGTTTTGTAGCCAAAACATAACTTGGATAAGAGAGGTGGGATCAACCCAGAATGCACCTCTCTGTGATGTCACATAGGAAAGTCTATAAGGCATTTCCTGGGCAAACCAGCTCAGAACAGCTCAAGTCGTCGTGCTAGAAGGACCCCAATGAGCGGAGAAGTGCAGCTCCGCCTCCACCCACCTTAGCCGCATGGTCTGCCTAAGGAACAATATGGAACTGTGAGTGTAATCTCTTTGTTTTCTCCACTTTTATTTTATACCTGTACTGTACATATTTTATGTCTCAATTTTATAGCAACTTTTATCTGTAATCACTGTCCTCTTTCGGAAAATAAATGAAATTATTTAGATCTGTCTCCATGCTCTAAGAATCGAACTATACGCCTTTGATAGATAATCGCTACTAATTCAAGGGGTTTGCCACGGACCCTCTTAATTTAACACTGTGAATTAAGTAACCGTGACTGGTGGCAGCGCGTTGTGTACGGCTATTACGGCTTGCTGGCAGTCTAGAGGGGTCTTATATTGCTGAGTAAGGGGCTTCAGCCACAGCATTGATAATTCCCTTACTGCAGAAGCCTAATTGCCGGTTCACAACAGGCAGCCCGTCCGGCGACTAATTATCCTAGGTGCAGTTCCCTGACTGACCTGAGGGTAAGGGGGGCGCCGGAGAGCTGCGAGTTCCAAAGTGGAACTGAGAAAGTGGGATATACATAAATCCCGGCAGTACTTGGAAGATTGATAGCAGTGGTGGGGCATCCAAATTAAACTCCCCCTGCGGCAAATTGTAGAGCGAGATTAGCTTGCTGGATATTTTTGGTCACATGGTGCCAGTGTTGGGATAACTAAGATAAGCCCCACTGCGCCTGTGATAGCCGTGTGCCGGCATTGTGTCACGCCCCTCCGTCCGCTGATACACCCGTGTCAGTGGTGGGACTGTGACATAGTGGTGACACAGGGTCCGCTGTCCGTCGCGTTTTGGTGGCAGCGGGACTCCCGTTAGTGTCGCCCGTAAGTGGACGAACGGCGGTGGGCTGTTCGTCACAGACCTGCCATGGGCCCTTACAGTAATAATACTCTACATGCGGCATCCTCCTCTATAGCTGTCGCAGAAGCTGGCAGCTGACTTAGGTTTGCTGACACTGTCGGTGCATGACGTTACTGCCATGAACCGGCCGTCACAGGCAAGCCAACATCTGATTCTAACCTCTGATTGGCTGGCGGTGTGTATTGCGGTGCAGGGAGCTAGAGGGCCCCTGTGCCACAATACATTTCAACTGAATGTGCATCCAAGGATGCACATTCAGGTGAAATTGGCACTGGAATCTTTTTTTGCACAATGGGAAAAAGACTTGCCGGTGGATATGGCACGTGCTACTTACCTAAATATTGCAAAGACCCAGTCCCATGCCCTCTTCATGGTGGTGGGATCCCCTAATGGTAGTGCCTCTTCCGGAAGGATAATGGTCGGTTAGGAATGGTCTGAGGAACATGACAAAGTGATGACTCGTCTCCAAATCCCCGATCCATGGAGCCACTTATACGATCTGCTGCCAGATTGGTGGATTCCAGACTACGATGGGTCCCACAAAGGGATCCAAAGCAATATTACAATACTGCAATATCATCATTGATGTGCCATTGGGCTCCTCTAATACGACTGCCCCCCCCCCCGCGGGAAGCAGTAAAAGAGACGCCCTCAGGTTCTGACTTTGCGTCCTCTCATGTAAGCACAGTTTTAATGACCGATAATGATGTCAAGAAGTAAAGGCCATCGTTCCCTGACCACATCCTGCGAGCAGATGGCGGCATATGCACCGCAGCGCTCGCTAACTTGATAGAAGTCCCAGTTGTGACACAGGCAAGCTGTCACGTCGTGTCCAACATGCCCCGGCGCTCGCTCCAAAGAGGCCATGACAGATGGACCGTCCAAAGGCTTTGAAAACTTTTACAAGTCACAGTACTATAATGCGCCGGTGCTCCGCCAGTCCCCACAGCATCAAAAGGGAAAAAAAAATTTAAAAAAATGTGCTTCTTTGCCCCTTCCATCCTCCCTCCAACAAGGGTTAAATTATTTTCCAATATACGAGAGGCAATGTGTAATTTGAAGATGAGAGGCTTGCTCCATTACCCGACGCTATTACTATAATTTACTTATAATGTGCCAGGATACAGTGCGGAACGGTAGGGGGGCAAGAAAATAATAATAATAATATAGTAAAGCCATTCTTTATCATTTAGCTGGATATGATGAGTTATATATAGAGAGTCTGGGTCTCTAGTGTTAAGTGCGATTTAGATTATCCCTTTGAAAGTGTTGGCCCTCTTCGGAGACATGTCAAGATAACTAGGGGAGTAGGGGTTAATGGGGAAAGCCAAAAAAAGAGAAACCATCAAACACACAGAACTGGAGGACCCCGACCAAGTGACATCCAGAAGCCTACGGCACGTCTATGGGGTGGGGAAAGGCTGACACCAAGGCCAAGAGGGCACAATGTTAAAAGCAAGGTTTTGGCATATTTGTCAACCGTGCTAACATTTGTGGACACTAGTTTCAGGGTTTTCTATAGGGATTTCCCCAGGAGTATGACTATAGGGTCATGCAGAGGTAGAATTTGCAACCAAGACATGGTGCTTCAGAGTCTCATAAGGTCCATTAGCCACAGAGGTGAGGTAGCATCAGCAATTTCTGGAAAACTAGGGTTTGGTACATGGTAGCATAGGTTTACAAGGCACAAGAATGGGTAGGGGCTTTGTAAAAGGATAAAGACAGAGGAGAAAGGTGGCAAGGTCACTTTAGGGGCAAGGCAGTTAGAAGGGGTCATGGAGGAGATGAGAAAGTGGAAGTTAGGGGGGCCTGTTATTTGACTGGGGAGCAGAAGCAGGTGGAAGGAGTCAGACGGTCACATTGGCTTTATGGTTGGGTGCAGGGATGAGAAAAAAAAACGTGGTAGAGCCAGAGTTTGGATAGTGGTAAGGGTAAGGACTATCTCGGGAGGTGATAGGGTAGGGGCCAGGAAGAGTCTAGAGGGAAAAAGCGTGCCTATATAGTTAAGGAAACATGCCCATTGACACTATGGGCTTGTACTTTGATTTAGGAACCTCTATGAGCCCCAATGGGAAATGGCGGGCCCCATGTACCACTGCGATTGATACACCCTAATGGTGGCTTTGCTCGTTCCAAGGTTTACTAAGGGCACATGATAGGTATTGAGGACCCGATTAGAGATGGTTCTTCAGGCCCCTCTGGACGACACTAAGTGATCATTTCATGCCCCTCGGCTCAGTTCAGTACATAGTAATGGCTACCTCGACTGCCAGGGAGGTGATGGGTCCACTTTAATCTATCGCTTACGAAGAGGCAAGTCAGAGGTTGAGAAGCTGATATGCTAACTGCAGCACTTGTGCCAAGGTTCAATTACACAAAGTAAGGCAGAGGTCGCCTCCTTGGGTTTAGCCAGGTCTGTGCCGCCTGCACTCCAGGTTACCTCCTCACCTCTGCCTGCCCTGTGTGTAATGTAAACTTTATCATATAATTACCGCATGGCCCAAATTGCCTCCATATCTGAGCGCTGATTGCCCGTAATAACATATAAACTCCCAGGATCACACACAGTCGCTGCCGCGCCAACATCACGCTCCTACTCCTCCTGGTTCCCATCTGTTGCTTTTATTATAACTTATTTGTTAACCCTTTTATTTTCCCATTTGTATTTTTTTGGTGACTACAACTCCCAGCATGCTCTAAGAAAAAGTAGTAGCCGTGTACCGTAATTGCTATGCCATTGATAAGCTGATAGGGCTGATCCGGCAGAATGGAGAATAGGACGAGGGCAGATTCGGGGGGCAGGTTTGATTGGTAGGTAGGGCAGTTCTGAGGATAGTATTGGACAGATGGAGTGGATCAGTGGATAGGACAGATGGGTGTAGATGGTGAATCAGTGGACAGGGCAGATAAGCAAATAAAGTGGATCAGTGGTTAGGACAGTTTGGTAGATAAGGCGGATGGCTGGATAGGACAGATGAGCAGATAGGGTGGATCAGTGGATAGGACACATGAGTGAATGAGTAAATACAGTTGATTAGTGTATGGGGAAGATGAGCAAAAAGAACGGAGCAGTGGATAAGGCATATTTGTTGGTAGGGTGCATCAGTGGATGGAACAGATGAGCAGATGAGGTGGATCCATAGATAGGAGACATTGGTGGATAGGGTGGATCAGTAGATAGGACAGATGGGTAGATAGGGTCATTTAGTGGATTGGACAGATGGGGGGATTATTGGATAAGGAAAATTGGTGGACAGGGTGGATCAGTAGATGGGAAAGATGGGTAGAAAGGGAGGATCAGTAGATAGGACAGATGGGCAGATAAGGTGGATCAGTGGATAGAACAGATGAGGTGGATCAGTGGAGAGGATAGATTGTTGGATAGGTTGGATCAGCAGATAGAGCAGATGGAGAGATAGGGTCGATCAGTGGATATGATAGATGAACAGATAGGGTGGATTAGTGGATAAGACAGATTGGTGGACAGGGTGGATCAGTACATGGGAAATATTGGCACAAAGGGTGGATCAGTGGATAGGACAGCTGGGCGTATAGGGTGGATGATGGATCAGCAGGTAGGACAAATTGGTGGATAGGATGGATCAGTGGATGGGGAAGGTGGACGTATCGGTGGATCAGTGACTAGAATAGATGAGTGGATAGGGTGGACTAGTAGACAATACAGAAGGTAGATAAGGTAGATAAATGCATAAGGTGGATGGGCGGATTGGATGGATCAGTGGATAGGACAGATGTTCAGATAGAGTGTATGGGTAAATAGATTAGATCAGTGGATAGGTAAAATGGGTGGATAGGACAGAGAGCGTTAACATTGTGGGTGAGGCAGATAGGTGGATTGATGGATAGGACAGATTTTATAGGGTGGGTCAAGCTGATGGAAGAATAAGATGAACAAGGTGGATCAGTGCGTAACGGTTAGGGTGGATTAGTGGAAAGAGCAGACGGATATGACAGAGTTGTGAATTGGGTAGATCGGTGGATCGAGTGTAACTGTAGGGAAGGTGACCTGACGGACGGACGGACTAGTCAGAGTGAAGAAAGATAGGTTTGCACAGTGTAGGTAGGAGACAGTGATTACAGTGGGGAAACAACTAGAAAAGTGTAGTGGACGTGCAGTACCTTGGGATGACCATTAGATGGCAGGGTGGAGTGTGAGCAAAGGACTTTACAGCAGCTTAGGGCTTTAGAAACCGTTGGTCATGGGGGGCGTGGTGACAGTTAGTGACAGTTTCAAGGAACCGGGGAAGTTATAAATTCTGAGGGAGGGTTCCAGAAAGTTCCAGTCCCCAGGGGGAGCCCAGGTGACAGGAGGACCACGCCAGTCTGTGTTCCCTGAGGAGAATCCGACCAAGGGGACTGAGGAGAGGAAACGTCAGGGGGGTGGTCCTGACAGGGAAGGACCGCAGCAGAGACAAGGCTCTGGGTGGAAGACACCGTATGTGTAACGACGAGACTGATTAGTAAAGTGCTGTTGGTGTACGGGCCTAAGGCGGCCACAGTAACCGAGCTGTCAGGATTGTCACAGTGTGAGACGGGACGTGACGTGTAAGTACGTCCCTTGTGTAACATACGGTGTTGAAGCGGCCCTGAACACGGAGGGCAGAGAGAGATATCGCGGTGTACCGCGAGGACCGTCAGTCGGACGGTGTGAAATAAACTTGGACCTGTTGCACCCAGAATCTGCCTCATCGTGTCTCTGTATCATCTCTGCGCGGTAAGAAGTGGGATCACCCCCTATCACCCCCCCCAGCTCGGCACCCCACCACCGACTCTACATTTGGCGTAGTCGGCAGGATCGCCGCCGCTAATACATCATCTTCTGCGGCAGGCCTGCCTCAAAGACTGGAAAAGGACTTGGACTACTCTATTTCGGATTATAAACACGTGTGGACTAAAAATTACTGACCTGTGGATTACAAATTGGGACGCTGTGTCGGATCTGTGTTGCTTGCAGAGGATCCAAGGCAGTAGCTGATTCTGCCCAAGATGGCGGTATTACTTCAGCGCAGAGGAGAGGTCCGGGTGTTTGCAGTTGTTCAGAATGGACTGGGACCCCCTCCAACGTACCCCAAAAGGAAGCAATATATGCCCGGAGACCGAAATTTCCATATATTGGACCCTGGCAGATGGATGGAAAGGCCTGCCAACGCCCCACCCAGCAGGAGGAGTGGCACAGAAGAAAAACTTGGCTGCGGCTGTCTGACGCCATTCGAGTGCTGCCCAACGGACGGTATGAGATGCTGCGGGTGTCGGGGCATCGGCCGCCTAGAGTGGCAATGGCGGCGAGAGATGGAGCTGCACCAGAAGTCATCTTCAGATTTACGGGCAGGCAGCGGGATGCTGAGCCGGGGAGCGGAGCCTGAGGGGAGTCAGCGAGAACGGCTGCCACCAATACCAGCAGAGGACTTCTCAGCGGAGCCCCCGAGTCCGGAGGGAAGGCCCGCAGGACAGTGGAGCAAGGAACGGAGGCTGCGGGGGAAACCGCGTGATGATGGAACGGAGGCCGCAGCGCCAGGGAAGGTGAGAGTACCCCCGGCCCTACCAGTGCCTCCGCAAGCGGCCCCCACCATTCTGCTGCAGCACGCGGCCCCCTGCGCACCGGAAGGCCTAGTTACCACGGGCCCCGTGGTGTATGCAGAGCTGAGCGAGGTCCCCGCTCATGTCCCCGAACTACCCCGCCCGGAGTCACCAGTGCAGAGCTCACCCAAAGAAGATGCTGCTGCGCTTTCCCTGCTAATAGCAGCTGCATTGTTGAAATCGGCCGTTACTCCGACTCCGTTGGAAGTAGTGGATGCGGCCTGTCCTGAGGCCGCGGTTATGCTGCTGCTGGAGTCGGCTGCGACCGATTTAGCGGGCCCTGTGATTCCAGCCCCCGAGGACCCGGTTCTCCCCATTTGCCACCTGACCCCAGCGGCTGCTGGGCCGCAGAAATCTTCGGCCGTTTCTGTCTTGCGGTCTTTTTCAGCGGAGTCCCGCCCACCGGACTCCAGGGCCCGTGCTGTTCCCTCCGTGTGGGAAGCGGAGGTGATCAGGAAGAAAAAGGCCCGGGAGCAGGAAGTGTGGAACCTGCTCCACACTCAAGGAGAGGCCGTCATGGAAAAGAAGAGGACTTGAATGGACACCCTCAGTATCCCCGTGGAGCCCTCACCTCTGTCCATTGAGAGTGGTATAGACTGTCAGGAGTTCGATGCACCGTTGTGCAGATTATAAGGACAGTTGCATTTAGAAAAAAGTTTTGTTGTTGTTTAACTGATGCAACTATTTTCTCTCTCTTTCTTTCTTCTTTCTATGTTCTTTATATACGAAAATATGTTTACCTGACAGAACGGGGATACGGAAAAGTGGAGGAGTGTCCAGGTCCAAGGAAGGGGGGGGGAAGAAAGAGGAAATGCAATGTTATGTTATATTTTGGTTTTAAAAGTAAGAGAAAATGAAAAAAAAAAAAATTATAAAAAAAATGGGTACTTGTGCTATTATAAAGTTGTATGATGTATAATATGCAAAGTAAAATGCAACAGGTCCGGGTAAGGGAAGGTCTGCGGGACCAAAGGAAAGTGTGAGATCCGGTAGGGATCTAAGAGTTGAGGAGGTCTGGGAGACCGGGACGCCGACCATGACATGTAATTGAAAGAAGGAAAATGAGTTGGAAGACGTGAGAAAGACAGCCGTCCTAGGTCAGGTCCCCAACACCACGGACACCCCTGAAGAAGGAAAGGCGGGCGCCGGCAATGATCTGGTAGGTGAGTGGCCTCGATCATGGCGTACCGGATAGTGAAAGGTAACAGTAGGGGAGAGTAGGGGAAAGATACACGCCGTAGAGAGAATACGGGTGTACCTTGCCCAATTTGAAAGACGTCATGTGGCGTGCGCGCTGGTGAGTAGCAGTAGGCTGCTCAGAGCATAGTGCTCCCAGTATGGTTCGGCCCCCGCAGATAGTGGGTTTGGCTCAACTTCTGGTCCGACAACAGAATGTAGGTGTAGATTCAGAACGACGAAGGCAGGGATGACGATTGTCGAGGACGACAATGGACAAAGGAAGGGGGAGTGTAGGGAAGGTGACCTGACGGACGGACGGACTAGTCAGAGTGAAGAAAGATAGGTTTGCACAGTGTAGGTAGGAGACAGTGATTACAGTGGGGAAACAACTAGAAAAGTGTAGTGGACGTGCAGTACCTTGGGATGACCATTAGATGGCAGGGTGGAGTGTGAGCAAAGGACTTTACAGCAGCTTAGGGCTTTAGAAACCGTTGGTCATGGGGGGCGTGGTGACAGTTAGTGACAGTTTCAAGGAACCGGGGAAGTTATAAATTCTGAGGGAGGGTTCCAGAAGGTTCCAGTCCCCAGGGGGAGCCCAGGTGACAGGAGGACCACGCCAGTCTGTGTTCCCTGAGGAGAATCCGACCAAGGGGACTGAGGAGAGGAAACGTCAGGGGGGTGGTCCTGACAGGGAAGGACCGCAGCAGAGACAAGGCTCTGGGTGGAAGACACCGTATGTGTAACGACGAGACTGATTAGTAAAGTGCTGTTGGTGTACGGGCCTAAGGCGGCCACAGTAACCGAGCTGTCAGGATTGTCACAGTGTGAGACGGGACGTGACGTGTAAGTACGTCCCTTGTGTAACATACGGTGTTGAAGCGGCCCTGAACACGGAGGGCAGAGAGAGATATCGCGGTGTACCGCGAGGACCGTCAGTCGGACGGTGTGAAATAAACTTGGACCTGTTGCACCCAGAATCTGCCTCATCGTGTCTCTGTATCATCTCTGCGCGGTAAGAAGTGGGATCACCCCCTATCACCCCCCCCAGCTCGGCACCCCACCACCGACTCTACATAACGAAAAGGTTTTTGCAAACATTGCCGACTGTCATGGCGGCGTCAGGGTCTGTGGATGGATGTAATCAGCGCAGGAAGACTCGGGTGTTGATGCAAAGACTTGTAGCTCCTAGGCAGATTACCAAGAGTTAAATCTCTGTTGCGTTAGCTTGTTAACTCCTTGGTCACATGCTGTGGGAGAACCAGTCATCTCTTCTCTCCCCCTACATAGTTGTGGTGGACTGTTCAGGTATTGCCAGCTTGTCCTAACCTGGTCCGTAGAGGTGGATTTATCCGGTATTTCTGGTGGTTGCTCTGTGATTGTTGTGTGCGGTTTTTGGTGAAAACCTTTCCATTGTTGTTTCATGTAGTTTATTTGCCTCCCAGCATTCTTACTCTTGTACCTTAGTGCTTATTCCTGTGTGAGTTCTGTGTGACTGAGCTTCTGTTTTCCCCTGTTTGTCTTTTCTGTGCTAACCCTTTTACTTCTGTCACCTTCTTCCCTGGGTGCGGGAGGGGGATCAGATTAGTTTGGTGCAGGAGTTGAGTGAGGTATGTGACCCAGGCATCCTCACCATCACCCCTGATGGTGGGGATGCCTGGGTCACGTACCTCTCTCAACTCCTGCACCAAACTAATCAGATCCCCTTCCACAGCCCCTTTAGCTTGAGTGACTAAATTAGGGTCCACAGTCCTAGCTGTCCTATAGTCAAATCATGACATCGAGCTGAAGAGATGACTAGGTAGAAAAGGGGAATGAGTTGAAAGGGGAATACAGACAGGTCGGTTTAGATTGGACAAAAATGCAGATCGGTGGAGAGGGAAAATCTGTGAACAGGGAAATGAGTGTTTAGGGTGCATCATGGATATGACAGATTGCTATACAGAGTGGGTTGAGAGTGGAGTGAATTTGTGGACGCGCTAGAACAATTATGATGGATCAGACAGATGGAGGGATCGGGTGGAGAGGTATGACGGCTGGGGCAGTGGTGGACAGGGGTGGTGTAGCAGATTGATGAATATGGTGGATGGGGTGGATAGGTAGGTGGAAGGACTAGTTGGTCGATAGGGGGTATATCATGGGTTGATGAATAGGGCAGATGATGAGCAGAGGGTGTATAGGGTGACCAATGAATAGAAGCAATCAGTTAACTCTTCTCTGGCTTTTCAGTGGTTAACAAACATTCACTTTGGAATATTTTGGGCTCTGCGTTCAGAGGTAAGAAAAAAGAAAAGCAAATCGCACTGCCGGAGCACCCAGGTTTTTCTCTGCAATTATTCCATACTGTGTGTCATGGAGAAGATTAATTGAGAATTATGGTTAAGGCTTCACAATGGATAACCTGCCATCTGTTCCAGCTTTTTCCTTGGATAATTTATGTATTTTCCCTTAAAAGAACTGCACAGCTGTTCCTTTCTGCGGTCACATGGCACAATAAAAGAAAAAAAAACACTAGCGGTGTGAGCCGTGGCCACGTGACTGCCATGACGGCGCCATGAACGGCAAACGTACGGTACCAGCAGTGGAGAAGTGTCCTTACCCACATAGCAATGCCCGTCTCTGTGTCTGTACATTAGGGGCCCTGAAAATAGCAAAACTTATCAATGGCAAAACTAGTGTCTACTCATGTGTGCCAACCATACAACGCCATCCTCACCGGCAGGGTCTACTGCTAACGAAAGGTCAATACTAGTAACTGTTAGGAACGGCGGAGCGCACTAAATAAAAATAATAATAAAGTGCGTTCGCCGCTCGGGGTCCACCGTGCAGCAGGTGATATAACCGCTGCTAAGTGGTGGCAGGAGCAATATGGCGGAGGTGCGCACGGGGTTAAACGTCACCCAGGTGCGCAGAGCTATCTCAGTTAAGTCACAGAGATGCCAAACACATGACAAATACAATAGGGCTGAGCCTGTTAAAGTCACAGTGCTCAGAATAGTTGCACACACGGTATCTGGTCACAGGAGCAGAGCCAATGACAGCGGGACTGCGTCCCTCTAGACCTACCGTGTGTGCGACGTCGCAACCGCGGACGCCAAGGAGGGCTGCAACTGCAGCGCGGTGTGGGACACTGCCGCTAGATGACAAAGCTAGTACGCAAGCGCAATATCGGACACTAGCAACTGTGGATGATGATGCAGAGGCGCGCTGGCACTAAACTCAATCCCTAACCACAAACGTAATACCAGAGGGAAGGGGTTTCAAATGAGTCATTCACCAGAATCATGCATCCATCCTCATTCACATGACTATACTAGCGCATGGCGGAACATGCCATTATAGCAGCCGGGACCTTCCGGAAGCCTCCAGATCTCCAAGCTGGACCAATGAGATCTGGAGCGGGACCTGAGCACATGACTCCCGATCTCCAATTGGAGATAGTCTCATGAGCATGCTCAGAAGATGGACAGAAGGACTTAGCCTCTGGAGAGATATGCTGCAAGGCAGTAGATAAACAGCAGGAGACTGCAGCATGTGAGGGTCTGGATCCCTGCAGAGCCAACGCAGGAATCTGACGCCTAACAGTAATAATACCGCTCATGGCAGTGTCCTAATACTAGTGCCATACATAAAAACAATGATATGATGAATAAATCTATCATGATCAGTGCGTGTGCAATAATATCAGTCTCTGCTCCAATAAGATAGTACCAGTCACATTGGTAACCATACAGCAGTGCCATCAATATAAGTCTCTTGATAATAGCAGCTATACCATTTCCAATATAACAGTGCCATCAATAACATTATGTGTATATTAATACCGCCAACACTTGCAGCCATAGAACAGTACCAGCTGTGTAAGTGCCTATATAATAATACCCTTGATATCAGTATGTATATATTAATGCCACCACTAATGTCATTACTACCTCTTGTGGTCGTCATGCCGCAGCCTGACTGCTCTAACGGTAAAGAACCCTTTCCTATTTAGCTGTCGGAATCGCCTTTCCTCCACCCGTAATGAGTGCCCCCTGGTCCTATGTGAGGTCCTTGGAAGGAATAAGTCATGTACCAGTGTAGGGTAAAAGGGCAACTATGTACTTTGGGTCAGAGTCACCCTTTAAGAGCCTGTGCTTTATATACATCAATACACACAAAAAAATCGAAACATTTTAGGAAAATGAAGTCCTGAATTGCAAGCAAGACTAAAACATATCACTCAGCCTGACAGGTCACATCCGTCCTCGACAGACCATGCAAGACGGGTGCCGGGGATCCGTCATCGGGGAATACAGCTGTCAGTCAAAGGTTTAACCAGCTGCTGCAAAGACATCTCCGCATTGCGCGGGCCTTTGACACACAGTGGGGAAAATAAGTATCTGAGCCGCTGACGATTTTTCAAGTTTTCCCCCTACAGAGAGTGGAGAGGGCTGTAATTTTTATCGTAGATACACTTCACCTGTGAGAGGCAGAATCTAAAAATAAAATCCAGAAAATTACATTGATATGATATGAAATTTACATAATTAATTTGCATTTTATTGCATGAAATAAGTATTTGATCACCGACCAACCGGCAAGAATTCTGCTCTCACAGACCTGCTAGTTTCTCTGTAAGAAGCCTCCTACTCTGCACTCATTACATGTATTAATTGCACGTGTGTGACCTCGTTACCTGTATATAATACACCTGTACCCACACTCAATCATACTCCAACCTCTCCACCATGGCCAAGACCAAAGAGCTATCTAAGGACACCAGGGACAAAATTGTAGACCTGCACAAGGCTGGGATGGGCTACAGGACAATAGGCAAGCAGCTTGGTGAGAAGGCAACAACTGCTGGCACAATTATTAGACAATGGAAGAAACACAAGATGACTGTCAATCTCCCTCAGTCTGGGGCTCCATGCAAGATCTCGTCTCGTGAGGTAAGGAGGATTCTGAGAAAGGTCAGGAATCAGCCCAGAACTACACGGGAGGACTTGGTTAAGGACCTGAAGAGAGCTGGGACCACAGTCTCAAACATTACCATTAGTAACACACTACACCGTCATGGAGTAAAATCCTGCAGGGCACGCAAGGTACCACTGCTCACGCCAGCACATGACCAGGCCCATCTGAAGTTCGCCAATGACCATCTGAATGATCCAGAGGAGGAATGGGAAAGTCATGTGCTCAGATGAGGCCTAAATAGAACTTTTTGGTATCAACCCTAGTTGTCATGTTTGGAGGAGGTATAAGAAGGACGAGTACTACCCAAAGAACATCGTCCCAACCGTGAAGCATGGTGGGGGAAACATCATACTTTGGGGGTGCTTTTCTGCAAATCGGATAAAATGACTGCACTGTATTGAAGGGAGGGTGGATGGGGTCATGTATCGCAAGATTTTGGCCAAATACCTCCTTCCCTAAGAGCATTGAAGATGGGTCATGGCTGAGTCTTCCAGCATGACAATGACCTGAAACACACACAGGGCAACAGAAAATCTTTGGAGGGATCGGAAACTCAATGTTGCCCAGCGACAGCCCCGAAACCTGAATGATCTGGCGAAGATCTGTATGGAAGAGGGGGCCAAAATCCCTGCTGCAATGTGTGCAAACCTGGTCAAGAACTACAGGAACCGTCTGACCTCTGTAACTGCAAACAAAGATTTCTGGACCAAATATTAAGTTCTGTTTTTCTATTGTATCAAATACTTATTTCATGCAATAAAATACAAATTAGTTATGTAAAAATCCTACATTTCCTAATTAGTCTCATCTTAGAAATATCTTCGGTTGGTCACTGACCAATGCTGCAGCGCGAGCGCTTAGTAGTTTATTTGGTGAACACAGACGCCACCTACAGGACACAGGAGGTATAGTTCCAGCATATTATAGATAAAAATAAGTTTTTACTTAAAGGATTGAACCAACCAAAAAGTTTCAACATCTGAAAAATATGTTTTACAAAATACTGAATTCATCACGAACCGACGATTGCTCCGGCACCACTGCGTATCTACAGATGGGCAGGTAGGTACCTTCCACACATTATGGTGACTCTGGTAGCTCCACACTCTGTAGGATGTCCCACAATGCCTTCCCACACATACACACAGTATGAGGTCCCATAGTGCCCTGCTTCAAAACGATGCTTCCATACAGTATGATAACCCCCACACAGAGTAGAGTGCCCCTCCACACAACACGGTGCCCTTTCAGCACCTTCACACACAGAATTATGCCCCAGTGTGCCCTTCTTAACAATGATGTGAGATACTAGATGTTCCATATTGTGTCTGCTCTTGTCCATGATGTGACCGCAAACCTGACGCGCGTTTCGCAAGTATAAACACTCTCTTCCTCAAGGGGGCGCCCCCTTTAGGAAGCGAGTGTTTATACTTGCGAAACGCATGCCAGGGCATACAGTATGATGCCCCCACACAGAGTACGATGTCCCAAAGTGCCCCTCCACACAGTACGGTGCCCTTACAGCACCCGCACACCCACAATAAGTATGATGACCTCTCCACACAGTATGAAGCCCCCACAGTACCCTGCCACAAAATGATGCCACACACAACAGAATGGCCTTGCAGTGGCCCCACACCGTGTCATTACCTCTAGAATTTCCCAACACAATGAATGAATCCCTCACAGCGTCCCCGCCCTAGTATGGTCTGTTCCCAAAAACCTGAGCAGATCTCAAGTCTGTGCTGAGTGAGGCCAATGAATCAGGCCTCCTGCACAAATCATAGGATATAAGTTATGGACTTTATAAGTTTTAAAGGGGTCCTTCACACCAGCAATGTTGGGTTAAAAGTACATTTCCCGCTAATAAATGCACATGGGGTTATATCACAGCATATACTCGCAGTCAGTGGTCAATCTCAGGGGTCTCATGAGAAGCTCCTGGACCCACCACACTGCAAAATCTGTAACAGCGCCCCTGCCTGCCATGTCCCATTTATAATAGTGGCACCACAGCATCGGTGCAACTGTTACCTATAAACTTCCAGTAGTTTCTACCTTGGTCAATCTAACACTTGTGCTCCACTTTGGGCATATAGGGTTAAAAATGTGCACATTGTCATGATTTGTGGCATAAAGGGTTAAAATACATGCATAATCATGATTGGTTGTTATGGGAAACCTAATATACATCTTGTTTGAACTAGTATTGAAAAATCTCATTAGTTATTTTATAGGGAATGCTTCTTTAACACTTAAAGGGACAGTCCACTTCTAGGCACGCTGTGTGATTAAAAAGCCAATAAGCTTTGATGGTAAGGTACATGGTTAATATATTTCAGAAATTGTGCTCCAGGCGTGAGGAAATTTCTCCCGGTGTCTCACAGCCCAGAACAGTTCCGGATTACTGGACTGTAGCGCCTGTTAATAGCAAATCTCTCTTATGGTTGGTTGGGTTGCCGTCATCAGCGGTCTGACTAATATATAGACTAAATGATCATTCATCCTTATGGCATGAAGCTAATACCAAAAAGGAGACAGATATGACATCTCTACAAAATATATATATATATATATTCCAGTGATTTGCTTATACTGGATACTGTCCCTTTAAGAGTGACTGACTCCCTTTGCCATAAGTTATTCATCTAAATATAAGGATTTTGTGGAGGTTTATAAAAATTTAGCCAAGACTATGGAATAGGTTAAATTAAAAAAAAAATATTCTCATCTCCTTGATCTATTTCCTACAGTGATAATGAGACCGCTGCAGACAATCACTGACCTAAGCAGTGATGCTTTTATGCCGAGAATGTCTTGATTTTTTCATAAACAATTCTGACAAATTCATGGGCAAAAAGGAAGGGGCAAGAGACCCTACCGGTTATGGGTGGTTGGGTCAAGCTGGGGCGGGACTAAAACTAGCTATGTGCACGGCATCTGAGGGCAGTGATTGGCTGCAGTGGTCATGTGAATTATGTATAGTAATTGACTGCGAGACTGTCAATCTCCCACATTTTTACAACTTACTGGGTCTTAGTAGACTGGACCTTTAAGTGTTAAAGAATACTTCATTGTAACTGATGACATTTTATCACTATCCTGATTTTTTGGGATTTGTGACCACTGCAGCCAGTCACTGACCTGAGCAGTGATGCTGGCATGCCCAAGCCAAATCAGGGCGCAAAAGAGGCAGTATCTGCTTAAATGTGGTGTTTCTGGGAAGGGTTAGGACTTAGAAGCTGCAAAAAATCCAACAGCCACCGATTACGAGATTGTTTTTTTTTTCGTGACACTTTGTACTTTACATTAGTGGTAAATTTAGATCAATATTTCTGTAGATTTTTTTTTAAATTTTGAAAAATCAACAATTTTTAAATTACATTTTTTACTCACCTTAATTAGATAGTCATACCGCACAAAAAAAAAAATTAACAAGCAACATTTTTCCATATGTCTACTTTATCATTTTTCAAAGATTGGCGTTACTGAGGGAGCCTTCTCCACCTATCAACCGTTTAGACGCCTCGGCCATTATTGAAAGGGGCATCTAAGGGGGTTGTCCACACTGATTGTGGTCGAGTCGACCGCTACTGCTTATTTGTTCGCCCGGGTGTGGGGGGGGATACTTATTTTTAAGAAGCTTAAAAAGATATATTGGCGGTCACTATAGTTTTCCATTCATTTTAATACCATCTGTATAAATCCATAACTAGCAGTAGTCATCTAGATGCCTCCATTTCTGCTCTTTTTTCTTGCACCCTTGGATAGGGTGACATTTATATAGAGGTACATCGGTCATCCGTAACGCTCCTTATGTCTTCAGCCTGCCATATGGCAGCGCTGTGCTCTTCTAGGATCCCTTGGGATGGGAGCTGCAGGCATCAGGAGATGTGCTGTCATTTCTTATAAATAGCCGGAGAATATCACAATTACCGTATAATGTCACGTAGGAGGTCACCGTCCTTTCCTCCGGCCACTGATGCTTTAGCAGGGGATCGGTGACGGTCGCCCACCCACCCACAACCGTCACATTCCATATAATTGACTATAAGGGATGTCATCAAGCAATCTGTGATTACAAGTAACCCTCAGGGCGTTACATGAGCTTCACCCGGATAATAATTTGTACCGTAGGAGAGAGCGACCACGTTCCTCCAGAGCTGAGATCTGTATGATGACACCTTGTAAGGTGCTGCATTATTAATTAGGCAGACACGAAGATTCCGCCATTAAATCGCTCCATCATGCGTCATGTAACGGGACTAATAAAGTCGCACCGCTTTAAAAAATACATCTAGATTCATCCCCCCCAAAAGGGGCAAGATATGGAATAGAGGTCACCGCTTTGCCAGCTAACAGGAGGAGACAGGAACAGGAGGGAAACGCGTTCTCAGAATGTCATATCTCTAAATCAGGAAGCAATGGGATCCGATAGGTGTGGGGTAATGGATATTCTGGATTACTGGACCGTCATAGAGTAGGATCTAATGGTGGTGCAGGAGGGAAGCCCACGTTGCCAGTGCCTATTTCAGCTGGATGTGCGTCCAAGGAAGTGTATTGCGGTGCAGAGACCCGCTGGCTCCTTGCACCACAATATACACCGCCATCCAATCAGAGTCCGATAGATGACGTCGGCGTGCCCGTCAAGGGTAACCCAAGGCAGTGACGTCATGTGCCGCCCATGGCTGACACGCCAAAGTCCTAGAGGAGGATAACGCAGGGAATGGTAAGAAGAATCGTTTTGGGGGTATTTTACATTTAATTTTAATGTGTTGGAAAAAAGTGGAAAAATGGACATTATACCAGGAAGGGCCCAAGATGGAGGACATTATTACAGAATGGGGGCCAGACCGGGGTCACTGTTAGAGAAAGAAGCCAGGATGGGGGACATTATTTCAGAAAGGGACCAGGAGGGGCCCAAGATGGAGGACATTATTACAGAATGGGGGCCAGACCGGGGTCACTGTTAGAGAAAGAAGCCAGGATGGGGGACATTATTTCAGAAAGGGACCAGGAAGGGGAATATTATTACAGAAAGGGGACCAAGATGGGAGAAACTATTACAAGAAGGGGCCAGGACAATTATTACAGAAAAGGACCATGTGTTGGAAAAGTGAACCAGAACGGACACTATACCAGGAAGGGCCCAAGATAGAGGACATTATTACAGAAAGGGGGCCAAGCCGGGCTCATTGTTAGAGAAAGAAGCCAGGATGGGGGACATTATTTCAGAAAGGGACCAGGAAGGGGAATATTATTACAGAAAGGGGACCAGGATGGGAGACACTATTACAAGAAGGGGCCAGGACAATTAGTACAGAAATGGACCATGCATTGGAAAAGTGAACCGGAATGGACATTATACCAGGAAGGGCCCAGGATGGAGGAGATAATACAAGGATGGAGGAGAATATACCAGGAAGGGGAACCGGATGGGTGACATGATTAAAGGATGGGGGCCAAGCCAGGGGACATTATTACAAGGAGGGTCTAGGATTGGGGACATTATTACAGAAAGGGTCTAGGGCGAGGAACATTATTATAAATAGGGACAAGGACGGGGGTACATTATTAGAGAAAGGGGCCAGGATTAGGGACATTACATGGAGGGTGAACACATGTCTTTATATGATCTAAAAGACTATAACGGACCATTCATATGACCGACATGAAGGTGGTGGCACAGGGCCAAATTTTGCATTGGAGCCCATAAGACTCCAGTTACACCACTGGGTAGAGACACTGAAAAATAAAACTGAACACCATTGCAAACAAGGTTTTCTTCGTTTCCGGGCTCTGGTCTTTGTGCAGAATTATCTTTCAGTTCTGTCCTCAAAATCATGACTGCAAAATTTCACGACTATCAGATAATAAAAATTTTTTTTGCTCGACCTTTTCTTTATTCATCGTCTATGGGGCTGCTGGAAATAGCAGAGTGCTGTAATTAGATTTCTCCGGCAGTTCCATAGACAATGAATGGAGCAGAGGTCGAGTATTCGCCCTCCTACTCCATTCTACTGGTTCCTGGGTGACAGAGTCCCAATCTCTGCCCACTGGAAGGAGTCTGATCATTGGTATAGATAGGGAATAGCTTGTGATTCTGAGAATAACACTTTACTAAAAATCGGTTTTTTTCCATGTTAATGGTTTGACTTTTGGCCACAATTCTTCCATGAAGATCACTTCTAGTCAGACATCTCTGAACCATAGATGGCCGTAAATGGGTCCTACTGATTGCTGCCAGTTCTGAGGTGATGGCGCTGCTGGACATCTGATTTCAAAGGGAAGTAAGCATAATGTGTGTTTCATCTGCTGTACGTTAAAGCTGCAAGTTGGAAAGTTTCCTTGGTTAACCCGTATGTCTACTAGGGACCTCAATATTGTCCATTTTTTGGTGTCCTCAATACTTAAAAATCCAGGCAGATACTTAGCCATCATGTAATACCATCAGGGAGGCATCTGATTGGCTCCAAATTTGTTCAGCATCTTGACAACAATAAACATGCAGCCAATGGCATTAAGAACAAGGAGCCCTGGAAGTGATGAGAGGCTTAAAACTGGCTGAGGAACATCCAAACTCTGCTACAAAAGGTGAGGTTGTGGAAGACAGTTTCATGTCGCAGGTCATACACCAGGATTGAGCACACCAATAAGAGACAAGGTAGTTATACTGTATCAGCAAGGTCTCTTTCAGGGAAAGATTTCAATGCAGACTGGGGGTATTAAGATGTGTTGTTCATGCTTTTTAATAGAGGCCCCAAAAAATGGGCCACATTGAGAATGGTAGATGTAGCAGTCAGCCAAGGAAACTTAGTGCAACAAATGAAAGATACATCATGTTTAATTACTTACAAAATTGTTTAATGTCCAGCAGTGCCATCAACTCAAAACTGGCAGCTACCAGTGTGACCCACCTACATACATCTACCTTTCGGAGACAACAGGTGCAGCCATGAACCATTTTGGTCATCCATGCAACTACCTGGATAAAGCCAAGAGGTGGCGACAGGAGATTAAGTTTTAGTAATCATAAGAGGCACCATGGATGCCAGCATTCGCGTGCCAAAAAAACCAAAATTCTACTACCCTGATCCCAGGTAAGCATTTTGCACCAATCCAATATTGAACCCCTCATTTCCTAAGCACATATTGTAATTTGACAAAAAAATCTGATGTACTGTAATTATAGTTTGTGCTTTCAACTCCTAGTTTCTTTTACTAACATTTTACAATAACATTTTTTATATTTTATTTTTTTACTATTATGGTTTGTTTAACATAATGTTATTGCTCTAGCCCTATCCATAAGTCTAACCCTAAATCTCACCCTAGCCCTAAACCTAATCCTAACCTAATCCCTAGCCTTAAACCTAAACCTAGTCTTAAATTTAATCTTAACCCTTAGTCCAACTCTAAACTAATCCCTAATCCTAAGACTAAGGGGTAATCAGTGCAATCCAATAGGTTGCTGCGCCCTGGGTCACCTCCCACCTGCCCCCCAACAAGCTGCACCCCTGTTGGACCAGCTGCCATTGAGTATCGGCATAGACTTGGGACCAGGGTCCTTTTTGCTCAATGGCACACAACCTGCTTGTTGATGGTTTCCAGGTAGAGTTGAGCGAAACGGGTCGAAAAATTTCAAAAGTCGCCGACTTTTGGCAAAGTCGGGTTTCATGAAACGAAACCCGACCCTAGGATGAGGTCGGCCACGAGGTCGGCGACTTACGCGCCAAAGTCGCGTTTCAAAAGTTTGTTTTGCGCTCTTTTTCAGCCAATCAGGATCCACGGACACTGTGGGCAACGTGATGACTTAGGCAGGGGTCACCACCATCTTTCAGAAGGGCATGCAAGTGATTGGCTTGCTTTGGTGGGCGTCACAGGGGGTATAAAAGGGCGTGCACGCCAACCGCCATCTTACTTCTGCCGATCTCAGTATAGGGAGAGGTTGCTGCTGATTCTGTAGGGAGAGCGTTAGGCAGGGAAGAAGACAAAAAAACTGCTTCTGCTGCTAGCGATTTGGCCTGTACAACACACCAGTCACTGTGTGTGCAGTGCAAGGGGAGGCTATATAGTGGTGTATCAGTGGTGTTGGTTGTTGGGCTGCCTTCTAAGGCTTCCTGACATTCCTGCATTGCTGTTTACCCACTGCTCCGCAAACTGCTTTTTTAAAAGCAATCCAATCTCCCTTATCCTCTAGTCACTTTTGTCACAGCTGTGCCATCGAGCCTGTGACATAGCGCTCAGATATCAGTGGGCCTCACACAATCCAAAAGTGTCCAGTGTCCACAAGTGTCTGCAGAAATTCAAAATCTCCCTTATCCTCTCGTCACTTTGGTCACAGCTGTGCCATCGAGCCTGTCACATAGCACTCAGATATTCATTGGGCCTCACACAATCCAAAAGTGTCCAGTGTTCACAAGTGTGTGCAGAAATTCAAAATCTCCCTTATCCTCTAGTCACTTTGGTCACAGCTGTGCCATCGAGCCTGTCACATAGCGCTCAGATATTCAATGGGCCTCACACAATCCAAAAGTGTCCAGTGTCCACAAGTGTGTGCAGAAATTCAAAATCTCCCTTATCCTCTAGTCACTTTGGTCACAGCTGTGCCATCGAGCCTGTCACATAGCGCTCAGATATTCATTGGGTCTCACACAATCCAAAAGTGTCCAGTGTCCACAAGTGTGTGCAGAAATTCAAAATCTCCCTTATCCTCTCGTCACTTTTGTCACAGCTGTGCCATCGAGCCTGTGACATAGCGCTCAGATATCAGTGGGCCTCACACAATCCAAAAGTGTCCAGTGTACACAAGTGTCTGCAGAAATTCAAAATCTCCCTTATCCTCTAGTCACTTTGGTCACAGCTGTGCCATCGAGCCTGTCACATAGCGCTCAGATATTCATTGGGTCTCACACAATCCAAAAGTGTCCAGTGTCCACAAGTGTGTGCAGAAATTCAAAATCTCCCTTATCCTCTCGTCACTTTTGTCACAGCTGTGCCATCGAGCCTGTGACATAGCGCTCAGATATCAGTGGCCCTCACACAATCCAAAAGTGTCCAGTGTCCACAAGTGTGTGCAGAAATTCAAAATCTCCCTTATCCTCTCGTCACTTTTGTCACAGCTGTGCCATCGAGCCTGTGACATAGCGCTCAGATATCAGTGGGCCTCACACAATCCAAAAGTGTCCAGTGTCCACAAGTGTCTGCAGAAATTCAAAATCTCCCTTATCCTCTCGTCACTTTTGTCACAGCTGTGCCATCGAGCCTGTGACATAGCACTCAGATATCAGTGGCCCTCACACAATCCAAAAGTGTCCAGTGTCCACAAGTGTCTGCAGAAATTCAAAATCTCCCCTGTCCTATAGACACCTTGTACCTTGTTTTACATTACTATATAGTTTGTTGGATTTTGTCTACATTTCTACCAAAAATGAGGAAGGCTGGTGGAAGAGGCCGTGGAATTGGGCGGGGGTTGGCAGCTGGTAATGATGGTGTTGGTGGTGGATCTGATGGTAGTGGCCAGAGCAAAATAGGACCGAATGCAGGAGGTGTTGAGCCTGCGTCATCGTCTGGCTACATAAGGCCTCGAACGCTTAGTTTTCTAGGAGTTGGCAAACCGCTTTTAAAGCCAGAGCATCAGGAAAAAGTTTTGTCTTACATTGCTGACTCAGCCTCCAGCTCTATCGCCTCCTCTTCTTCAGTTGTAAAAAGTAAAAGCACTGAGTCGTCATTGGAGGCTCATGTTCATGAACCACACCTTTCCTTGTGTCCTTCACCCCAACCAAGATTGAAGGATGACGCAGGCCATACTACTGATTACTCCATGGAGCTGTTTTCACATACCATGCCTGGATTATCAAGTCAAATGGTGAATTACCCAGGCCAAGATGAATCTGACATGGAGTGCACTGATGCACAGCCGCTGATGGATGATTCTGCTGGTACATTCACTCAGAGCACTACATTGTCCTCGCAGTGTACAGAGCCAGATTCTGACCCTGATGAGACTCAGGTGCCCCTTCCCGCACACTATACCACCATACACGGTGACACAGAGGAAGGTGCACATGACATAGAAGAGGAGGTGATGGATGACCCAGTTGTTGACCCAGATTGGCATCCATTGGGGGAAGAGGGTGCTGCTTCCAATAGCTCAGATGAGGAGCATCCACAGCAGACATCGACATCGCAACAGCTGTTATCTGGCAGGCCCGGAGCACTCCAAAGACAGGTTCCAAACATCAAAAGAGTTGCTGGACAGCTTGTCCAGAGGGTCAAAAGATCACAGCGTGCTAGGCCGCAAAATGTCTGCCAAAGTAGGAAGAGTGCAGTGTGGCACTTTTTTGACCAAAATCCTCATGATCAGGCCAAGGTTATCTGTAAGAAGTGCGCAAAGACCTTTAGCCGAGGGAAAAATCTGAAAAATTTGAATACCAGTTGCATGCTTAGACATTTAACCAGCATGCACTTGCAAGCGTGGACACAACACCAAACCTCAAGTGCCACATGTGCAACTGATCACAACGAAGGTAGTCAGCAACGCTACATTGTTTCCCCCACTGTAAGCCCACCGGTTAGCACAGCAGCAAATGTTGAGGTGTCGTTGCAAGACCACAGCAGTCAGGGAATCCCACTGTTATATCAACGAAAGACTGATTCTAGGCCATCAGAAAGAACACCAACTCCATCACCATCATCAACCCTCTCTCAGTCCGCCCTGTCCACCGCTACTTCCACCATATGCAGCTCTCAAGTCCAGCTCACCCTCCCAGACACTATGAGTAGGTCAAGAAAGTACTCAGTCTCTCATCCGCGTACACTGGGTTTGAACGCCCACATTGCCAAACTAAGCTCGTTTGAGATGATGCCCTTTCGGTTGGTGGAAAGCACAGCTTTCCGCGAACTCATGGCCTATGCAGTACCACGCTATGACCTACCCAGTCGCCACTTCTTCTCTCGCAAAGCCATCCCAGCCCTCCACCATCATGTGAAAGACCGCATTGTCCATGCACTCAAGCAGTCAGTGAGCGGAAAGGTGCACCTCACAACTGATGCATGGTCCAGTCGGCATGGCCAGGGCCGTTACGTGTCCATCACTGCGCACTGGGTTAATGTGGTGGATGCAGGGTCCACAGGGGACAGCGGTGGTGGGACAGTGCTGCCTAGCCCACGGTATAGGAAACAGTTGGCTGTAGGCGTTCGACCCTCCTCCTCCTCCTCCTCCAGAAGCGAAAGCTCGTCCACAGAGCGCAGTCGTACGAGCACTCCATCTGCAGCTGCCACTGTTGCACACGATGTGTCCCCCTATCGAGCAGCTAGTGGAAAGCGTCAGCAGGCTGTGTTGCAGATGATGTGTTTGGGCGACAGACACACCGCCGAGGTGCTGGCCGAGTACTTTCAGCGACAAACTGAGTCATGGCTGGGCAGTGTACATCTTGAGGCAGGCAAGGTAGTTAGTGATAACGGCCGTAATTTTGTGGCAGCCATAGCCCTTTCAAAACTCAGCCATATACCTTGCTTGGCTCACACCTTGAACCTGGTGGTGCAGTGCTTCCTCAAAAATTATCCGGAGTTAACAGCCCTGCTCCAGAAGGTGCGAAGACTGTGCGCGCACATCCGCCGGTCGCCTGTACACTCCGTTCGTATGCAGAAGCTGCAGCGATTGCTCCACCTTCCCAACCACCGCCTCATTATCGACATTGCAACAAGGTGGAACTCCACCCTGCACATGGTGGAGCGGCTGTGCGAGCAGAGGCAGGCCATAATGCATTTGTGGGAGGATACACGGCCAGGCACTTTGAGAGCAGACATGGAGTTGACAGGTGTGCAGTGGTCGAAGCTGAAAGACCTCTGTAAAGTCCTTCAGTGTTTTGAGGAATGCACACGGCTGGTAAGCGCAGACGACGCCATCCTAAGCATGAGCATCCCACTTATGCGTCTGCTCATGCAAACTTTGACGCACCTTAAGGAGCAGGCGTCTGCAGTCAATGTTGATGAGGAGGAAGAGGAGGAGGGAATCCTTGATGACATTCAGCCATTGTCTGCTCAGGGACCTCTCCTGGACGAGGTGGAGGAAGAAGAGGAGGAGGATGATGGGGATGATTACTTAGGGGAGGAGGACGCATCTCGTGGGGCAAGTGAAAATGTTGGCGTGGCAAGGTCTGGTACAGGGTTTGTGCGTGACTGGAGGGATGTGGATTTGCCAGAAAGTGCTCCTCCAACCAGCACTCGCAGTGCATCATTGACACCGGGAACATTGGCCCACATGTCAGATTATGCCTTGCAGATCCTAAAAAGGGACCCCCCGCACTGCCAAAATGATGAACGATGACGACTACTGGTTGGCCAGCATCCTGGATCCACGCTATAAAGGCAAATTACAAAACATCATGCCACAGGAGAACCTTGACCTAATATTGGCTAATAAACAAGCAACTCTGGTAAATCGGTTGCTTGAGGCATTCCCAGCACACAGCAGCGGTGATGGTTCTCACACGAGCCGTACGGGCCGGGGGCAGCTTGGCAGAGGTGTTCGTGGTGCACACAGCAGAAGTGGCGTTGGAGACAGGGGTTTCATGACAATGTTGTGGACTGATTTTTCAAGTACCGCTCACACAACTGGTAATACTGCATCGATGGAAAGTGACAGGAGACAGCAGTTGTCAACTATGGTTACAAACTACTTTTCCTCCCATATCGATGTTCTCCCACACAGGTCATTCCCCTTTGACTATTGGGCCGCTAAACTGGACACCTGGCCTGAATTGGCCCAATATGCCTTACAGGAGCTCGCTTGCCCAGCTGCAAGTGTGCTATCGGAAAGAGTCTTCAGTGCAGCTGGATCAATCCTGACAGAAAAAAGGACCCGTCTGTCAACCCAAAATGTGGATGATCTAACCTTCATTAAAATGAACCACGCATGGGTTTCCAAGGATTTTGTCCCACCTTCCCCTGATGACACATAGGGTGACAGAAAAATGGCTTGCTTTGGTCCACCTCTTCCTGGGACTTGACCTATTTCACCTTTTGCATCAGCTGAATGTCCAACATCAACATATGCCACTTTCTAAAACTCCCTAACTGTGCTGCCTCCCCCCCCCATGGCCGGGGTCACCACCTAGCGCACGACACCGTGCGAGTGCCGTTGCCCTGGACAGGTGGGTAGGCCGACTCTTGGGCGCGGGCACTGGCACAGGGTCCTTCATAGTGCAATCAAGTGTCTCTGACGGTGGTGGTGCACACCCGCCGTCAGACACACCGCCGTACTATGAGGGGCCCAGTGCCAGTACCGACGCCCACGAGTGGGCCCCCCTTGCTTGGGCAGGGCCCCAGCATTTGCAATCTTTACCTCTCCCTGCTCCTCCGCTGTGTAGTCTGGGCTGTCAAATCCATACTGTGCCTGACACCGTCTGAGCCTGCCTCCTGATGTATAGACATATATTTTGAATGTGTACGCTATCCATACATGTTATCTGGGGATACGGTACCCTTTCTAACCTTTGTGCAATCACGTGCAATCCATACTGGGCCTAACACCGTCTGAGCCTGCCTCCTGATGTATAGACATATATTTTGAATGTGTACGCTATCCATACATGTTATCTGGGGATACGGTACCCTTTCTAACCTTTGTGCAATCACGTGCAATCCATACTGGGCCTAACACCGTCTGAGCCTGCCTCCTGATGTATAGACATATATTTTGAATGTGTACGCTATCCATACATGTTATCTGGGGATACGGTACCCTTTCTAACCTTTGTGCAATCACGTGCAATCCATACTGGGCCTAACACCGTCTGAGCCTGCCTCCTGATGTATAGACATATATTTTGAATGTGTACGCTATCCATACATGTTATCTGGGGATACGGTACCCTTTTTAACCTTTGTGCAATCACGTGCAATCCATACTGGGCCTAACACCGTCTGAGCCTGCCTCCTGTTGTATAGACATATATTTTGAATGTGTACGCTATCCATACATGTTATCCGGGGATACGGTACCCTTTCTAACCTTTGTGCAATCACGTGCAATCCATACTGGGCCTAACACCGTCTGAGCCTGCCTCCTGATGTATAGACATATATTTTGAATGTGTACGCTATCCATACATGTTATCCGGGGATACGGTACCCTTTATAACCTTTGTGCAATCACGCGCAATCCATACTGGGCCTAACACCGTCTGAGCCTGCCTCCTGATGTATAGACATATATTTTGAATGTGTACACTATGCTATCCATACATGTTATCTGGGGATACGGTACCCTTTCTCACCTTTGTGCAATCACGTGTAATCCATACTGGGCGTGAGAATGGCTGGCGAGCTGTTAAGCAAGCTACAGCACCTGTGGTTTGCACACGTAAGTTTTTCATTTTTTCAGGAATGACGGTTAGGCCTAATTCCGGAACTGCGGTTGACCTGCACTTACTGGGAAATCATTGTTCGCGGGTAATAATTGTAATCAGTGATCCCCATCACTAACGTTGTTCAGCGGGTTATCTGCACCTGTAAGCGACAAACGCTGGCCTTTTCAGTGTAGCGCACATGCAGCCACGGACATGTAAGGGCATGACACACCAGTTATTGGCCAATCTCATGTGCCAGAGCCTCACGTGTCCCTCTAGTAAGCCGGACTCGGACCGCGGGGCATGACGGAGTCTCGTTCGTTAACGGAATTAAGCTTGCAATGTGTGCATCTGTTCTGTAGCTGGCATGGTTGAGGTTTCCCAGGTGGAGTCGAATTTAACCGTAGGCTCCACTCCTGGTGGTGCCCTTCTGGACATTCCTTTAAGGTTCAGCTTTGCAACCATACTGCCCACGTAAAACAAACACTTTGCCTTCATGAACGCTGTTTGGAGGGTCATGACTCGTGGGAATAACGCCACCCAATCAGTTAACCTGCTAGAGAGATCCTTCGTTGCTCCCAAGCATGACATCACACTCCCTAGGAAGAAGGTAATGCCACTGTGGCGACCGTACTCCTGGGGGCGACACAAGTGCACTGATGCCCAGTCACTGCTCGATGAATCTGCTGGTACATTGACCCAGACCACTACATTCCCCTCGCACGCTACACGACCTGAATCTGACCCTGATGAAACTCAGGTTACCCTTCCCATATACAGTTCCATCTTACACGGTGACAAAGAGGAAGCTGCAGATGAAAGTGCAGGTTCGGCCCACCCGCCATCAGACACACCACCGTACTATCAGAGGCCCTGTGCCAGTGCCGTCGCCAATGAGTGGGCCCCCCCTGCTTGCTCAGGATCACAGCACTTGCAAAGTTGAAATACTGTGCAGTGAGATGGAAGATGGGGACGACGAGGAGTCCAGACAAGTACAGGGATTCCCTAGCGAGGAGACTTATTTGATTGTTTTCAATGTTGGGACAGCAATTTTTGGGGAGCACTATACTCTGGAGAATGATAGATGGGGCCCACCATACACTGGAACATTCCAAAGGTGGACATCAGACACTGGAGCAGCATTTACAGGGCCCATTATACACTAGAGCATTAGAAATGGGGCCCATTATGTTTGGAGCATTATTTGGGCCCATAAGACAGTGGAGCTTCATCCATGGGGACCAACATATACTGTAGCATTATGTGGAGCTCATCATATACTGTTTCAAACATTATATGGGACCAATGATTCTGTATGGAGAAATAGATGGGCCTCGTCATGAGATGTAAAAAGTGAGGTATTTTTCATTGTACTATACCGCTATTTCTCTGCCGTATCGGAGCATGATGAGTTGTGGTATGTGTTAAAGGGGCGCTCTTTCGCCCAGGGCACATGAAAACCTGGAGCCAGCCCTCCCCCCCCACAACTTTAGCCAAATAACCCCCATTTTTCAGTGCGTAACTTGTATTATGAAGTTAATTAAGGTTGACAAGCTTAAGAAAGAAGAATTGATGCTTTTGGCATTCAAATGGGCACTGTAGGTGTGTTTCCTGTCCTCCTCTCACTGCCGACTTTTATTCCCCATTGACTTACATTGGGTTTCGTGTTTCGGGACGACCCCGACTTTTCCCTATAATCGGACGATCTTGCTCGACCCGACTTTTGGAAAAGTCGGGTTTCACGAAACGAAATGCGACCCTAAAAAACCAAAAGTCGCTCAACTCTATTTCCAGGTATTGACTGATTTTTTGGTTCTACGTGGCACAGGAAACAAAATTTTTAGTACAAATTAGATTTTCAAAGTCCTCATCATAGATAGAGCCTGTATACAATAGTCACATGGACGCAGAAACAAGCAATCCTTTACTTATTTTCCAAGGGTAGACGTTGATGAATAGCTCCGATACTGGAGGACTAATTAGGGAAGCATAGCCTATGGATTGGTCCTGTTTTGATGAATGTTCCTTAAGCTGGATCCTTCTAGTTTCTGGCACAATCCTTTGATATATTATATATTTAAGGCTCCGATAATCTTCTTAGCATGGGCCAATAATCTGGGTAAACACGGGACTTATTTATTTGCTCCTCTTTACCCCAACACTGACACGGCTTCATTAGTTGCATTTACTTTACGTCTATTTTCTCCTCTTTGCATTATTTATAATGATCTATGGATATATGTATAATTTATACATCGCTTTTTTATTTATTTCACAGGCTCGATTTATGTGTCTTAAAGGCCAAGTGTACGGCCCCTCGTCCTATGGAATATAAAGGGCAATGCATGGGTAAATCTACAAACCAAAACGTCAGATTTATACTGATAACTTCATTATAATCTATAGATACGTATCAGGGGCAAAACATGAAAGGACCGGACAACAGGGACCGGACAACAGGGACCGGACAACAAGGGACCGGACAACAAGGGACCGGACAACAAGGGACCGGACAACAAGGGACCGGACAACAGAGACTGGACAACAAGGACCGGACAACAAGGACCGGACAACAAGGGACCGGACAACAAGGGACCGGACAACAAGGGACCGGACAACAAGGGACCGGACAACAAGGACCGGACAACAGAGACTGGACAACAAGGACCGGACAACAAGGACCGGACAACAAGGGACCGGACAACAAGGGACCGGACAACAGAGACTGGACAACAAGGACCGGACAACAAGGACCGGACAACAAGGGACCGGACAACAAGGGACCGGACAACAAGGGACCGGACAACAAGGGACCGGACAACAAGGGATGGGACAACAAGGACCGGACAACAGGGACTGGACAACAAGGACCAGACAACAGGGACCGGACAACAAGGGACCGGACAACAGGGACCGGACAACAGGGACCGGACAACAGGGACCGGACAACAGGGACCGGACAACAGGGACTGGACAACAGGGACCGGACAACAGGGACCGGACAACAAGCACTGGACAACAAGGACCGGACAACTGGGACTGGACAACAGGGACTGGACAACAGGGACCGGACAACAGGGACTGGACAACAAGGACCGGACAACTGGGACTGGACAACAAGGACCGGACAACAGGGACTGGACAAAAGGGACTGGACACAAAACCAATAGACAAAAAGGAGCTGCAAAAAACTACTAGATACCAGGAACTAAACACTAAAAGAGTGGACAAAAGCTACCGGATACTGGGGACCAAACACTAAAAGGTTGGACACCACAGACTGAACAAAAACCACTGGATACCAGGGACTAAACAAAAAAACACTGGATACCAGGGACTAAAAACTAAAAGATTGGACTCCAGAAACTAGACAAAAGCCACTTGATATCAGGAACTAAACACTAAAATACTGGACAAAAGCCTAAAAGATTGGACATCAGGGACTGGACCAAAAACACTGGATACCACAGACTAAACACTAAAAGCCTGGACAATAGGGACTGGACAAAAGCCACCGGATACCATGGGCTAAACACTAAAAGATTGGACACCACGGACTGGACAAAAGCCTCTGGATACCAGGGACTAAACACTAAAAGATTGTACACCGGGAACTAGAGAAAAATCACTGGAAAGTACAAACTCTACAGTAAACCATAAACTGGACATGAAAACCACTGCACAACAGGGACTAGGGCAATAAACCACTGTACACTAATGTCAATGGATAACAGAGACTGGACTTTCAATCACTGGACACCAGGGACTATGGAAATAAACAGTTGGACACCCAGGGATTAGAGAAATAAACCACTGGACACTCAACCGCTGGACACTGTGGACTAGGGCATTAAACCGCTGGACACTGTGGACTAGGGCAATAAACCACTGGACACTGTGGACTAGGGCAATAAACCACTGGACACCAGGAACTAGGACCAATGGATAACAGATGAAAGAACACCAAACCACTAGACACCAGGACTTGAATCATAAATCACTGGTAAACATGGACTATACTAACAAACCAATGAATACCAGAGGCAATGACATTAAAACACAGGACTCCAAGACTTGAATTTGAAACCACTGGTCAGCAGGGACAAGGAAAACAGATCAGTGGATACCAGAAGCAAGGAAACTAAATCGTTGGAAACCAGGACCTGAACATTAAGGCTCTGGTCACCAGGCACTGTGTTATAGAACCAAAAGATACTGGAAACAAAGACACTAAACTAATGGATACCAGAAGGTGAATTTTAAACCACTGGTTAATAAGGACTAGAGTAATAGACTAACCAATACCAAAGGCAAAGACATTTGGACACAGGGCCTGTATTTTAAACCCTCAGTCACCAATTACTGTACTAGCAGTCCAATGGATATGTGAAGAAACGACTCTAAATCATTGGACAGTATGACCCGAACCTTAAACCACTGGTCACCAGGGACTAGGGCAATGAACCACTGGTCACCAGGGACTAGGGTAATAAACCACTGGACACCAGGGACTAGGGTAATACACCACTGGACACCAGGGACTAGGGTAATACACCACTGGACACCAGGGACTAGGGAAATAAACCACTGGTCACCAGGGATTAGGGCAATAAACCACTCGTCACCAGTGACTAGGGCAATAAACCACTGGACACCAGGGACTAGGGCAATAAACCACTGGTCACCAGTGACTAGGGCAATAAACCACTGGACACCAGGGACTAGGGCAATAAACCACTGGTCACCAGGGACTAGGGCAATAAACCACTGGACACCAGAGACTAGGACAATAAACCACTGGACACCAGGGACTAGGGCAATAAACCACTGGTCACCAGGGACTAGGGCAATAAACCACTGGTCACCAGGGACTAGGGCAATAAACCACTGGACACCAGGGACTAGGGCAATAAACCACTGGTCACCAGGGACTAGAGCAATAAACCACTGGACACCAGGGATTAGGACAATAAACCACTGGTCACCAGGGACTAGAGCAATAAACCACTGGACACCAGGGACTAGGACAATAAACCACTGGACACCAGGGACTAGGACAATAAACCACTGGACACCAGGGACTAGGGCAATAAACCACTGGTCACCAGGGACTAGGGCAATAAACCACTGGACACCATGGACTAGGGCAATAAACCACTGGACACCAGGGACTAGGGCAATAAAACAATGGTCACCAGGGACTAGGACAATAAACCACTGGTCACCAGGGACTAGGGCAATAAACCACTGGTCACCAGGGACTAGGACAATAAACCACTGGTCACCAGGGACTAGAGCAATAAACCACTGGACACCAGGGACTAGGACAATAAACCACTGGACACCAGGGACTAGGGCAATAAACCACTGGTCACCAGGGACTAGGGCAATAAACCACTGGACACCAGGGACTAGGACAATAAACCACTGGACACCAGGGACTAGGACAATAAACCACTGGTCACCAGGGACTAGGGCAATAAACCACTGGACACCAGGGACTAGGGCAATAAACCACTGGACACCAGGGACTAGGGCAATAAAACACTGGTCACCAGGGACTAGGGCAATAAACCACTGGACACCAGGGACTAGGGCAATAAACCACTGGTCACCAGGGACTAGGACAATAAGCCACTGGTCACCAGGGACTAGGGCAATAAACCAATGGACAGCAGGGATTTGGGCACCAGGCTTCGGCAGACAGGTATTGGGTCTATTACGGAGATGTGCGACAATTACCTTGAGCAATGGCGAAATAACTTCACCCTCATTTTATGGCCTCTTTAAATATAGAAATGAGGTTGGGGAAGAAAAACAATTTCTGAAAACTTCTCATTTTCATATAGACCGAAGGAATAAAAGGGATTAATCTCCAGAGACTATATGGAGTCATCGTAAATAGCAGATTTATCTCCTAACACCAACACGCATCTCCATGAATAAATTATTGATTGTCAGGACAGATCTGGGCTTTACAATGACTGATTAGCGCACATTACAGAGTTAACCCATCTGGAGCCCAATATTCTTCATGATCTCCTTTTCCTTATAGCTCTCGCCAATGACTCAATACAGGATTTGGCATTAGTAAATGAATGCTGCGGCACATTTTTTCATTAAAGGGGTAGGCACAGAAAAAGGGGCATCCTGAGAATAGACATACCTGAACAAAGGCTTAGGGTGGTCACTTCTAGACGACTCCTCGTGTTTTAACTTTTTTGGGCATGTTAAGATAATAGAGAAGCTTTAGGGCTCACTCTCATTTGCGTAAAACAATTAATATTTTACATATAGTAATCTCTATGTAATTTAAAGCTAGTTTTCTAAGTAATAAAGCAATGTTATATACAGAGATAGATAGATAGATAGATAGATAGATAGATAGATAGATAGATAGATAGATAGATAGACAGATATTTAATAAGCTCTGTCCAGCTTGTCCGGCAGCGTTTTAGGAACAAATTAAAAAAAAATTGCGTGGGGTCCACCACCAGTTAAGGGAAAGCAGACAGCTGTGAGCTGTTTTTAATAGTCTGGGATGGGGTCACTATCCATGGAGCTTCCTAGTCTATTAATATCAGCTCACAGCTGTCTGCTTAGCCTTTACTGGTTATTAAAAAAAGGGTGACCCGAATTAAAAGGGTTGATGGTTTAATGGTCGAACCTCGTTTTTGGGATGTATATCGGCAGTTATAATAATGACCCTTGCTCCTAAATTGATATACTATTTTGAGACCCTCCCTGTTATGGTCCCGTTGGGAGAATTCAAGGCCCTTCAGGCTTATATAATGAGATTTATATGGAGCAATAAGCAGCATAGAATTTCTAAACAAATTCTTGTCTCTAAACAAATGCAGGAGGTTATCCGTACCGAATATCATAAAATATTTCTGGGCCATGCAAGGAGGATGAGGATTTCTTCCTGGGATTCAAAGCGGGCATATAATAAATGGATGGAAATTGAAAAGTTGTGGCTGGCTCTTATACATCCGAATTCCCTCCTGTGGTCTGGGGTCCCGGTGGGGGTTACTGGGCCCTATGCAATTCACAAGGGATATTGGGATCTCCTGTAAGAGATTTGCTCTCTCTTTTCAGCATTCTTATGATGTCATTCGTATATCAACCCTTGCTTGGAAGCGCCAATGGTTGTCCCATGGACCTCGGCTGGGCTCTTTAGGTTTGCTGAAATAATCGACAGGAATACATTGGAGATTCTTCAGTTTGAATTTTTAAAGTCTAATTATGATATAGCGGATCGTGAATTTTTCCATTACTTACAAATAAAGCATCTGGCAAGATCTCTTTATGGTTCCTACAAAATTTCGAGCCTTACGGATTATGTGAAGAGTCCCTCCATTAAAGATCTGATCTCAGATAAAATGATTAACTCTCCTTGAGATGGCTCTCCTTCTAGACATTCATACATGACAAGGTGGGAGAGATTTTTGGGAAAGACTCTCTCTCCCCAGACTTGACAGATGATTTGGTCTAGGGCAGCAAAGACCTCAATGTGTACTATATAAAAGAAAATCAATACAACATTCTTATGTTTTGGTATCACACACCAGAGCTGCTTAGTAAAATGAATCCCCAAATCTCTCTTGGCGTTGTGGCTCCTCAGTTGGAACCTTACCGCATATATTTTGGACTTGTGGGAACAGAGTCTCCTTTTGGGAAATAGTCAGAGCACTGATTCAGGAGGTTTTACTCACTGATATCATACTGGATCCTTCTGTGTTCTTGCTTAATGTATCCCCAAGGGAGATGGGTAAGAGATCCTCTAAATTACATCTTCACCTATTGAGTGCTGCAAGACGTATGTTTGCATGTTGTTGGAGGAAAGCTTCCACACCCCTCTCGACTAGAGGACTGCAGCTGGGTATGTGATGTACGTCGTCGTATGGAGTATTTAACAGTAAACCTGAATGCAAAGACTGAACTGTTTGAGGCGGGGTTGGGCTCCATGGGACTATTATTGGGCACAACAAACCGGCTAACCCTTTACTTCCATTTTCTCTACACTCTCCTTTATTCTTCCTCCCCCTTGTTGTTGTCTTTGTCTTGTGTTACTTTCCTTTAAAACTGACATGATAAATTCGGGAGTAACATCACTCCAGTCCTGGTGGGGAGGTGAGGATGGAATGCAATTTTTGCTTTTACCTATGTATGATTTAAATTAGCTCTGTATTATTTAAGTAGAGAATATGTTACAATGTCTTTATTGCTAAAACTTGTTAAAAATCTTAATAAAAATTAGTTTTTTTAAAAAAGAGGGGGGGACGGTTAGAAAAATGACGTAAGGTCCCGCCTATTTTTAATAACTAGCAAAGGCTAAGAATACAGTTGTGGGCAGATATTAATAGGCTTGGAAGGTCCATAGATATTGGCCCCTTCCCATGCTAATAAGACCAGCCCTATGCTTCCCCAGAAATGGCGCATCCAATTTTGCCATTTAGCCTCAGAAATTCTCGATTTCACTGGTGAAGGGGCAGTTGGGGTAATGTTTTTGTGATGGTGTGATATGTTAAGTGATTATCATTTTGTGTCTATTTATATTTTACGGATTTCCATAGTGTTCTCTTGTTGCCCTGTATCATTTCGTGTATTCCCCCATATTGTCTAGTCTCAATTACATTCCAAAAGTCTGATAATTGAATTAGCTCACTTACAGTCTGCAGCCTGACTGTATCTAAAGGGGGTTTTACACATAGCGATATCGCTATAACGTCACCGATTTTGTGACGTTATAGCGATATTGCTAGCGATATCGCTATGTGTGATACTTACCTCCGACCGGCTCCCCCCGCGAGAATGTCCGGCTCCATTTCTCGTCGTCAGCTTCCTGCTGGGGCTTCCTGCTGTGACGACGAGCGACGAATGGAGGCAGGCGGGAGGACGTCAGGATCGCTGTGTGTGAAAGGTGAGTATCGTGCGCTGCGTCGCTGCTGCATCGCTGTGAGATCTTTCTGTGTGAAAGCTCACTAGCGATCATTTAGCGATGCACCAGCGATCCTGACCGGGTCGGATCACTGGTCGGATCGCTGGTGCATCGCTAAATGTAAAAGGGCCTTATGCCTCTTGATGAACCCCCTGTAGTGCCTTAATCCCCAAGGTACCTTTGTCAGGTCTGGGAGACCTGAAAACTGCCCCAACCTGTCTGACTACCCCTGGATATAAGGAGGGGGCTGGGGAGGACAGGAGCTGTACAAGGCAGACCCTGTGTGGTGATGATCGTGTGAAGACAGCACGTCAGAGGGAAGGGGAAGCATATGGACCCATTTTATCCTCTGTCTGCTGCATTATTGGACTCTCATCTCCTTGGACATTCATCCTGTTACTGAACTGCATTCGTGTTCTGGACTATTGTATTCTCAGTGTGGTGGATTGTTTATGGACCTTTTAGTTTTGCCTATAATAAAGGTCTTGGGATTGTTCACACTTCCCTCGCTCTGTTGATTGTGTGGTAGAAGGACCCCATGACAGTTTTGGGGTTGATGTCAGCTGTGTAATGTTTGCTGGCATCAAAGCCCAGGGATTAGTAATGGAGAGGTATCTATCAGACATTCGCATGAAAGAAACACACGCACAAAAGTTCTTTATTTGCATACAGTACCTGAGAAATACCATCATACGCTGCCCAAATGAAAACACCATAGAGTGCCTCAGAAATACGACAAAACACTGCCCAAATAAAGGCACCATACAGCACGTAAGTCATATTGCCATACACTGCACAACTAAAAACACCATAGAGTGCCTGAGAAACATGTCAATACACTGCCCAAATAAAAGCACCATACAGTGCCTCAGAAATATGACAGTAGACTACTCAAACAATGGCACTATGCATTGCCACAGCAATGCAACCATTTATTACACACAAAAAACAGCACTATACATTGTCACAGAATACCAACCTAGGTGCCCATAGAGCAGCACTACACAACATCTTAGAAATATCACCATACACTGCACAAATAAAAGTACCATACAGTGCCTGAGAATACCATTATACTCATTATACTATGCCACAAAATAGTACCGCACAGAGATTCAGAATGCCACTTTGGCATGTTGTTCCAGTACCATCATATATTGGAAAAAATAGCACCATACAATGCCTCAAAATGCACACTTAGGTGCCCATATAACGGCACTATACTGTACCTAATGAAAATCAGCAGACACTGCCCGAAAAAAGTGTCACATATATTCCAATCAACATGACTACACATTGACCACAGAGCAGTGCTTCTCAGTGTCTGAACAACACCATGAATACATTGCCCAAATAACAATGCCACACAACACCTAAATAATATAAGGAGACTCTGTCAATTATCAACACCACAGAATACCGAATATAAAAAGTGCCAAAAGAGACTGCCATATAGTGTGGGAGACTTGATCAACAGGCACAATGCTGAATAAAGAAAAGATCACTGAATGCTTGTGCCTTAATCTGGATAAAATTGGTCACAATATGAGGGAGCAAAACTGTAAAAAAAATAAATAAAAAGGAGACTACAATACAATCGCCTCTTACAGCTGATACAGAAATTATTTTATTATAAATAGGAGCAGTATTTCAGTAGTTATATTCTTGTACATAGGAGCAGTATTATAGTAGTTATATTCCTGTACATAGGGGGCAGTATTATAGTAGTTATATTCTTGTACATAGGGACAGTATTATAGTAGTTATATTCTTGTACATAGGAGCAGTATTATAGTAGTTATATTCCTGTACATAGGGGGCAGTATTCTAGTAGTTATATTCTTGTGCATAGGGGGCAGTATTATAGTAGTTATATTCTTGTACATAGAGGGCAGTATTATAGTAGTTATATTCTTGTACATAGGAGCAGTATTATAGTAGTTATATTCCTGTACATAGGGGGCAGTATTATAGTAGTTATATTCTTGTACATAGGGGGCAGTATTATAGCAGTTATATTCTTGTACATGGGGACAGTATTATAGTAGTTATATTCTTGTACATAGGGGGCAGTATTATAGTAGTTATATTCCTGTACATAGGGGCAGTATTATAGTAGTTATATTCTTGTACATAGGAGCAGTATTAGAGTAGTTATATTCTTGTACATAGGGGACAGTATTATAGTAGTTATATTCTTGTACATGGGGACAGTATTATAGTAGTTATATTCTTGTACATAGGGGGCTGTATTATAGTAGTTATATTCCTGTACATAGGGGCAGTATTATAGTAGTTATATTCTTGTGCATAGGGGGCAGTATTATAGTAGTTATATTCTTGTACATAGGAGCAGTATTATAGTAGTTATATTCTTGTACATAGGGGCAGTATTATAGTAGTTATATTCCTGTACATAGGGGCAGTATTATAGTAGTTATATTCTTGTGCATAGGGGGCAGTATTATAGTAGTTATATTCTTGTACATAGGAGCAGTATTATAGTAGTTATATTCTTGTACATAGGGGGCAGTATTATAGTAGTTATATTCTTGTACATAGGAGCAGTATTATAGTAGTTATATTCGCGTACATAGGGGCAGTATTATAGTAGTTATATTCTTGTACATAGGGGGCAGTATTATAGTAGTTATATTCTTGTACATAGGAGCAGTATTATAGTAGTTATATTCTTGTACATAGGAGCAGTATTATAGTAGTTATATTCTTGTACATAGGAGCAGTATTATAGTAGTTATATTCTTGTACATAGGGGCAGTATTATAGTAGTTATATTCTTGTACATAGGAGCAGTATTATAGTAGTTATATTCTTGTACATAGGAGCAGTATTATAGTAGTTATATTCTTGTACATAGGGGCAGTATTATAGTAGTTATATTCCTGTACATAGGAGCAGTATTATAGTAGTTATATTCTTGTACATAGGGGGCAGTATTATAGTAGTTATATTCTTGTACATAGGGGGCAGTATTATAGTAGTTATATTCTTGCACATAGGGGGCAGTATTATAGTAGTTATATTCTTGTACATAGGAGCAGTATTATAGTAGTTATATTCTTGTACATAGGAGCAGTATTATAGTAGTTATATTCTTGTACATAGGAGCAGTATTATAGTAGTTATATTCTTGTACATAGGGGCAGTATTATAGTAGTTATATTCTTGTACATAGGAGCAGTATTATAGTAGTTATATTCTTGTACATAGGAGCAGTATTATAGTAGTTATATTCTTGTACATAGGGGGCAGTATTATAGTAGTTATATTCTTGTATATAGGAGCAGTATTATAGTAGTTATATTCTTGTACATAGGAGCAGTATTATAGTAGTTATATTCTTGTACATACGGGGCAGTATTATAGTAGTTACATTCTTGTACATAGGAGCAGTATTATAGTAGTTATATTCTTGTACATAGGAGCAGTATTATAGTAGTTATATTCTTGTACATAGGGAGCAGTATTATAGTAGTTATATTCTTGTACATAGGAGCAATATTATAGTAGTTATATTCTTGTACATAGGAGCAGTATTATAGTAGTTATATTCTTGGACATAGGAACAGTATTATAGTAGTTATATTCCTGTATATAGGGGCAGAATTATAGTAGTTATATTCTTGTACATAGGGGCAGAATTATAGTAGTTATATTCTTGTACATAGGAGCAGTATTATAGTAGTTATTGTAATGTAAAATGTCTATAAAGTATGATGCTTTCTGTAACCTTCTAGAATCCTTCATTCTATGAGAAAGTAGCCTGTCAGCTCTTGCAGCCCCCTCCTTTTGCCCCCGCTAGCAGCTGTTTGTGTGTACAGCTCTCTGCCTGCATCTGAAACCTGATACCGGGCATTTCCTCTCGAAGCCTTCTCCTTCCCCCCTTGCACAGCTAAAGGGAAAAGATCTCTTTGTTCTGACCACAAAGTTGGATGCCAGTATATGGGAAGTATTAAAACAAGTCATATTGCAAAAACCATACACCTCAGAGATGTAATAACCATATCACTGCGTAGGCAACGAAACCAGCTTACCAATCTCTAATTTTCATGATCCTAATCCCTCCAGAAACTGAGGTATGGATTGCTCCCAAATGGAGTGTCTTAATTATGGAATGCTTGGTGTTGTTGGATTCTATTCGATAAATCACAAACAATGATGCCCTATATGTGTTGGTATGGGCATTTCTCGTTTAGATATAGTTATTCTAAGTTTTGTAGCCAAATCATAACTTAGAGAAAGGAGGGTTGGACCTCACCAGACCGCCCATTTCGTGAGGTCACAGACCCTAGGCTATAAGGTATTCCCTACCATATTCCAGTCAGTTGGAGCTGGAGTTCTGATGCTGAACAGACCTACCCCATGTCTTGGAATGTTTGGTTGCGGCCCATCCCCCCAGCCACATGGTCTGCCTAATACCACCTAAGCACACGTAAGTGTTACTTTCTGCCTTTTAATCCTTGTTGTTTTCATATTTGCAACTGTACATATTTAATGTCTCAACTTTATAGCAACTTTTATCTATGTAATTACTGCCCACATTTTGGGAATAAATGATAAAAATGTCTATTATCTCTGTTTCCATGCTCTAAGAAACGAACTGTGCGTCTTTGTTAGATAATCGCTACTAATTTGGAGGTTTGCCACGGACCCTCTTAATTAACTCTCCAATTAAGTAAAGTGTGGCTGGTGGCAGCTTGGTGTGTGCGGTTGGTTAGGTTGGTTGGCAGTCAGGAAGGGTCTTATATTGCTGGATGAGGGGCTGCGGCCACGGCATTGATAATTCCCTTACTGCAGTAGTCTAATTGGCCGTGCACAACAAGCAGCCCGTCCGGTGACTAATTATCCTAGGTGCAGTTCCCTGACTGACCTGAGGGTAAAGGGGGCCCGGAGAGCTGCGAGTTCCAAAGGGGAACTGAGAAATTGGGATAGACATAAATCCCCGCAGTTCTTGGAAGGTTGTTAGCAGTGGTGGGGCATCCAAAATACCCCCCTGCGGTAAATTGTTAGAGCGAGATTAGCTTGCTGTGTTTTGGTCACATGGTGCCAGTGGTGGGATAACTAAGATAAGCCCCCACTGTGCCTGTGATAGCCGTGTGCTGGCAGTGCATCGCGTCCGTCCACTGACATACCCGTGTCAGTGGTGGGATCGTGACGTATTGGTGGCACCGACCGTGCTGTTTGTCACAGTTATATTCTTGTACATAGGAGCAGTATTATAGAAGTTATGTTTTTGTACATAGGGGGCAGTATTATAGTAGTTATATTTTTGTACATAGGGGGCAGTATTATAGTAGTTAAATTCTTGTACATAGGAGGCAGTATTATAGTAGTTATAGTCTTGTACATAGGGGCAGTATTATAGTAGTTATATTCTTGCACATAGGAGCAGTATTATAGTAGTTATATTCCTGTACATAGGAGGCAGTATTATAGTAGTTATATTCTTGTACATAGGGAGCAGTATTATAGTAGTTATATTCTTGTACATAGGGAGCAGTATTATAGTAGTTATAGTCTTGTACATAGGAGCAGTATTATAGTAGTTATATACTTGTACATTGGAGCAGTATTATAGTAGTTATATTCCTGTACATAGCGGGCAGTATTATAGTAGTTATATTCTTGTACATAGGGGCAGTATTATAATAGTTATATTCTTGTACATAGAGGCAGTATTATAGTAGTTCTATTCTTCTACATAGGGGCAGTATTATAGTAGTTATAGTCTTGTACATAGGGGCAGTATTATAGTAGTTATATTCTTGTACATAGGGGCAGTATTATAGTCATTATATTCTTGTACATAGGGGCAGTATTATAGTAGTAATATTCTTGTACATAGGAGCAGTATTATAGCAGTTATATGCCTGTATATAGGGGCAGTATTATAGTAGTTATATTCTTGTACATTGTAATTTTTGTATTCCTACCAGTCAAAACAGATTTGTTATGCAAAATATGTTGGATAATGTTGTAGCCATAATACTGTAAATATTCAGACTTTATGAATGTACTGAGAATAATTTTGAGCCCAAAAAATATTCTTGGTGCTCTATATATTAACCCATTCTAAACAAGTTGCCATGGAAACACACTGAAAACATAAATTCTTGTCTTTTCTTTTCCCTTAGCTGAAAGATTAATGAGCAGCAGCTCAGACACGTCAACTGTGTTTGAATTACTGAGGGTTTGCGCTGGGTTTCAGTCCTTCACGCTGAATTTTAGCATAAGTGGCCCATAAACATCAATTGGATGTTAACTGAAGAAGCTGAACTTTTTCCTTCTTGGTGACAGCTGAAATTTAGAAGTGCCGCATTGCTCTGACATTACTATTTATGGCTGCTGCACTTATCAACTTACTATTTTACAAAAGGTGTCACAAATAATGTACAGAACCACAAATAAAAGCATGAAATAGGACACTGTTCAAAGGGAAACGTTCCCAATTTATTAATTTATTCTTGTACACAGGAGCAGCATTATAGAAGTTAAATTCTTGTACATAGGGAGCAGTATTATAGTAGTTATATTCTTGTACATAGGGGCAGTATTATAGTAGTTATATTCTTGTACATAGGGGGCAGTATTATAGTAGTTATATTCTTGTACATAGGGGGCAGTATTATAGCTGTTATATTCTTGTACATGGGGGCAGTATTATAGTAGTTATATTCTTGTACATAGGGGGCAGTATTATAGTAGATATATTCTTGTACATAGGGAGCAGTATTATAGTAGTTATATTCTTGTACATAGGGGCAGTATTATAGTAGTTATATTCTTGTACATAGGGGCAGTATTATAGTAGTTATATTCTTGTACATAGGGGGCAGTATTATAGCTGTTATATTCTTGTACATGGGGGCAGTATTATAGTAGTTATATTCTTGTACATAGGGGGCAGTATTATAGTAGTTATATTCTTGTACATGGGGGCAGTATTATAGTAGTTATATTCTTGTACATAGGGGGCAGTATTATAGTAGTTATATTCTTGTACATAGGGGGCAGTATTATAGTAGATATATTCTTGTACATAGGGGCAGTATAATAGCTGTTATATTCTTTTACATGGGGGCAGTATTATAGTAGTTATATTCTTGTACATAGGGGCAGTATAATAGTAGTTATATTCTTGTACATAGGGGGCAGTATTATAGTAGTTATATTCTTGTAAATAGGGGCAGTATTATAGTAGTTATATTCCTGTACATAGGGGCAGTATTATAATAGTTATATTCTTGTACATAGGGCAGTATTATAGTAGTTATATTCTTGCACATAGGAGCAGTATTATAGTAGTTATATTCTTGTACATAGGGGGCAGTATTATAGTAGTTATATTCTTGTACATAGGAGCAGTATTATAGTAGTTATATTCTTGTACATAGGGGGCAGTATTATAGTAGTTATATTCTTGCACATAGGAGCAGTATTATAGTAGTTATATTCTTGTACATAGGGGGCAGTATTATAGTAGTTATATTCTTTTACATAGGGGGCAGTATTATAGTAGTTATATTCCTGTACATAGGGGCATTATTATAGTAGTTATATTCTTGCACATAGGAGCAGTATTATAGTAATTATATTCTTGTACATAGGAGCAGTATTATAGTAGTTATATTCTTGCACATAGGAGCAGTATTATAGTAGTTATATTCTTGTACATAGGGGGCAGTATTATAGTAGTTATATTCTTGTACATAGGGACAGTATTATAGTAGTTATATTCTTGTACATAGGGGGCAGTATTATAGTAGTTATATTCTTGTACATAGAGGGCAGTATTATAGTAGTTATATTCTTGTACATAGGGGGCAGTATTATAGTAGTTATATTCTTGTACATAGGGACAGTATTATAGTAGTTATATTCTTGCACATAGGAGCAGTATTATAGTAGTTATATTCTTGTACATAGGGGCAGTATTATAGTAGTTATATTCTTGTGTATAGGGGCAGTATTATAGTAGTTATATTCTTGTACATAGGGGGCAGTATTATAGTAGTTATATTCTTGTACATAGGGGCAGTATTATAGTAGTTATATTCTTGTACATAAGGGGCAGTATTATAGTAGTTTTATTCTTGCACATAGGAGCAGTATTATAGTAGTTATATTCTTGTACATAGGAGCAGTATTATAGTAGTTATATTCTTGTACATAGGGGCAGTATTATAGTAGTTATATTCTTGCACATAGGAGCAGTATTATAGTAGTTATATTCTTGTACATAGGAGCAGTATTATAGTAGTTATATTCTTGTACATAGGGGGCAGTATTATAGTAGTTATATTCTTGTACATAGGAGCAGTATTATAGTAGTTATATTCTTGTACATAGGGGGCAGTATTATAGTAGTTATATTCTTGTACATAGGGGGCAGTATTATAGTAGTTATATTCTTGTACATAGGAGCAGTATTATAGTAGTTATATTCTTGCACATAGGAGCAGTATTATAGTAGTTATATTCTTGTACATAGGGGGCAGTATTATAGTAGTTATATTCTTGTACATAGGAGCAGTATTATAGTAGTTATATTCTTGTACATAGGGGCAGTATTATAGTAGTTCTATTCTTGTATATAGGGGCAGTATTATAGTAGTTATATTCTTGTACATAGGAGCAGTATTATAGTAGTTATATTCTTGTACATAGGAGCAGTATTATAGTAGTTATATTCTTGTACATAGGGGGCAGTATTATAGTAGTTATATTCTTGTACATAGGAGCAGTATTATAGTAGTTATATTCTTGTACATAGGGGCAGTATTATAGTAGTTATATTCTTGTATATAGGGGCAGTATTATAGTAGTTATATTCTTGTACATAGGGGCAGTATTATAGTAGTTATATTCTTGTATATAGGGGCAGTATTATAGTAGTTATATTCTTGTACATAGGAGCAGTATTATAGTAGTTATATTCTTGCACATAGGAGCAGTATTATAGTAGTTATATTCTTGTACATAGGGGGCAGTATTATAGTAGTTATATTCTTGTACATAGGAGCAGTATTATAGTAGTTATATTCTTGTACATAGGGGCAGTATTATAGTAGTTATATTCTTGTATATAGGGGGCAGTATTATAGTAGTTATATTCTTGTACATAGGGACAGTATTATAGTAGTTATATTCTTGTACATAGGGGGCAGTATTATAGTAGTTATATTCTTGTACATAGAGGGCAGTATTATAGTAGTTATATTCTTGTACATAGGGGGCAGTATTATAGTAGTTATATTCTTGTACATAGGGACAGTATTATAGTAGTTATATTCTTGCACATAGGAGCAGTATTATAGTAGTTATATTCTTGTACATAGGGGCAGTATTATAGTAGTTATATTCTTGTGTATAGGGGCAGTATTATAGTAGTTATATTCTTGTACATAGGGGCAGTATTATAGTAGTTATATTCTTGTACATAGGGGGCAGTATTATAGTAGTTATATTCTTGTACATAGGGGCAGTATTATAGTAGTTATATTCTTGTACATAAGGGGCAGTATTATAGTAGTTTTATTCTTGCACATAGGAGCAGTATTATAGTAGTTATATTCTTGTACATAGGAGCAGTATTATAGTAGTTATATTCTTGTACATAGGGGCAGTATTATAGTAGTTATATTCTTGCACATAGGAGCAGTATTATAGTAGTTATATTCTTGTACATAGGAGCAGTATTATAGTAGTTATATTCTTGTACATAGGGGGCAGTATTATAGTAGTTATATTCTTGTACATAGGAGCAGTATTATAGTAGTTATATTCTTGTACATAGGGGGCAGTATTATAGTAGTTATATTCTTGTACATAGGGGGCAGTATTATAGTAGTTATATTCTTGTACATAGGAGCAGTATTATAGTAGTTATATTCTTGCACATAGGAGCAGTATTATAGTAGTTATATTCTTGTACATAGGGGGCAGTATTATAGTAGTTATATTCTTGTACATAGGAGCAGTATTATAGTAGTTATATTCTTGTACATAGGGGCAGTATTATAGTAGTTCTATTCTTGTATATAGGGGCAGTATTATAGTAGTTATATTCTTGTACATAGGAGCAGTATTATAGTAGTTATATTCTTGTACATAGGAGCAGTATTATAGTAGTTATATTCTTGTACATAGGGGGCAGTATTATAGTAGTTATATTCTTGTACATAGGAGCAGTATTATAGTAGTTATATTCTTGTACATAGGGGCAGTATTATAGTAGTTATATTCTTGTATATAGGGGCAGTATTATAGTAGTTATATTCTTGTACATAGGGGCAGTATTATAGTAGTTATATTCTTGTATATAGGGGCAGTATTATAGTAGTTATATTCTTGTACATAGGAGCAGTATTATAGTAGTTATATTCTTGCACATAGGAGCAGTATTATAGTAGTTATATTCTTGTACATAGGGGGCAGTATTATAGTAGTTATATTCTTGTACATAGGAGCAGTATTATAGTAGTTATATTCTTGTACATAGGGGCAGTATTATAGTAGTTATATTCTTGTATATAGGGGCAGTATTATAGTAGTTATATTCTTGTACATAGGAGCAGTATTATAGTAGTTATATTCTTGTACATAGGAGCAGTATTATAGTAGTTATATTCTTGTACATAGGGGGCAGTATTATAGTAGTTATATTCTTGTACATAGGAGCAGTATTATAGTAGTTATATTCTTGTACATAGAGGCAGTATTATAGTAGTTATATTCTTGTATATAGGGGCAGTATTATAGTAGTTATATTCTTGTACATAGGGGCAGTATTATAGTAGTTATATTCTTGTATATAGGGGCAGTATTATAGTAGTTATATTCTTGTACATAGGAGCAGTATTATAGTAGTTATATTCTTGTACATAGGAGCAGTATTATAGTAGTTATATTCTTGTACATAGGGGGCAGTATTATAGTAGTTATATTCTTGTACATAGGGGGCAGTATTATAGTAGTTATATTCTTGTACATAGGGGCAGTATTATAGTAGTTATATTCTTGCACATAGGGGCAGTATTATAGTAGTTATATTCTTGTACATAGGGGGCAGTATTATAGTAGTTATATTCTTGTATATAGGGGCAGTATTATAGTAGCTATATTCTTGTATATAGGGGGCAGTATTATAGTAGTTATATTCTTGTACATAGGAGGCAGTATTATAGTAGTTATATTCTTGTACATAGGGGGCAGTATTATAGTAGTTATATTCTTGTATATAGGGGCAGTATTATAGTAGCTATATTCTTGTATATAGGGGGCAGTATTATAGTAGTTATATTCTTGTACATAGGGGGCAGTATTATAGTAGTTATATTCTTGTACATAGGGGACAGTATTATAGTAGTTATATTCTTGTATATAGGGGCAGTATTATAGTAGCTATATTCTTGTATATAGGGGGCAGTATTATAGTAGTTATATTCTTGTACATAGGGGCAGTATTATAGTAGTTATATTCTTGTATACAGGGGAAGTATTATAGTTGTTCTATTCTTGTACATAGGGGTTGTATAATTATAGTAATTTTCCTTTAAGATGCTAAAAAAATGGTATTTAACATAACTTGTATTTACCTCTGTTTGATCTTTGGCATTTCAATGGAGTAATCAAATTTAAAGTCACGGATACAAAAAAAATATGGATTACCTTTCGTGCACACATCACAGTCACTAAACATACACAAAGGGAAATGTTTCTAAATCATATTATAATAAGTTTAGGCTGACAGATTTCCTCCAGAAGACATCGAGTGATTGAATTTGTTGGGATTCGGCATAAAATCTGCACCATCTGCTGTGTAAACAAGTAACGGCTTTGTGGCCGTAATGCAAGTTAATCGACTTTCCTTGCGAATCAGAAAAGAACAGTTTGTAAGGGCGGACTCATGTAAGAAAGATAAAGGGGCTCTATCATGATGACAACCCCCAGACTACACAACCTATTGGGTATAAGGATATCATTGAAGGGGGCCCCCATCTTGGGATCTCTTCTATTGCTTAAAAGCATAATTGGCTCCTACAATGAAGCCAGACTCCAAGGATCCCCTGCTTGAATGAAATGACGGTCCTCAGTCATACTAGCGCTCTCATCAAACTTTCGGCTACCTTCCTCAGTCCCATAAACAATGGATAGTGGCCTGGACAAATGATTGTGACACTACGCAAATGTGGGAAGACCCCAGTTCTTGTGATAGGAAATCCCAGTAATCATGCAGGTATCATCTATCGGACCGTTATTAAGAGTAGGAGTTGGAATGGCCTTACGATGGTGTAAGTGAATGCGTTATGTTCATCCCTTCATTACGACGACGAAAATATATGTCCCATAAATATCAGATCAATATAAATCCTGATATTCATCACTGACCGCTGACTCCAAAAGGTCTGGGAGCCGTGCGTTGATCAGAGGAAGCTCCAGCCTGGGAAGTGTACTTCTCTGCCTCTGTCTAACCAAACCTCAGTCTTGGTGTCTTTTTTCCCAGAGCAAATCTCCTGTTGTAATTACCTGGCCATTGCAGGAGACCCCTACTTCAATGGATATGAAGTTTCAGCTCTCCTTCACTTCCCCAGTTATAATTAATCCCATATGTTGAATGTGAGGGCTATATGTCCCCTCTCCGGAGATGTCATTATGGATTTTATATTTTCTCCACGACATTTATGAGCAATCCTGTCACAAGGGGAGAGATAATGAGCGCATGTAACAACGGATATACCCCGAAAATGGTATTAATGAAAATTACATCTCGCCACGCAAAATATAATCCCTCACGCAGTGCCGTGAGAGGAAAAAAAAACAGATCTCAAAAAAAATGGCGCCACAAGCCAAATTATATTTTTGTAAAGTTTTTAACAATTAAAATATTTAAAAAAATACGTGTTTGGTATCGCCGTAATAGTACTGACGTAAAGAATCATGTTATTGGGTCACTTTTACCACACAATGAACGCCGAAAATACAAAAACTCCCAAAAATGTCAGAATTGCATTTTTTTTCCACCTCACTTGGAATTTTTTTTCCATTTTCAACATAGTAAAATGGACGTAGGTATTAAAAAAAAAACAGGAAAAATTTTAAAAAAAATTACGGTTCTTGGAAGAAAGGGAAGGGAAATAAAGAAAAATGGCCGTGTTGGGAATGGGGTAATGTTTAGCGCATAATACTTCCCTGTGCTTATGTTTAAAGTGTAATTTATCTCATTTTGGTGTTTAATGACAAGTTTTTCTGTCAGAACATGTAGTCAGGGTTTCGATAAAACTCCATTTTGTCTCAAAAACTGGAGCAAGTGAAAAATGTTGAGTAGTTTCCTATAGCAACCAAGCTCATTCCCGCGCTCTGTTTTCATTGGCTCTTCGAGAATCAAAAGCAGCAACCTTATTGGTTGCTAAGGGCAGCTGCTCCCCTCGTCCCATAGCTCCATGACTGTGCACGAAGGTCGGTGGGCGTGGTTATGCTATCTTAACCAATCATATTGTGACTTTTGATCGAGGCTTGGAACGCAGCAGAGCAGATCAGGTGGTTGGTCGTTATGGAGACAAGTGTACACAGACTCACCGGAGCTGGCACATGGCCCTGAGGGAGGAGGAATAGGAGGAGGAGGAGGAGGATGAGCCATTGAGCTGCGCTCTCTAGGACTGTGGAGCCGAGAGGATGCAGAGGAAAACCCGGAGGGGAGAAGGTGAGAGCCTGGGGTGTAAATGGGGGATCGATGAGGGGAACTGTTAGAGGGGCAGATACTGGGTGTGGGGTAAAGGAGAGGTGTATGGAGGTCACCATGTGCCCCCCAAAATGCCATGTACATGGCTTATGCCCCCTCAGGTTCTATAGGACACACATATTTATCACAGATACTACAGAAGACCCCCCTCATCTGACCCCAAGATATACAGACCCCCAGATAAATACACATCCTAGACACCCCAATGGAGACCCCCGAACAATACAGACCCCAGACCAGACCTTTAAGAACTACAGACCCCTAAATAAGCTCAGACCCCATTCCAAATTCTGTAAATAGACCACCCCTCTAAATAAAGGCAGACTGCACCCCTCTAAGTACAGACCACCCCATCCTTAAATAAATGCAGACCCTCTAAAATACAGGGCGCAGACCAGATCCTTTAAAATGCAGACCCCCTAAATTACCTCCCATCTATGAATAAATTCAAACAATCCCAGCCCCCCCCCAACCTGACAACAGAATAAATACAGACCCCCAGACCACACCCCTAAAAAAGTTCAGACCACCCAAGTAAACGCAGACCACATTCCAGGTCCCGTACATAGATCACACCTGGAAATAAGTTCAGACTCAAGACCATACCCTTTAAATAAATGCATAACCCAGACTAGACCCCCTAAGTACAGATCCCCAGGGCACACCCCTAAGACCCTAGACCAGACCCTCTAAACAAGCACAGAACCCCACACCCCCTAAATTTAGACCCTCTAAATAAATAAATAAATACAGACCCCTATACTAATGCAGACCCTATAAATAAATACAGACCCCAGACCCCTAAACTAATACAAACCCTCTAAATAAATTCAGATCCCTAACCTAATGCAGACCCCAGACCAGACCCCTAACCTAATGCAGACCCCAGACCAGACCCCTAACCTAATGCAGACCCCAGACCAGACCCCTAACCTAATGCAGACCCCAGACCAGACCCCTAAACTAATTCAGACCCATATCAGACCCTCTAAATAGATACAGACCCCAGACCAGACCCCTAAACTAATACAGACCCTCTAAATAAATACAGACCCCTAAGCTAATGCAAACCCCAGACCAGACACCTAAGGCCTCTTTCACTTATCAGTTTTTTTGCCATCAGTCACAGTCCGTCGTTTTTTGAAATAAGCAGATACGGCGACTGATGCTGCTGGATCCGTTTTTTTATCATAGACTTGTATTAACGACGGATGGCCGCACGTTTCATCCGTTGTTCGACGGATCCGTAGGAAATTCTTTGTCCCTTGGCCGGAGACAGCGGACATCGGAACGTTTTTTGTCTACGGCCTCTTTCACACATCAGTTTTTGCTGTCAGTCACAATCCAGCAGTTTTGCTGGATCCGACTGCCCTACCTGGTAATAATAGTTGGAGCATGCTCAGTTTAAAAAAACGGAATCTGTCGCTGGATTCCGTCATTTAACGGACAGCGACAGATCCTGCGCCCATAGGCTTCCATTATAGCCAACGACGAACGGTGCTGGATCCGTCGCTGTCCGAGTTTTCGACGGAGACAAAAAACATTACTTTGTCATCTCCGCCCGATGGACACAAAATTTACGACGGATCCAGTGAACAACGGACGAAACGTGAAGCCATCCGTCGCTAATACAAGTCTATGAGAAAAAAAACGGATCCAGCATCATCAGTCGCGGGATCCGTTTTTTTCTAAAAACAACGGATTGCGACTGATGGCAAAAAAATGATCTGTGAAAAAGGCCTACACAAGTACACAGACCCATAAACTAATATAGACCCCAGACCCCTGAACTAATATAGACCCCAGACCAGCCCCCTAGACTAATACAGACCCCAGACCAGGTCCCCTAAACTAATAAAGACCCCAGACCAGACCCCTAAACTAATACAGTCCCCAGACCAGACCCCTGAACTAATATAGACTCCAGACCAGGTCCCCTAAACTAATAAAGACCCCAGACCAGACCCCTAAACTAATACAGTCCCCAGACCAGACCCCTAAACTAATACAGACTCCAGACCAGACCCCTAAACTAATACAGACTCCAGGCCAGACCCCCTAAACTAATACAGACTCCAGGTCAGACCCCGTAAGCTAATACAGACTCCAGACCAGACCCAATAAACTAATACAGACCCCAGACCATACCCCTAAACTAATACAGACCCCAGACCAGACCCTTAAACTAATACAGACTCCAGACCACTAAACTAATACAGACCCCAGACCAGACCCCTAAACTAATACAGACCCCAGACCAGACCCCTAAGCTAATACAGACTCCAGACCAGACCCCTAAGCAAATACACATTACAGACCAGACTCATAAACTAATACAGACCACTAATCTAATACAGGCCCCAGACCAGACCCGTAAACTAATACAGACTCCAGGCCAGACCCCCTAAACTAATACAGACTCCAGGCCAGACCCCCTAAACTAATATAGACTCCAGACAAGACCCAATAAACTAATACAGACCCCAGACCATACCCCTAAACTAATACAGACCCCTGACCATACCCCTAAACTAATACAGACCCCAGACCATACCCCTAAACTAATACAGACCCCTGACCAGACCCCTAAGCTAATATAGACCCCAGACCACTAAACTAATACAGACCCCAGACCAGACCCCTAAGCTAATATAGACCCCAGATCAGACCCCTAAGCTAATACACAGCACAGACCAGACTCATAAACTAATACAGACCACTAATCTAATACAGGCCCCAGATCAGACCCCTAAACTAATTCAGACCAGACTCGAGGCCAGACCCCACACCAGCCCCAGCCACTTCTCCTGCATATAGACCCTAGATTAGACCTAAAAGGGGTCGTCCGTTACATATATATTGACCACCACATCCATTGAACAGGTAATCAATATCAGATCGAAGAGGGTCTGACGCCTCTGATCTCCACCGATCAGCTGTTATGATGTCCGATGTGAACAGTAAACTTGGGGAGCTCCCCCAAATGTCCTCCACATTTATTAAAGGCAGCATTTACCATGATTAGTCCTAGGGACGATGAGAACTCCCCCCCCCCCCCCACCACCACTATATTTACACACGTGACCATGCGATCAATGATCTGTGTCGGTTCTCCTTGGCCGGTTCAGAAGTGACATTCCTGCACGGCCGGCTGTGAATGGGAGGACATGGCTGCGGTTACATTGTAAAGACTGTGGACAAATAGAAGGACTGTGCGGAAGATTATTGAGGCCGAACTTAAAGAGTCCTCAAAAAGGCGCCCTATGTGGTGGTGATGTATACCTCTCACTATATATACCGATCTGTACATATTCACCTTCCCGGGACAGTGCGGTGATGCCCACTGTGGCTCTGACTTTCTTGAGTCACGCTTATCCTCCCTTTATCCCTTCCTTTCAGAGAACCCAAAACAGAGGGGCTCCTTGAACAGGTATGTTCCAGCAGTGTCATACCTCCACTAATTAGCTGTTCGGCCCTCTTGGGGCAGTGAAAGAAGCCAAAACACTAGTAGTGGCCATTCCTTGGAACTGCAACCTGGTACCTATTTAAGTGCAGTACCCAAGAAAGGACACTACATGGTGTATGGAGCCATACTGTTCCAGCTCTGTAAACTACGCTCTACCTGAAAAAACTGCAGTTTGTTGGGGATGACTGGTGTTTTCCCCCCTCCCCCCGAATGACACCAGTCATTGATGACCTATCAATGACCGGACATCCCTATTTAAGTGCAGTACCCAAGAAAGGACACTACGTGGTGTATGGAGCCATGCTGTTCCAGCTCTGTAAACGGCGCTCTACCTGAAAAAACTGCAGTTTGCTGGGGGTGACTGGTGTTTGCCCCCCCCAACGACACCAGTCACTGATGACCTTTCAATGATCGGACATCCCTTTAAGAGGTACAAGTGTGTGTACAGGGGCCCCCAACTCTCCCGACGATAGAGAGATTGAACTTTCCATTCTTGGAGGCCGAGCTCGTCTAGGGAGGGGGAAATTGAATGTGCTGTGTTGCCGAGAGCGTGTGTCACGGTTGTCTGTCACTTGTTTGTGTGTGCTCCCTGTACATCCAGTAATTAGTGTAATTGCCTGGTTACCGTTAAGTACCTCCAAGCAGGAAACAATAGGATCCCGGCAATCCCCTCCACAGGTTTACGAGATATCAGGGTGTAGGCAGGTAATCCGATGAAGATCTCTCGCTCCGATAGTTACAGGTAAGGGATTATTAAGCCTCTCATGACACAGTCTGTTGTTCCCTGTTATCAGCCACTTCACAACACCTGAATCCTGATCCTATCTCCAGTGCAGAGACATTTACATTCATAGATTGGTATCAGTCGCTCCTGCAGCAAATCCTCCCCGTCTGAAGCCAGCTTTCGAAAGTTCTTACTTTAGTGGGGAGTTTTTGCTTCAGTCCTGGTCTCAGCAGCACAAAGCAGTTTTTTTTTTTTCATGTATGCTGGAAGTCTCCCCTTTTTCTCGGAGCCTCCCAGATGGGCCCAGGGATTTGGAAAATTTGAATAAGGCTGTGTAGTAAGAAGCAGTACCACATTTGTCCCATTCATGTTTTCCAATGAACCAGCATGTCAGAAGACACACGGTCAGTCCGTGCATTGTCATCCGAGATCAGACTGAAGATCGAGGTCCTCTGAATGAACCCTAACATCAAGAGATGCATTCACAACAATACTGGCTTGCTGTTAGCTCTCGGTCTCCACGCTGGCTTCCTGTTAACTCTCAGTCTCCACGCTGGCTTCCCGTTAGCTCTCGGGCCTACTCTGCCTTCCCGTAAGCTCTCGGGCTCCACGCTGGCTTCCCGTAAGCTCTCGGCCTCCATGCTGCCTTCCCGTAAGCTCTCGGGCTCCATGCTGCCTTCCCGTAAGCTCTCATGCTCCACTCTGCCTTCCCGTAAGCTCTCGGGCTCCACGCTGGCTTCCCGTAAGCTCTCGGGCTCCACGCTGGCTTCCCGTAAGCTCTCGGGCTCCACGCTGGCTTCCCGTAAGCTCTCGGGCTCCACGCTGCCTTCCCGTAAGCTCTCGGGCTCCACGCTGCCTTCCCGTAAGCTCTCGGGCTCCACGCTGCCTTCCCGTAAGCTCTCGGGCTCCACGCTGCCTTCCCATAAGCTCTCGGGCTCCATGCTGGCTTCCCGTTAGATCTCGCGCTCCACGCTGCCTTCCCGTAAGCTCTCGGGCTCCACGCTGGCTTCCCGTAAGCTCTCGGGCTCCACGCTGCCTTCCCATAAGCTCTCGGGCTCCACGCTGCCTTCCCGTAAGCTCTCGGGCTCCACGCTGGCTTCCCGTTAGCTCTCGCGCTCCACGCTGCCTTCCCATTAGCTCTCAGGCTCTACGCTGCCTTCCCGTTAGCTCTCGTGCTCCACGCTGACTTTCCGTTGGCTCTCGCGCTCCACGCTGCCTTCCCGTTAGCTCTCGCACTCCACGCTGCCTTCCCGTTAGCTCTCGCGCTCCACGCTGCCTTCCCATTAGCTCTCGCGCTCCACGCTGCCTTCCCATTAGCTCTCAGGCTCTACGCTGCCTTCCCGTTAGCTCTCGTGCTCCACGCTGCCTTCCCATTAGCTCTCAGGCTCTACGCTGCCTTCCCGTTAGCTCTCGTGCTCCACGCTGACTTTCCGTTGGCTCTCGCGCTCCACGCTGCCTTCCCGTTAGCTCTCGCGCTCCACGCTGCCTTCCCATTAGCTCTCAGGCTCTACGCTGCCTTCCCGTTAGCTCTCGTGCTCCACGCTGCCTTCCCATTAGCTCTCAGGCTCTACGCTGCCTTCCCGTTAGCTCTCGTGCTCCACGCTGACTTTCCGTTGGCTCTCGCGCTCCACGCTGCCTTCCCGTTAGCTCTCGCGCTCCACGCTGCCTTCCCGTTAGCTCTCAGGCTCTACGCTGCCTTCCCGTTAGCTCTCATGCTCCACTCTGCCTTCCCGTTAGCTCTTGGGCCCACTCTGCCTTCCCGTAAGCTCTCATGCTCCTCTCTGCCTTCCTGTAAGCTCTCTGGCTCTACGCTGCCTTCCCATTAGCTCTCAGGCTCTACGCTGCCTTCCCGTTAGCTCTCGTGCTCTACGCTGACTTTCCGTTGGCTCTCGGGCTTCACGCTGCCTTCCGGTTAGCTCCCGTGCTCCACGCTGACTTCCCGTTAGCTCTGTGAATACAGCTTTGAATGTGGCATCCAGACAGCTGCCGTCACCACATTGCTGTCTTTCTGTTAGCTCCCGCGATCCACGCTGGCTTCCTGTTAGATCTCTGGTTTTTTGTTGCTTCTTTGCCGGTTCCTTGGAAAACTTGCACTGGCAGAATACTACCGAGCATTACTCCTACTTACCAAATCCTCCGGAGCATCCTGAAAGTTCCTGGTAAAAGAGGAGACCTCGCGGACGAGTTTACGAATCCCCTAAATGTCGACAAACCTCAAAAGAGCAGCCCTTTAATGTTTCTTATCAGTGACTCCGACTCCAGAACGGTCCGGCATCAGATGGACCCCAATTGCAAATTCATAGGTGGGGAAAACCAGGCGTGACTTGATTGAACTCATTTTGTCAGCATCGTTTTCTGTGCAGTTCCGGTGCCAATAATTCACAACTCCTGTCTTTTTCTAGAGCTGGAGGACGCCCGCCCTCGCACCTTACGCTGACGCGTCATGTCTGACGACACCGAGATCCGGGACTTTGCCTCCGAGCAGACGAGCAGCAGCGATTCAGAATCGGTATGTGCTAGTAAGAGTTAATTCAGACTAGATTTGGAGGATTGCTGATGTCACCATACCTCACACATTTTAGCTTTTATTCTGAATTATTGGAATTTCCAGACCATCAAATGTCACACAAGAGGAAGCCTTGCTGATAATTCCTCCCATTCTTGTTTGTCGGAAATCCGTCGCTCCGGCCGCACGCAGCGGTGTCTGTTACAGGTTCCCGCGCGGCACAATAGCGACAGGTACAGAGCGGGTGAATGAAGAGTCACTGAACTGTGGGTAACCTCCACCGAAAACCACAATGCGGGGCGTGAAAGCGACGGCGTCCTAACGGCTGTGTCGTACAACACGGCTGATATCGAATGACAAAGTTGTAAAACCTGGATAGACACTCCTCGAAAATAAGCGGCCGCCATCTTGGAAATGGGCAGAAGGTCAATGGTAATTGTCCATTAGTCTACACAGGAATCAAAGATGTGCCGCATGGGCTCACACTGGTTATATTACTTTAATGGCGCCTTCTGTGGGTAAATAAAATCTATGGAAAAATGTGTAAATTTTGCAGCAAAAGCCCTTCTGTCATTAGGCCAGTGATCACCCCCCACGTCACGCAGCATAGGACCAATAGGATGTGCAGAGACTACCTCTGTACTACCTTCTCTGTTCAATTGGACACGTGACTTCAGCAGCCAATCACTTTGTCACTGCTGCAGACAGTGATTGGCTGCAGTGGTCACATACCAAACCATAAAGTGCTTGTTGTCGGGTGTCGCCACTAGGGGGAGCTCAGGGTCTTGCTGAATACAGATTTACTATTGAGTTCAATGGTAAGTTTCTAAATTCATTTTTGTAAATTGTGCAGGCCGAGTCACTGACTTAGGAACGCCCACTGGACTCCTCTGCACACAAACACCAGGGATTTCAATTAATAAAATACAAGTTCTAAGAATCATTTACAAAAAGATCCATATATCATTTCTTATAAACCGCAGCTCAGACCAGTCTGTATGTGTAAGGCAGAGCCCTCCCCTGCGGAACGGTCTGTACAGATGGGGCTGGACACTAAGCCACTCCCATTTAACTAAGCCCCTCCCTAGCTTACTGTTCCTTTAAATAGTCTCACGGTTGTCTCATTATATTTCTTTCGCCTTTTTCTACAGGATGAAGACCCCTGTGAGTTGGAAGACAACCACCCCTATGATTTTTACTCAGGTATGACTTTGTAAATTGGGAGATTATGCCAGAGCGGAGGGGCCGTAACCAGAAGGGGCTCTTGTACTGGTGGACCCGGGCCGTTAATGTCTGGTGGACCCAGGCCATTAATGTCTGGTGGACCCGGGCCATTAATGTCTGGTGGACCCGGGCCATTAATATCTGGTGGACCCGGGCCATTAATATCTGGTGGACCCGGGCCATTAATATCTGGTGGACCCGGGCCGTTAATGTCTGGTGGACCCGGGCCATTAATATCTGGTGGACCCGGGCCATTAATGTCTGGTGGACCCGGGCCGTTAATGTCTGGTGGACCCGGGCCGTTAATGTCTGGTGGACCCGGCCGTTAATGTCTGGTGGACCCGGGCCGTTAATATCTGGTGGACCCGGGCCATTAATATCTGGTGGACCCGGGCCATTAATGTCTGGTGGACCCGGGCCATTAATGTCTGGTGGACCCGGGCCATTAATGTCTGGTGGACCCAGGCCGATAATGTCTGGTGGACCCGGGCCGATAATGTCTGGTGGACCCGGGCCATTAATGTCTGGTGGCCGCAAGACCCTGCTATGGGCATTAGACCATGAGACGTAACTGTAGCTGAAAAATAAACGGCCAGGAAAATCTGGAAAATGTTATAGTTTATATATCAAAGAGGTTTTATAAGATGAGACAACCTCTTTTAAAAAAATAAATAAAATGAACAGCCCCTTTAATGTAATTCGGTGGACTTCTGGCCAGATACTGCGGCGCTGGACCAGCCTGTTACTAGTGGGAATAGATAACAAATATTCTCCATATTTTACCCCTTCCCAAACAATCTGCTAGGAAAACCAAGGACCACACGCTGCTTCTCTCCTCTGTCCTGATGTGCTCCCTTCAGAAAAACTACATCCTCTCTGTGCAAATTCATAAGTGTTCTTCATCCTTCGGTGCTTGAAAACCTACGGCCCTGACCTGCTCCAACATTAGCGATGAAAACATAAAATTCACAAACGTAGCACACACTATTACATGCCTGCCAGGGTCATTTATATATTTGTCCTTCACACCTGGATTCTGCCAGCGTAAAAGGGATTGTGTAACAGCAATTGTAACACATGGACTGAATATACCTATTATAATACTGCCCCTATATGCAAGAATATAACTACTATAATACTGCCCTTATGTACAAGAATATAACTACTATAATACTGCTCCTATGTACAATAATATAACTACTATAATACTGCCTCTATGTTCAAGAATATAACTACTATAATACTGCTCCTATGTACAATAATATAACTACTATAATACTGCCCCCTATGTACAAGAATATAACTACTATAATACTGCCTCCTATATACAAGAGTATAACTACTATAATACTGCCCCCTATGTACAAGAATATAACTACTATAATACTGCTCCTGTGTACAAGAATATAACTACTATAATACTGCCCCTATATACAATAATATAACTACTATAATACTGCCCCCTATATACAAGAGTATAACTACTATAATACTGCCCCCTATGTACAAGAATATAACTACTATAATACTGCTCCTATGTACAAGAATATAACTACTATAATACTGCCCCCTAAGTACAGAATATAACTACCATAATACTGCCCCCTATGTACAAGAATATAACTACTATAATACTGCCCCTATGTACAAGAATATAGCTACTATAATACTGCCCCCTAAGTACAAGAATATAACTACTATAATACTGCTCCCTATGTATAAGAATATAACTACCATAATACTGCTCCTATGTATAAGAATATAACTACTATAATACTGCCCCTATATACAAGAATAGAACTACTATAATACTGCCCCTATGTACAAGAATATAACTACTATAATACTGCCCCCTATGTACAAGAATAGAACTACTATAATACTGCCCCCTATGTACAAGAATAGAACTACTATAATACTGCTCCCTATGTATAAGAATATAACTACCATACTACTGCTCCTATGTATAAGAATAGAACTACTATAATACTGCCCCTATATACAAGAATATAACTACTATAATACTGCCCCTGTGTACAAGAATATAACTACTATAATACTGCCCCCTATGTACAAGAATATAACTACTATAATGCTACCCCCTGTGTACAAGAATATAACTACTATAATACTGCCCCTGTGTACAAGAATATAACTACTATAATACTGCCCCCTATGTACAAGAATAGAACTACTATAATACTGCTCCTATGTACAAGAATATAACTACTATTATACTGCCCCGTGTACAAGAATATAACTACTATAATACTGCCCCTATGTACAAGAATATAACTACTATAATACTGCCCCTGTGTACAAGAATATAACTAATATAATACTGCCCCTATGTACAAGAATATAACTACTATAATACTGCCCCCTAAGTCCAAGAATATAACTAATATAATACTGCTCCTATGTACAAGAATATAACTACTATAATACTGCTCCTATGTACAAGAATATAACTACTATAATACTGCCCCCTAAGTACAGAATATAACTACCATAATACTGCCCCCTATGTACAAGAATATAACTACTATAATACTGCCCCTATGTACAAGAATATAGCTACTATAATACTGCCCCCTAAGTACAAGAATATAACTACTATAATACTGCTCCCTATGTATAAGAATATAACTACCATAATACTGCTCCTATGTATAAGAATATAACTACTATAATACTGCCCCTATATACAAGAATAGAACTACTATAATACTGCCCCTATGTACAAGAATATAACTACTATAATACTGCCCCCTATGTACAAGAATAGAACTACTATAATACTGCCCCCTATGTACAAGAATAGAACTACTATAATACTGCTCCCTATGTATAAGAATATAGCTACTATAATACTGCCCCCTAAGTACAAGAATAGAACTACTATAATACTGCTCCTATGTACAAGAATATAACTACTATTATACTGCCCCGTGTACAAGAATATAACTACTATAATACTGCCCCTATGTACAAGAATATAACTACTATAATACTGCCCCTGTGTACAAGAATATAACTAATATAATACTGCCCCTATGTACAAGAATATAACTACTATAATACTGCCCCCTAAGTCCAAGAATATAACTAATATAATACTGCTCCTATGTACAAGAATATAACTACTATAATACTGCTCCTATGTACAAGAATATAACTACTATAATACTGCCCCCTAAGTACAGAATATAACTACCATAATACTGCCCCCTAAGTACAAGAATATAACTACTATAATACTGCCCCCTATGTACAAGAATATAACTACCATAATACTGCTCCTATGTATAAGAATAGAACTACTATAATACTGCCCCCTAAGTACAGAATATAACTACCATAATACTGCCCCCTAAGTACAAGAATAGAACTACTATAATACTGCCCCTATGTACAAGAATATAACTACTATAATACTGCCCCCTATGTACAAGAATAGAACTACTATAATACTGCCCCCTATGTACAAGAATAGAACTACTATAATACTGCTCCCTATGTATAAGAATATAGCTACTATAATACTGCCCCCTAAGTACAAGAATAGAACTACTATAATACTGCTCCTATGTACAAGAATATAACTACTATTATACTGCCCCGTGTACAAGAATATAACTACTATAATACTGCCCCTATGTACAAGAATATAACTACTATAATACTGCCCCTGTGTACAAGAATATAACTAATATAATACTGCCCCTATGTACAAGAATATAACTACTATAATACTGCCCCCTAAGTCCAAGAATATAACTGATATAATACTGCTCCTATGTACAAGAATATAACTACTATAATACTGCTCCTATGTACAAGAATATAACTACTATAATACTGCCCCCTAAGGACAGAATATAACTACCATAATACTGCCCCCTAAGTACAAGAATATAACTACTATAATACTGCTCCCTATGTATAAGAATATAACTACCATAATACTGCTCCTATGTATAAGAATATAACTACTATAATACTGCCCCTATATACAAGAATAGAACTACTATAATACTGCCCCTATGTACAAGAATATAACTACTATAATACTGCCCCCTATGTACAAGAATAGAACTACTATAATACTGCCCCCTATGTACAAGAATAGAACTACTATAATACTGCTCCCTATGTATAAGAATATAACTACCATACTACTGCTCCTATGTATAAGAATAGAACTACTATAATACTGCCCCTATATACAAGAATATAACTACTATAATACTGCCCCTGTGTACAAGAATATAACTACTATAATACTGCCCCCTATGTACAAGAATATAACTACTATAATGCTACCCCCTGTGTACAAGAATATAACTACTATAATACTGCACCCTATGTACAAGAATATAACTACTATAATACTGCCCCTGTGTACAAGAATATAACTACTATAATACTGCCCCCTATGTACAAGAATAGAACTACTATAATACTGCTCCTATGTACAAGAATATAACTACTATTATACTGCCCCGTGTACAAGAATATAACTACTATAATACTGCCCCTATGTACAAGAATATAACTACTATAATACTGCCCCTGTGTACAAGAATATAACTAATATAATACTGCCCCTATGTACAAGAATATAACTACTATAATACTGCCCCCTAAGTCCAAGAATATAACTAATATAATACTGCTCCTATGTACAAGAATATAACTACTATAATACTGCTCCTATGTACAAGAATATAACTACTATAATACTGCCCCCTATGTACAAGAATAGAACTACTATAATACTGCTCCTATGTACAAGAATATAACTACTATAATACTGCCCCTATGTACAAGAATATAACTACAATAATACTGCCCCTGTGTACAAGAATATAACTACTATAATACTGCCCCCTATGTACAAGAATATAACTACTATAATACTGCCCCCTATGTACAAGAATATAACTACTATAATACTGCCCCTATGTACAAGAATATAACTACTATAATACTGCCCCTGTGTACAAGAATATAACTACTATTATACTGCCCTCTATGTACAAGAATATAACTACTATAATACTGCCCCCTATGTACAAGAATATAGCTACTATAATACTGCTCCTATGTACAAGAATATAACTACTATAATACTGCTCCTATGTACAAGAATATAACTACTATAATACTGCCCCCTATGTACAAGAATATAGCTACTATAATACTGCCTCCTATGTACAAGAATATAACTACTATAATACTGCTCCTATGTACAAGAATATAACTACTATAATACTGCTCCTATGTACAAGAATATAACTTCTATAATACTGCTCCTATGTACAAGAATATAACTACTATAATACTGCTACTATGTACAAGAATATAACTTCTATAATACTGCCCCTAATGTATGAGAATTTTTGACTTTATAAAGGGGACCTATCACTTGCCATAAATATGTAAAAAAAAATGTTACCTGGTGTAAACACCGCTGTTCTTCTGAGTCCATCGATGTTTTTTCTTTTGTTCCTGCGCCTCCCCAATCCTGAGATATGGCCACGTCTTCCCCGCATATAGGTCCAGTGTGTTTTTAGTCAAGTGGGTGTGGTAATCAACTTGTCTGTATGAGCATCTTCTTGAGGACCACTCCCAGTTGGCTAGAAAGACTAGACTTACATACAAAAGAATTGGCCAATATCTTGGGAACGGAGAGTCGCAGGAAGAAAGGAAAAATCACACTGGATTCAGGAGAACAGCGGCATTTACACCTGGTAAAAAAGAAAACAAAACTCTATTTTTGGCAAGTGAAACAAGTCATAAAAAAATACAATTAAAAATAAAGAGATAATCAGAGACTATTTGATTTGAAGTACAGCACTAGGGTAACATCGTGTGATTTAGAGAAAAATTACCTACTTTTTTTTAACTTTCTAGAAGTCTAAGAATAAAAAAAATCACAAAAAACACCTAGAATGCACAATAAATACCTAAAAACAGCTGAGCTGTGAGTTGTCCAGAAATACTCTAGGCTTGAGCCGGATAATACCGCCTCCTATGGATAAAAAAGCCACTGCTATAATACGTTTTAGTTAAAGTCCTTTCTCCAGGAGTTGGTTCTTTTGATCCTTGATTGTATGGAGCCATTTGAATGTTTTTGTGTGATTCTTGCTGGGAGATTCGCAGCCGACTGTGACTTTTTTATGTCAGTGATATATTCCAGTAATCACATCTCCGCGGGGACGTCCCGTAGAGCAGCGGTTCCTCCTCGCCGCTTTATATCACGCCACGCTTTGTAGCCGGCATGCAATGACTGTAAGCTAGGTCTTCCGTCCATATCTAGAATTGGAACCGAACCCCCCACGTGGAGGCTTCAAACCTCCACCTTTGGTTCATTCGGCTTTTTATATATTTTATTGTCTGATCAATCCTCTAAAAGCCACACAGTCAATTATCCATCCTGTGACCCAGGTGGGTTTGACCGTATAAAGAAGATTTCTCCGGAAAGTTCGAAAGCACAAAACTGCTGGAAAAGGCACTAAAGTTAGCAACGTGTAGAAGTAGGGAACGTCGCTCCGCCACGAAGATAACGGTCAGAAAATAGGAAAGCTTTTCCATATGGTGATTCTCCATAGAATAAAGGGGGACCCTAGAAGTCCTTTGGAGACAGATCGGTAGGGGTCCTAGCTGTTAGGAGTCAGGTTCCTGCGTCTGCTCTGCAAGAATCCAGACCCTCACATTCTGCGGTCTCTCGCTCTTTATCTACTGCAGAGGAGATTGCCTTGCAGCAAATCTCTCCAGGGGCTAAGTCCCTCTGTCCTCCTACTGAGCATGCTCATGAGACGGTTTCCCATTGGAGATCGGGAGTCATGTGCTCAGGTCCTGCTCCAGATCTCATTGGTCCATATCGAAGATCTGGAAGGTCCCGGCTGCTATAAAAAGCGCACATGGCCGTTCCACCATGCGGTAGTATAGACTATACTGCTATGTGTGAATGGTGACGGATGTATGATTCTGGTGACTGACATATTATGAAACCCCTTCCCTCTGATATTACGCATGTGGTTAGGGAATTAGTTCTGTAGTCTGCGCCAGTCTGTGGCAAGCCTTAGGCCACTGTGCACACCGCACCTCTGCGCTAGCGTCCGACATAGCGCCTGCTTTGAAGCTGTGTCATCCAGCGGCAGTGTCCTGCACCGCGCTGCAGTTGCAGCCCTTCTTGGCGTCTGCAGTAGCGACGCCGCACACACGGTAGGTCTAGACGGACGCAGCCCCTCTGTCTTGGGTCCTGCTGCTGTGACCAGATACCGTGTGTGCATCTACCTGAAGCCTGTGTCACTAACAGGCTCAGTGTTTTTGTATGTTTTTGTTGCGGCGCCTCTGTGTGTGAACAGAGCCCGCTCTGCGCACTTTGGGTGAAGTTGAACCCGTGCGCATTATACCGCCATATTGCTCGTCTGCCATTACTCAGCAGCGGTTATATCACCTACTGCACGGTGGACCCCGAGCAGCAAACGCACTTTATTATTATTTTTATTTAGTGCGTTCCGCCGTTCTTAACACTAGCAGACAGGCTTCCACCAATCGATGCTTTGCGACAATTCCCGTTTACTTCTTTTGTGGCTTTCATAGAGCTCGTCTTTATCTGCACGCTAGCACTCAGCGTCAGGAAGCTGCTGCCAAGCCGATTGAAGTTTTGGGATGCAGACAAAATAAAAAGGAGTCTTGTTTTCCGTAGTGTAAATCAGTAGTTGGACATGCTGAGACCCCCTAAAACGATGCCTGTATGAATGAATCATTACTGAGCATGTGCGACCACTTAGCAGCCTATAGGAGTCAGCAGAGTGGCGGTCGCACATGCTCAGTGGGGTTTGATTCACGCAGACGACCTTGGGTCCTATGCTCTCAGGATCTCTCATACACTACATGGCGGTATAAATTATAAATTGTCCAAAAAAAGTTGGACTAATTTTGCAGAAATATGAATGGCATTTTATATTTTTTGTTAGTTGTCGCTTTTGCCGCTCGCTTCGTGTAACAGGAGGCGAGCAGCGTCCGGCCGATGATTGATGGGCGCACTGTTCTTATTTATTGTTTGGTGTGCGGTGATTAATGGTCTTTTCTGCTCTGTGAAGTAGCGCTCATTTGCCTCCGCGTTAAAGGATCGGGTGATTTATTCGTCTCGGCGTAGGCGTTGCATTTCAATAGCTCTGACAGTGATAACATTATATCCTCACGGACTATCAATTAGGCACAAATCTAAGAGAAGCCGGCTGAATCCACGACCCGAATGCAAGATTTAGTGAGGGCGGACGGGTGTGAAAGCCCCTCTGCCGATTAAACGCACATCTACATTATTTACGGAGGCGCGGGGTGAGCAAACACCTGTTTTGTGCCGCGCGCCGGAGTCTTCCAAGGTACACGTCGAGCAACTATTGGACATTATGCGACGGTAATTAAAATGGATTATCACAAAGGGAATGGAAATGACTGTGATTTTCCCCGTAATTACTGTTTTTTTTTTTCTTTATGCATTTAGTGGGCGTGCGGAAGAAAAAAATTAATTATAGAATTCACTTTAAATGATAATTACCCCCCAAACGTAATACACATCTGCATACAATATGATTATATATTTCCCAATTGTAAAATCTCAAAGCAGCGGTTTATATAGAGGAGAACGATAAAAATACGGTGGCTTTCAGGGGGCTGATTGACACCAGCACACTCCTCACCACAGGCTGGAGGTTTCCTCACTGCGAGGAGCAAATGTCTGCAGCCTGGTGAATGCAGCTAGTACGGTGTTTCAGAGCTGAGAAGTGGTAGAACAAACTGTACTTTTAACTCCTTAAAAGGTAAACTGCCAAGGTCTTTACAAACAGAGCCCTTCAGTGCAATTTAAAGGGGTCTTCCAACCACTAAGGCAAGCAAGCAATGCATCTTTCACTCAAAGGTCCCATTCTATGTAGATGTCACAATCTAATCTTAACAAGAGATAGATGCACAGGAAGAGGGATAGATATTGGATGTGTTGGTATTACATGGATGGATTAATAGATATTAGATAGATGGGAAGTTGGTGTATAGGTATTTGATATAAATTAGATGGACAGAGAGAGATTTGCTAAATAGATGTAGTCGGATAGATTTTTTTTTTTGTTTAGACATCAGATGGATAGGTATTTGAGAAAGCTATCTCTAACTCTCGTTCATATGATGAAAAGATAATTGCGCACAGCACTGCAACCACCATCAGCACCAGAACCACTATCAGTACAGAAATTAATCACCAGAACCGCCAACAGAACAGGAATACATCAAGAGAATCACCATCAGTTTAAAAAATATGTTACCATAACCACCATCAGTACATAAATGCATCACCAGAACCACAATCAATACAGAAATGCATCACCAGAACCACAATCAATACAGAAATGCATCACCAGAACCACAATCAATACAGAAATGCATCACCAGAACCACAATCAGTACAGAATTGCATCACCAGAACCACAATCAGTACAGAAATGCCTCATCAGAACCACAATCAATGCAGAAATGCATCATCAGAACCATCATCCATACAGAAATGCATCACCAGAACCATAATCAGTACAGAAATACATCACCAGAACCACAGTCAGTACAGAATTGCATCAGCAGAACCATCATCCGTACATAAATGCATCGCCAGAACCACAGTCAGTACAGAAATGCATCAGCAGAGCCATCATTCGTACAGAAATGCATCACCAGAACCATCATCCGTACAAAAATACATCACCAGAACCACAGTCAGTACAGAAATGCATCAGCAGAGCCATCATCCGTACAGAAATGCATCACCAGAACCATCATCCGTACAGAAATACATCACCAGAACCATCATCCGTACAGAAATGCATCACCAGAACCATAATCAGTACAGAAATACATCACCAGAACCACAGTCAGTACAGAAATGCATCATCAGAACCATCATCCGTACAGAAATGCATCACCAGAACCATAATCAGTACAGAAATACATCACCAGAACCACAGTCAGTACAGAAATGCATCATCAGAACCATCATCCGTACAGAAACACATCACCAGAACCACAGTCAGTACAGAAATGCATCAGCAGAGCCATCATTCGTACAGAAATTCATCACCAGAACCATAATCAGTACAGAAATACATCACCAGAACCACAGTCAGTACAGAAATGCATCATCAGAACCATCATCCGTACAGAAACACATCACCAGAACCACAGTCAGTACAGAAATGCATCAGCAGAGCCATCATTCGTACAGAAATTCATCACCAGAACCATCATCCGTACAAAAATACATCACCAGAACCACAGTCAGTACAGAATTGCATCAGCAGAGCCATCATCCGTACAGAAATGCATCACCAGAACCATCATCCGTACAGAAATGCATCACCAGAACCATAATCAGTACAGAAATACATCACCAGAACCACAGTCAGTACAGAAATGCATCATCAGAACCATCATCCGTACAGAAATGAATCACCAGAACCATCATCCGTACAGAAATGAATCACCAGAACCATCATCCGTACAGAAATGCATCACTGGCTACACATTGTACTGTGTAAATAGGACTTGCATTGCCGAGAACAATGGCAACCTGCGCACACTGAGCAATCTATTGCAGATCTTTCAGTGTGCATCGTTCCCTTTGGTCTGCCTGTATTGAACAACGGGAAGAGTTTACCCAATCGGTGGTTGATTAGTGCCGCCGGTTTCCCATGTAATCGGACCCTTTGTGCACAGATTGTCCAATTCATGTGTTCCCACCAGCCACAACAAGGAGTCCTTTCTTTTGTTGGAACCCTAACCTTTTCTTTTAGGCATGACTTTCTCGGGCCTTGTTAGGTGGGCACACAGAATTGGACGAATTGTGCTGTTTTTATAAGTATAGTTTTTGTGGATCTGGGTGTATACGTAGTCCTGCTGTATTCTCTGGTTTGTATCTATGTGTTACATCTATCTAATATCTATTAATTTATTCATCGATCTATTACAGATAGTTCGATACACAGAGGAAATGATAGATATTAGATCGATAAGTGATTAGATGCTTAGATACTGTAGATATTAGATGGAGAGGTATTACATTGAATAATTTACATATAACCACACACCGGAAGAACAGCAGTACAGTAACCCCCTTAAAACACAGCCCCTTTAAAGGGCTTCCCTCTCCCCCACTCACAAAAAAACTACTCCAAAGTGTGGGAAAATTGGGATATGATCCATAGTTCACATAAACCTCTGAAGTCGAATTTTTGATAAAGTTCACAAAATAAGGCACCTTAAAGGGAATGTGTCAGCAGTTTTTTGCTATGTAATCTGAGAGCAGCACTGTGTAGGGGAAGAGACCCTGATTCCAACGATGTGTCGCTTACTAGGTTGTGTGTGTTCTGTTTAAATAAAATCAAGAGATTATCACTACTGGACTTAGGTGTCTCGTGCCTCCTGGTCCAGCCACGCCCCCACCACTGATTGGCTGCTTTATGTGTATGGGCGTGGTTATACACAGCTCAACATTCCAAGGTCTGCGAGACCTGCAGCAGAGAAAACTCTGATTCTATCAAAATGACAGCAAGCAGGCCAGTAAGTGACACATCGCTGGAATCAGGGTCTCAACCCCTGCATTATGCTGCTGTCCGATTACATAGCAAAAACCCGGTGGCATATTCCCTTTAAGGACTTGGATGGATAGATAGAGATGGGAATGAGATGGATAACATACTTCTAAACATCAGAATAACTTCACAAAATAGGACGACTCAAGGACTCATGTTCACTCCACTTTTTTTTTCTTTTTTTTATAGAGGGGATAATGATCTTTATAAATGATTCCGGTGCTTCTCATGCGGAAGTTTTCAGTAAATACATCACAATTATGAGAAGAGGGGAGACAGCAGAGTAAACAGATGCTGACACGCTCCATTTCCATCCATCCGTGCCGCCATCTCCTCGTGGCGTCTGAATCGGTAGGATACAAAGCGGAATAGAAAACCCATCCAATTTAAAAAAAAAAAGGAAAAAAAGTTCCCCCGAAACCGAAAATAAAAAAGCAAACAAAATAAATGAATACGCCTTTAATTAAAAAGTCTGTTCTGCTAATTAGACGAGGGCTTCAACTTATTAGTAGGGAGACGCGCGGCTGTGGATAACCATCGCAAATTATCGCGGAGCTGTAAGCGAGCGCCTGGCGACCTACCGCACCCCAGCTGTTGCAGAATTATGTCTCCCGCGGGAGGATCACGGGAATCTTTCTTTGAATAATATCATTCAGATCCCTTCTTAAAGAACTATTGTTTAACCCATTCTCATCCTGCGCCATAATAGCGTGCGCTCATGCGCCATAGTAAAGAATCGTGATGGCGGTATTAAATACAAAAGTTTCAAAGGCCCCAGATCTGAGATCACTCCGATCCAGGCTCGGTATTCCAAAGTCAGCAATGATCAGGAGTTACCCAAAACGTTTTCCCCGCTTGGACAATACTATACCCTGACAAAAATGTGGCACTGTTTTGTGGGTGAAGAAGTCAGAGGCTTCCAGAAAGGATTGGAGGAGGTTTAGTGATAAATATCGAGAGAAACCTAGGCCAATGTTATCTAACAATCAGTCTCTCTGATATGGGCAGAGGATCGCTTTCAGGAGGACTTCCCCTTTAAGACCTCCCCGTGAAAGTTAATGCAAAATTAGAGAAACCCTTCTTCCTTTTCTTGGAACAATCGACTGCTGTTCAGTTTGGTAACGGTATCCTCCGGGGATGGTCGGCGTCGTGTTTGCCCGCTCTCACCATGCGAGTGTTTGCATTGCTAAATCACTGGAGTGTCCCTTGCAACAGAACAAGTAGACCATGAACTCATCATCGCATATTCTTCCCTAATTACTAATCTGCCGTGAGACGGACTCTCGCAATCATTGACATCCCGAACTGGAGGCAGAAGTCTTGTGTGGTAACCAAAACAGTTGTTACCCAGCAGCGGGACTCTTTTAATGATCAAGGTTAGAGGGGATGTCCACGTTAGACAATCCCTTTTTGAGCTGTAATTTCTGAAAAATCGCACTATAGCAAGTGTTTATTTTTCCTGCACTGCCTCCGCAGGGGAAAGGAAGTATTACAATTTTTGCCATTGAAATCAATTGTTTGTCTATATACTTGATGGACTTAGTCCTCCAGAGGAAGAAACGCTCTTGGTAACTCTTTTGTAGCTGCTCTTTGTTCTATAAGGGTTTTAAATAGGGGGCGCCACTTTTTTTTTTAAACTCACAGAATGAGTTTTCCAAACGAGCCAATCTCAATTTTTCAGATATTAAAGGGGATCTGTAGATAGGTTTTAGATATTTAGTCTGAAAGCAGCAAAATGTAAATGTAGAGAGTCTGATTCCAGGGATGTTACTTGCTGAAGTTTCAATACCATCAGTGATTTATCAGCAGGAGATTATCACCACAGGACAAGATGTCACGTGCCAGGTAGTCCAGCTAATCTGTGTAACCCCGCCCCATCACTGATTGGCAGCCTCTTGTGTACACTGCCAATCAGTGATGGGGGCGGGTTCATACAGAGCTCAGCATTCGGATCACTGCTATATCTACAGCAGAGAAAACAGGGATTCTATCAAAACTGCAGTACGTGACACATCGCTGTAGAACAACCTGCTTACCGACTTCCCTTTAAAAGGGTATTCTTACATTTTAAAGTTATCCCCTAAAAACTTGACTGCTAGGGCCCCCAGCGATCTGAAGTACGGGGGCTCTCAAGTGCCCTTTGTGAATGGGACGGCAGTCGATTACTCTTCCAACCTGAAAGACGGTTGGAAGAGTAAACGCAGCTCATACGCAGGCCTACGTATCTCCATGGTCACAAACTATAGACCTACCATACATAGTCAGATCCCACAATCCCGTGTACTCCACTTTCTCTGCCCCCTCTTCTTGGTAACCTACACTCAGGTCACGCTCATCCACTCTTCTTTTACTATCAGTTTATCATATGTAACCATGGTGTGATGGTGTGATATGTTATGTGGATATCATTTTTTCGTCTGTAATCAACGCAGAATCGTGTTGTACCATCCTTCTTGGGGACCAGGACGACAGGAGAGGCCCAAGAACTGTGAGATGGCTGAATAACTCCCAGTTGTTTCATCTCCTCCAGTTCGTTCTTTATCATGCCTTGAACAGCCTCTGGAACCCGGTAGGCAGCCTGCTGGATGGGGCGTTGTCCGGGGGTTTCCACATGGTGACTGGTGAGAGTAGTCTTCCCCGGCTTTGAGGAGAAAGCAGCAGCCCTCGGCCTTAGTACGGCGACAATATCGTCCTTTTGTATATCCGATAAATGGGAGCCCAGGGGTACTTGTTCCAGTGATCCTCCCGCTTGGGCAACCTGGAGGAGATCTGGGAGATACTCGTCGGCGGCGGTATCACTAGGGGGGTGGCAGACAGCTAGAACAGGCAGAGATCGGTCGTGGTAGTCTTTCAGCATGTTAATGTGGACGGTTTTCTGTCGTCGACCACTAGAGTCCAGGGCAATAACATAGTGTCATTAATTTTCTTGACAACCTGATAAGGGCCTTCCCACACTGCTTGAAGCTTGTTGGCAGGGGAAGCAGTAATCATGAGCACTTGCTGTCCTTCCATAAATTCCCGGTTCCTGGCATTACGGTCATACCAGGTTTTTTGTCTGGACTGGGCCATTCGCTGATGTTCTTTAGCGAAGGTAGCTAGCTGGGTGAGACGGTCTCTGAGCTCTAGAACATAGGGAACGATGGGCATTCCGGTATCTGAGATGTCTCCCTCCAAATGTTCTTTCTGTAGAGTGAGAGGCCCACGGACCTTCCGGCTAAACAGTAGTTCGAAGGGAGAGAACCCTGTGGACTCTTGGGGAACCTCCCGATAGGCGAAGAGGAGATGTGGCAGGTACTTTTCCCAGTCTTTTTCAACGTCAACAAAAGCCCTCAGCATATTTTTTAGGGTTCCATTAAAGCGTTCACATAGTCCGTTGGTCTGCGGGTGGTATGGGGTGGTGCGAATGGCTCAAACACCACAGGTATGCCATAGAGACTGGACCAGATCTGGCATGAACTGAGTGTCTTGATCCGACAATATTTCACTAGGAAACCCTACCCGGGTAAAGATGGCAACCAGGGCCTCGGCTACCTTTACTGCTGTAATACTGGACAGGGCCACAGCTTCAAGATACCTAGTGGCATAGTCCACCACGGTCAGGATATATTTTTTCCCCGACCTGCTGGGGTGGGCCAGAGGACCCATGATGTCGACGGCTACACGTTGAAATGGTTCCTCAATTATGGGCAGGGATTGCAGGGGTACCTTATGTCGAGCTCCTGGATGCCGCATTCACTGGCACACATCACAGGTGCGGCAATAATGGGCTACCACTGCAAGACGCCCGGCCAGTAAAAGCTTTGGGTGAGTCTCTTTTCAGTCCTTTTTCTCCCTTGATGCCCAGCCAAGGGGATGTCATGGGCCAGTTGGAGTAGCTGTGCCCTGTACTTCTGAGGGACAATGAGTTGCCTGGTTGTTGCGTCAGGGTTGCCCTGGTCACTGCCCTTTGTTACACGAGAATACAGTCCGTTTTCTCGAGTGAAGCCATCCCCATTATCTCCCATGTGCCCAGTTTCTGCCTTTCGCCTAAGGGCTGCTAAGGTAGTGTCACCCTCTATTTCTCTCCTAAACTCCTCTCTGTCCCAAGACTCTCCCAATGTAGTAGCAGCGAAAGTATTGCTTACCGACTCGGATGCGGTTCGTGGTGGTTGCTCCCCGGTGGGGTCCGAATGACGTAGTGCTTGAAGGGCCTGTAGTCGGGTGACTGCTCCCACAAATTGGCACTGTAACTCCCCAATGTCGTTCCCAAGGAGGATATCTGCAGGAAGTCCTCCCATAACTCCAATCCAACACAGTTTTTCTCCACAACCATAATCCAAACACACAGAAGCTCGCTGTATATATTTGCGGGCACCCCCCGCCAGGACAATGGGAATTCCCGGACCCTGGTAAAATGCCTCGGGTCGAACCACACGGGGGTCAGCGATAGTCAAGAATGCCCCCGTGTCTCTAAATCCTGACACTTTGTATCCATCAATAAAGACATCCTGCAGGTGGCATTGCCGTTGCTCTGAGTATCTAAAGGACAGAGGCCGGAGTCCGTACACTCCAGGAGGGGTATCTATGGTGCCGTGGTCGGTGGTCCACTCTGGTGGGGGTGGTGGTAGCTCTTCCTCAGGTGTGGTGGAATGTACAAGATGCACTGAACGAGGTGGGGCTGCGTGGGGCTCCCTCCGAATCCTGGAGGGACAGCCAGACTGCAAATGTCCAGGTTGCCCACACCCATAACACCTCCTCTCTGTGATACCCCCAGGTCGTGGTCGGAACTGTTGGGGCCTAGGATTGTGAGGCGTGATTGTCATCGGCTTGCGACTAGGTGGAAGGGCAGATATAATTGGAGGGGGACGGGACGCGGGAGCAGGCCGTGGTTCATTGTCCAGAAGCCTCCTCCATTGCGGCCGGATAGTAAGGGCTTCATCGGCCAGGGCTGCAGCTCTATCCACGGTACACGGGGTGCGCTCCCGGACTCATTCCCGTACCTCTGCAGGGCACTTGGCAAGAAATTGTTCTATAAGGAACGCCTGTATAACATCTTCCACAGTAAAGGCATTTTCTGCTTCCAGCCATCTCCGACATGCCTCGGACATCTTATATGCATACATCCTAAACGATCCCCCCGTGGTGCATGGGAGGTCTCGGAACTTGGCACTATATGAGTCAGGGGTGATAGCATGGATTACCAGGATAGTCCGCTTTACAATGTTATAATCCCGATTCCGCAGTGCATCAATGGTTCGGTAAGCCTCCGCCATGCTTCCGTTCAGGAGCCCCACTAACAAACGCATCCAGCTAGAGTGGGGCACCTCCATCACAGCACACTGCTGCTCAAAGTCTTTGAAGAACCCCTCCACATCTCCAGAAGCCTCATAAAATGGCTTAAACTCTATCCGGGTGATCCGTACAGGCTCCCGGATTGTTGGGGTTACAATCCACATTGCGTTACTCCCTTTTTCAAGCTCCATTGCTTCCTGTCTCCGCTGTGCCCGGCGGGTAGCCTCCTCCTTGTACTCCTGAGAGACGCCGGGGCCCAGAATCGCCATCTCTTCATACCACACCAACCACTGGCTTTTCTGGATGGGGATCCCTGTCTCCAGTGCTCGTCCTTCAGACATCTGGGAGGAGTTGGCCGGGCTAGCGCCCACCAGTAGATCGATTAAGGCCTCTTTAGTCAGTCCCTGGTAGTTCAGGCCCAGGTCTCTGGCTCTCTCCTGTAAACTGCATACAGTCCAATTTCTGTACTCAATCTGTGGGTGGTTCTCCATTGGGTGATGCTCTGTTGATCCCACTGCTGCCACCAGTTGTCACGGGGTCCTTCTCTGGTATCACACAATCAACAGAGCAAGCGAAGAGTGAACAATTCCAAGACCTTTATTCAGGCAAAAATACGAAAAGGTCCATATTCAGTCCACCACACAAAGGATAAGATAGTCGAGAATAAGAATGCAGTCCAGTATCAGGATAAAATGTCCAGGGAAACGAGATTCCAAAACTCTAGCACCAGAGGATAAAATGGGTCCTTCTCTCTCTGAAGTGCTGTCTGTACATGATCCTGTCCACACCGGAACTGACTTGTCCAGCTGCTGTTCTTCCCCCTACCCCCTTCCTTGTCCAGGGGTAGTCAAACAAGTTGAGGCGGTTTCCAGGCCTCCCAGAGGAGAACAAAGGGCCTTAGGGATTATTGCACTACAGGGGGTCATCAAGAGACAGATACAGTTAGGCTGTAGACTTGCAATGTAATAAGAAAAACACTATGAAAATAACTGGAATTGTTAAAAATAGGAATATACAAAAAATGACATCCACATAACATATCACACGATCACACGTGGAGACACATGGGTCTGCATAGGGGCTGCATACACAAATCGATAGGAGATTTCTAATCAAAACTATGTGCAAGGTGGCTTCATTTTTTTACATCAGATGCATTGAGTGTACAGTTGCAAAAGTATACACACCCTTGAACCGTGCACGTCCACCCCTCTCCATTACCGTCACACTCATTTCATTTGATTGCCAACAAACATCTAAACCTCTTTAAATAATTGATTCCCTTTAATTACAAGCACCAGGCAGAAGGATGACAGCATCTCTAATTCATGATAGCGGTGGGTGACGTCGTGCACCTCGTGGCTGCACTTTGTGCGCTCACCCCCACCAAGTGTCAAGAGACAAATTATTCAGCTTCTCGTTGAGTTTTGTCGTTTCCCTGTTCCAGCTACTAAAGAAAAAAAAAAACCCGTAGCTTTGAAATATCACAGAGTGACACGTTAATGACTGCGGAGTCCGGACTCTCCGGAATTCAATGAGACGCGCGGTAATGCTCTGCCATTTCTAAATGGAAAAACGGGTTAATGCAAATGTTTAGTGGCAAAGTAGCTTTCAGTCTTTACAGTAAGTCGACATATTGATGGGCTGCGGAACAGGCGAGAAGCCAGCAGAGGTACGAAAAAGGCGGGAGAAGGGTCAGTAGCGGCCTCGCCTAGTGGGATAATCAATGGAAACACTTTGCATATAGCAATTACCTGCTTTAAAGGGGTATTCCATTCGTTAAAACATTGATGTTTGTGATTGATCAGTCGGAGTTCCAACCCTAGGATCCCCATAGATGAGGCGTAATAAGGAGACCACTACCTGAGCGGGATGTTTCCCCTTCATTAACACAGCACCTTCCATATGAGCGTCGCTGTCTCCGGGCCTGAAGCTAAGTTTCATTCAAGCGTCAGGCACTTGGATGTCCTCAGATGTTTGAGAAACGGGGCTACTGATCGGTCAGCGTCCCAGAGGTCTGTTACCCGCTGGTCACCCCATAAAGATCTATTCTATGTAGAGTTGCCCTTTAGCACGTGTAGGTGAGAGTTCCATCATTCACCCACTTGAATTGATGGATTGAGGTCCTCTTCACCACAAGCCTGGTATTGGAGAGGAGCAGAAGATCTTGACAAGCAGAACCTTCAACTATCTACCGTTTCCAACCTAAGCTGCTGGGATAAGTCCTGGAAAGCTAACCGGTCTCCTGGATCCTCTAAATGCCCTCTTCATTTACAGGCTGTAGCTTCATTTTCTAAACAGGCTCCTCAGGGAGGTTGGAAATTGGATTATCACATAAGCCCCTCCACTGAGGAGCTGTCAGAATTCTGAGGATTCTAAATGGGTCACGTGACACAATGGGTCACTCCTGAATTACGGAGTTCAAAGAAAGTGGAAGAGAAGTTCTCCCGAAGAAAGGGGCACTGTGTATAGAAGTCTTTACAGATGCTGTTCCTTGTGAGCTAATTTAAGCTTTTCTTACAGGGCATTCACCTTTATACCCCTACATCCAGAAGACCAACCAGATTGTGTATGAATTCCACTCGGGAAGGAAAGTGGCGCGGCTTCGGGAGCCACGAGACCTCTATGGTGTATCCTCCAATAGCTTTTTCCATCTACCGCGGTGGCCGTATGAGTGTCAGGTTATCAAGAAACAAATTGAGCACATCGGTGAGGTCTTCACTGAAACGTCCAGAGAGGGTATAGATGCGGGTGTTCTTATAATTCGGGCAGGCCTTCAGAATCCAGTATTACAAAAATCTGATTAATAGTGCATGTGAAATGCATGGTTACACCCCTGCCAATCCACCACGGGCAACACAAGGGATATACTTAATAGAAATCGTGTGTAAAATATGGTAACTATTAGGAAATTTCGTCGTTCTTACTTTAGCACTTCCTACACCGGCTCGGACTGGCCCATAGGGCAACAGGGGAATCCCCCTTTGGGACCCTGTGCAGATCTCGGTCCCCATCCCCACTGTATGGGCCATAATTGGCATAATTCACTTGATTCACTCTGTACAGAAAAAGCAGCGTCTCATCATTCATTAACCAAACTAGTCAGTCTATTATTATGTAGAGGTAAATTGTGAAGGAGGATAGTGTAATATTTGTATGCAGGTGAAAGTGGGCCCCTCGAGGTCAATGTTACTGGTGGGCTCTTGGCTCCCCAGTCCAACACTGTTCCTACGTCTTATTAATCAGATTTTTGGAAGAACTTAAATATACGAATTATGAAAAATCCTGAAAATCCAGGAAGGGAGGGGGAGATGGGATAAATGGCCTGGTCTTGAACCGGTTGATCTGTCTCTTTTTCAGACTGGGACCCCCCTGTTCCTGAACCCATGTACAAGCCTTCAGGTTTAGAGCAGGAACCTATGTATGTGAACCCTACGGAAATGAAGGTCATCTATCAGCTCAGCGATGGTGGGTGCAGATCTCTGCCCTCTTCTACTCTTGTTGGTATCTGATGACTGGACTTTTGTCTTTTCTCCTGTGACTGACTAATTTGGAAATTAAGGAGTATGAAAATTTTATGTAGCCCCCCAAATACCATAAATTTAGTGTGTTTATCAGGTGGAGGGGACAAAATATGGCTAGGATGCTGTAGAGTTATGTGAAACGAATGGCACCCCAATGGGAAATGGGCTCGCCCATGATTACCTATGAAATCCAGTTATGTATGAAGCTTTTCCCCCTCCACCTGTCTCCCACGCATCACCGAGTCAGGAGAGAGAGTTATCTGATGTGTATGAAGGCTTGGGCACTAGCACATCATACAGAGGAGGTATCCTCTCGGACCCCAGTGTTATGAGCGGATTCTGTTCTGGAGGACTCCAGCTGCCTTTCTGAATAGGCATGGCGTAATACTACATGTCGCCTATAGTGGCCACTGCTGCGAAAAAGGGCAGGAATAATCCTGGGCGATCAGCCGATTGCTCTCACATAACAACAGATTCGGTCTGTGGAGTAAAAATGTGTTTACTAATTTCCTCATAATTTCCTCTCCACATTATGTAGATAAGATGGCGAGAGGCTTTTCCGCAGAGTCATAACGCTCCCGCTCTGCACCTAAACCGATTGGATTCTTCACCACATTTATTAGCACAAGGCGCGGGTGACTCACGGCGGCGGAACATTGTTTCTCATGCTATTTTTTGCCTTCCACCCCATCCTGTGATCTATTTTTAATCCAATCACTTTTATTTTTTTTTCAAGGGGGAGGGAGGTAATAATTGCGCTATAAAATGCTCTTTGAAAATGTCAGATTCATCGTCGCTCGCTCAGAACTGCGACTTAATTGCTAATATTTTGAAATTCTTTAGAATTCTCTCATGTTCTCACTAAACTCCCTCCTGTCAAGCGCAGACTGTTTTTTTTTTTTACTTTTTTAGCTTTTTTAGCTTTTTTTTTTTTTTTATTTTTTAGTATTATTTATCTTTATTTCTGCTACTGAAATGAATTAAACATAATTTTCCACCCGACTCTGAACAAGACAGGACGGGGGAGCTCGTACCGAGAGAGAGGAGATCTAAAAGTTAATTGCATCTCTGGGCTGCATATGTTTATTTGAGCGGCAATTAAACCCACCATAACTTTGATCCTCGTGTCACACAATTGTACAATTCCATGACAAACTCCACACTAGTTACTACAGAAACCCTCAAATTTGGGTCATCGGAGAACGTCAGCCATTTTTTTGCTGAGCCGCTGTGAATTATGTTGATCCTATAGATCAGCTGTGATGGGAATATTAATGATATCTCCAGTTTTCCTTTATTTCCCTCATTGCAATTGTTTCTTTAGCACAGAATAATATTTTTCTTTCTTTTAACCAATTGGTTTTTCGTTTCCTCTTATACTCTTACTTTTTTCTCCTCCCCTATTTCTTCATTCCCTTTCCTTTTCCATCGTGCTTCCTCTTACTTTTCTGTTTCCCTCTCCCCTATTTCTTATCCTGCCTTCTTCATTCCCTTTCCTTTTCCATCGTGCTTCCTCTTACTTTTCTGTTTCCCTCTCCCCTATTTCTTATCCTGCCTTCTTCATTCCCTTTGCTTTTCCACCCTGCTTCCTCTTACTTTTCTGTTTCCCTCTCCCCTATTTCTTATCCTGCCTTCTTCATTCCCTTTCCTTTTCCATCGTGCTTCCTCTTACTTTTCTGTTTCCCTCTCCCCTATTTCTTATCCTGCCTTCTTCATTCCCTTTCCTTTTCCATCCTGCTTCCTCTTACTTTTCTGTTTCCCTCTCCCCTATTTCTTATCCTGCCTTCTTCATTCCCTTTGCTTTTCCATCGTGCTTCCACTTACTTTCCTGTACGCTTCTGCTGTCTCTTAGTCTCTCCTGTCCTCTATCTGCCTATTCCTGGAGTGCTGCATCCTTATTCTTTGTCATCCTTCTTTCTTTTCCTCTGCTGTGTCCTCTCTTTTTACTTTACACATTTTTTGGTATTTTCTTTCCTTTGTCCTGCTTCCTATGACTCTCCCATATTCTCCTTCTGCCTTTCTTTGCTATGTCTTTCTTTCTCCTTTTTTCAGTTTCCTCTCTCTTAATTTTACTCCTCTTATTTCTCGCCAGTTTCTTACTTCCCTCCTGTGTCCTCCTGCCTTCTTTTAAGAGGTAGGAAATAAATGGGTAAATATCTGCGCCGCCAGATTTTAACCCTTTTATTTCCTACTTCTGATGATTCTCCAAGCCGTGGGTCTGTAGCAGCATTTTTTAAGCCTTCAAAGCTGTTGTGGCCACAAACCTCACCAGATGAGCACACTTGTTTATACGTTATCATTTCATACTCCAATAAGACCCTATTGCGCTCTTTGTCTTTCCAGTATATTTTTCCTACTCCTTTCTTCTCTTACTCTTTCCTGTCCTCTTCCTTATTCTTCCTCTCGTGTCTTCCTTCAGCCCCTCCCTGACATGCGTATCCTACTTATTCTCCCTTCTTTTGCCTCATCTCCTGTGTTCTTCTCCTTCCTCTTTCTGCCTCTTCCTCTACCATGTTCTTCTCCTGTCATTCCTGCATCCTTCTGCTTTCGCTTTCTATTCTGTGTTCTTCTACTTCCTCCTCTGTGTCCTCCTGCTTCCTCTTACTTTCCTGTGCCTTTTTCCGATTCTTCCTTTCTTGAGTTCTACTTCCTCCTGCGTAATTTTCATCTCCCGTGTTCTTCTTCTTCCTTTCCCATGTTCTTCTACTGCTTCTACCTCTATCATGTATTTCTACTTCCTCTTCTGTGTCCTACTGCTTCCTTTTTCTCTCCCATGTCACCTGCTTTCTTTTCTTAACCCATGTTCTTCTACTTTCTCTACCATGTTCTACTTCCTCTCGTGTTCTCCTGCTTCCCCTTCCTGTCTCATGTTCTTCTGCCTCTGCCTCTCCTGGGTTCTTCTAATTTTTCTCATGTGTCCTCCTACCTTTCTCTCTCTCATGTCCTCCTGTTCCTCTTCCTCTCCCATGTTCTCTGTTCTTCTTCTACTGCCTCTTCCTCCGGAGTTCTTTTCGTTCCTCTTACTCCCCTCTGTATTTTTTGGGGCTTTTCTGTTTGTACTATGTTTTTTCCTTTTTTTTGTTGGTCTTTTTCTACATCCTCTCCTGTGTCCTCATGCTTCCTCTTACTCTTCTGTATCCTCTTGCCTCTTTCTCTCCTAATTTCTTTATCTCTTCATTGGGGGACACAGGTAACCATGGGTGTATGCAGCTGTCACTAGGAGGCTGACACTAGGCAAAAAAGTAAAATGGCTCCTTCCAGCAGTATACACCCACCGAGTGGCACAAAGCACCCCAGTTTAAGCTTAGTGTCTGTAAGAGGCCAGATCCCTGATCCGCAATTTTCCTTTTCAGGTTTCCTTTTGTCTTTATTAATGTTTTCCCTTTGTTTTTCAGGTTCCTTTCTCTTAGGTTAATAGAGTGTAATTTCTCACCCTGTTTTCCCACACTTATGCGACCGAGAGAGCAGTGTGGTGTCACCCACATCACCAACTCTTGGACCCACAAGGCAGGACCTAATCCACTGTTACCTTCACGGGTGTTTCAGAGTGATTCCCGGTGGCCGGTCCTTGCCTTTTTCCCACCCCACCCCTCTCCTCGGAGAGGGCTGGGTGGAAGACGGTGGTCACCTTTGGTGGCCTTCCTTCTTGTAAGGGGTTGACGCCATCTTCTGCACCGTCTGGAGATGATGCAGGAAGGAGGATTCCTGATTCTAGTGACCCTCACCCACCCGAGGGCTCCTGAATTTATCCTCATCTCTGCAGAGGGAGCGGGAGCTCACCGCACAGGTATGTCTCCCTCCTTTCTCTCTGCAGCTGCAGGCCTTAATCCCGGGAACACTGTCCCTTCATCTCACAGGGGACAGGGTGGCGTTAGTAGAGCGGACAATCCGGCACAGTCTCAGTGCTTGCGGACACACCCCTCCTTTTGCTGGCCACAATTCTTTCCGGCTTTCTATGGCCAATTACCATCGCTCGTTTTAACCAATAAGAGGTTTGTCTCTTCCTCCTCTTTTTGCTAAGTCTGGCCATGACCCCCCCCATTCCCCAGCAGCGCGCACTTGTTTGGCGCGTTTTTTCGCTCCTATCATGGAGCTTCCCCTTCCTGGTTGTTTACACCCTGCGTGTCAGCCAATAGGATGCTTACTTTTGCTTTTTTACCGGCTGACATACCACACGCCGACCGCAATGCACGGACGTGCGGTGACACAAGCCGATACTGCATCAGCTTCTGTGCCTCTGCAGCTGGAGGTCCTGAATATTATACCGCCATATCCTGCGCTCTCTGCATGACCTGCGGACACCTACACATGGGGGGACAGCCATCCACAGTTTCTTCTGCTGGTAGGCTCTGCTCTATCTTGATCTCTCCACTGCAGTATTCCCAAGGCTCGACTTATGCCCAACCCTTCAGAGGCTTCTTTCTGCCCCAGTAAGCCTACTGTGATGTGCCCTCTGCAAAAGAAAGTGGTCTTCAGGTCAGCCTTCCCCTTTCTGTCTGTCCTGCAGTCCTTCCACCATGTCAGCTCCATAGGAGCCTCCTAACGCTCGTGATGAAAGCACACCCCTCCCTCCGGAGTGGGCTGTTGCCATGTCACAGTCGTTCTCCGACCTGACAAAAGTATCACAGTCCCTGGTCCAGGTCCTGGAGCGACTTCCACATTTATATGCAGCCACCAGTGCTCCGAACGCCTCTCACAGTGATTCACACGCAACTGCCCACGACCTTCGCAGAGGCAGATCGGTACAAAGCAAAGGAAGCAGGCTCTTTATAGTTCTTCCTACAGTTCTCCGGGTCCTTCGGCATCCTCCATGGTGCATTCCTCACCCCATGCTCCCTCCTCGGAGGCAGCCTTTGGGTGCGGATTCCCAGTCTGAGTCTGATACGGACCAGGTCTCAAAAATGCAGGATATGGTCAATAGCCTTATCTTTGCAATTACCCAAACTCTAAACCTAAAGGAGGACTTGGCACTTGTTCAGGAGCACTCTGTTTCCTTCAAACGGGTAAAACGTCCTTCCCGGAATGTTCCCACTCGCAAGGAGTTTGAAGCGATTATGTCTAAACACTGGGAACACCCTGAAAAGCATTTCCCGCGAAGGAAGCCGCTAGACATTCTTTATCTTTTTAACCAAGACCTCATTGGTAGATGGGCAGAGTCCCCTAATGTGGACCCGCCAGTTTCTCGCCCGTGTTCTAAGACAGTCTTGTCTCTACCAGATGGGGTACCTTTGGAGGACTATACGGATAGACAGATTGAATTCTTGGTTAAGTCTGCTTGGGACAAAAGGACCAGCTCCCTGTACTGGCCCGTGCTTCTGCCTCTGAAGGTGAGGCAGTCCCTGATCTGGTGGATGCTATACGCCTCAATCCTGCGCGGGAAGTCCTTTCTCCCTCTCCGGTGCAGGTCATCACCACCGACGCCAGTCTCCTCGGTTGGGGAGCGGTCTTTCTTCATCAGCCGATTTTTTTTGAGCCATCAGGGTCTCGCATCGGGCGAGTGGTCTCTCAACCCCGCTGTTTTCAGCCACATATGCCATGGGGCACCCCGGACATCGACCTTATGACGTCTTGGGTCAACCACAAGGTTCCTCAGTTCGTAGTCAGGTCCTGAGATTTGCTACCCATCGGTTTTGATGTCCTTGTAATCCTGTGGTCCCAATTTCAGCTGCCTTATCTTTTTCTGCCTCTCCCCTTGATTCTGACAGTCGTGAAAAAGATAAAGGCGGAGGGGATTCCTGTAAGCTTGGTAGCTCCAGACTGGCCAAGAAGGGCCTAGTATGCGGAGCTGATGACCATGCTCATGGACGCTCTGTGGAGGCTTCCAGACCATCCATATCTTCTCTCACAATGTTCCCTCTTCCACCAGAGCTCAGTCCCTGAGATTAATGGCATGGCCTGTCACAGGGTCCTTCTCCGATACCACACAATCAACAGAGCAAGGGAAGTGTGATCAATCCCAAGACCTTTATTTAGGCAAAAATACGAAAGGTCCATATTTAGTCCACCACACAAAGGGTAAGATAGTCCCGAATCCAAATGCATTTCAGTAACAGGATAACATGTTCCATATACTCTTCTGTCTCCCTGAAGTCCTGTCTTCCCACGATGCTCTCCACACACGAACTGACTTCTCCCCTCCTGTCCCTTCCAGCCCCCTCCCCATGTCCAGGAGTAGCCAGACGGGTTGGGGCGGTTTTCAGGCCTCCCATGCCTGACAAAAGGTGCCTGGGGGATTATGACACTACAGGGGGTCATCAAAACACATAGATAAAAGTCAGGCTGCAGACATACCAGGCAACAAGAAAAACACTATGAAAATCAGTGAAATAGAAATATACACAAAATGATATCCACATAACCTATCACACCATCACAACCTCTCCCCCCCCATAATAAGTGAGCACGCTGTGAGGTCTACACAGACCTCTGGCCTGCTCACTTTAGTCCACATTGCTCAATCATTAAGGCTATGTGCACACGCTGCGTTTTTTGCTGCTGTTCCGCTGCGGTTTTGGCCCTGCGGAACCGCAGCAGTTCCACAGACATGGTACAGTACCATGTAACCCAATGGGTTTTCAAAACCGCAGTGCTCACGCTGCGGTTTTTTCCGCGCGGTTTATAAACCGCAGCATGTCAATTGTTTCTGCGGATTCCGCTGCGGTTTCACACCTTTAACATAGTAGAGGTGTGAAACCGCAGACCAAACCGCAGGAAAACCACAGGTCACTTTACCTGCGGTTTTACCTGCGGTTCCGCAGGGAAAAACCCGCAGGTGATTCCGCAGTCTGTGCACATAGCCTTTATAGTTCCATGTACAGTGGCAGGGGTTGCAATAATTAAAAGCACTTGTTGTCCTTCCATAAATTCCCGGGTCCTGGCGTTACGGTCATACCAGGTTTCTTGACTGGACTGGGCCATTTGCTGTTGATCATTAGCCAAGGTAGCTAGCTGGGCGAGACGGTCTCTGAACTCTAGAACGTAGAGAATGATGGGGATTCCAATGTCTGCGATATCTCCCTCCAATTGTTCTTTCAGAAGAGTGAGAGGCCCAAGGACCTTCTGGCCAAACAGATTGCTCCCTAGTGGGGTCCGGACGTCATGGTGCTTGAAGGGCCTGTAGTCGGGTGACTGCTCCCACAAACTGGCACTGTAACTCCCCAATGTCGTTACCAAGGAGGATATCTGCAGGAAGTCCTCCCATAACTCCAATCCAACACAATTTTTCTCCAAAACCATAATCCAAACGCACCAAAGCTCGCTGTATATATTTGCGGACACCCCCCTCCAAGACAATGGGAATTACTGCACCCTGGTGAATTGCCTCGGGTCGAACGACATGGGGTCAGCGATAGTCAGAAATGCCCCCGTGTCTCTAAATCCTGACACTTTGTATCCATCAATTAAGACATCCTGCCGGTAGCGTTGCCGTTGCTCTGGGTAGCCAAAGGACAAAGTCCGGAGTCCGTACACTCCAGGAGGGGAATCTATGGTGCGTGGTCGGTGGTCCACACTGGTGGGGATGGTGGTAGCTCTTCCTCAGGCAGGATGGAGTGCACCAGATGCACTGGACGAGGTAGGGCTGCGTGGGGCTCCCTCCGAATCCTTGAGGGATATCCAAACTGCAAATGTCCAGGTTGCCCACACACATAACATCTCCTCTCTGTGATACCTCCAGGTCGTAGTCGGAACTGTTGGGGCCCAGGATTGGGAGGCGTGATAGTCATCGGCTTGCGATTAGGTGGAAGGGCAGATATAATCTGAGGGGGACGGGGCGCGGGAGCAGGTCATGGTTCATTGTCCAGAAGCCTCCTCCATTGCGGTCGGATAGTAAGGGCTTCATCGGCCAGGGCTGCAGCTCTATCCACGGTACACGGCGTGTGCTCCCGGACCCATTCCCGTACCTCTGCGGGGCACTTGGCAAGAAATTGTTCTATAAGGAACACCTGTATAACATCTTCCACAGTAAAGGCGTTTTCTGCTTCCAGCCATCTCTGACATGCCTGGGAAATCTTATGTGCATACATCCTAAATGATCCCCCTGTGGTGCATGGGAGGTCTCAGAACTTGGCCCTGTATGAGTCTGGGGTGATAGCATGGTACTCCAGGATAGTCTGCTTTACAATGTTATAATCCCAATTCCGCTGTGCGTCAATGGTTCGGTAAGCCTCCGCCATGCTACCGTTCAGGAGTCCCACTAACAAACGCATCCAGCTAGAGTGGGGCACCTCCATCACAGTGCACTGCTGCTCAAAGTCCTTGAAGAACCCCTCCACATCTCCGGAAGCCTCATCAAATGGCTTAAACTCTGTCCGGGTGATCCGTACAGGCTTCCGGATCGTTGGGGTTACACTCCACATTGCATTACTCCCTCTTTCAAGCTCCATTGCTTCTTGTCTCCGCTGTGCCCGGCGGGCAGCCTCCTCCTTGTACTCCTGAGAGACGCCTGGGCCCAGAACCGCCTTCTCTTCTTCGTACCACACCACCCACTGGCTTTTTGGGGTGGGGATCCCTGTCTCCAGTGCTTGTCCTTCAGACATATGGGAGTAGGTGGTCTGACTAGCGCCCACCAGTAGGTCAATTAAGGCTTCTTTAGTCAGTCCCTGGTAGTTCAGGCCCAGGTCTGTTATGAATGAGTCACCGAAGGAGGAAAAAACAAAAATACAAGCTAAGTCCAGAAAACCGGAGAGGTTGGTAGCTATCGGATTGCAGACCCCTGATCCTATCCACAACAACTAACAGTAGCCGTGGGGTTTCCTACGATGCCCTAGACCCCTCGATCACAGCCGGAGAACTAAATAGGCCTAAAGAAAGAAAGGGGAAATCTAAAATGCCCCAGAGCAGACCCCAAAGCAATAGGCAGCACCCAACATATAATGACGGTGAAGCAAGATGAAAACACTAACACAGATAGAAAGATAGGTTGAGCAAACGATGGGGCCCAAGCTAACTAAAAAGGACAGGATAGAAAAGCTGCTGTCTGCAATCCGTAAAAAACCCTACCAAAAAATGTCCCAACCGTCTGATAGGAAAAACAGGCCCTGAAGTCGCTAGGACTTCAAAATGACTATATCAGCACTCAGGTAAATTCTGAAGACAGAGCAAAGAGACAAACTGATCAGAGACAAAAATGGAACTCAGCACACCCCCGACCGGGGATGGCTGAACTCCAAAAAACAAGGTAAAAAAAACAAAACTAATAAGTTTTTGCTCTGCTATTGAACTTATCTTTGGGAAGCAGGAATCAGACTGGTCTCCAAGAATCCAGCAGAGAAATCACCAGCGACTCAGAAGGGCGTCGGCTGCCTTATATCCAGTCAGACGTTCCTGTTACCCAGTCATCATCTACCAGATCAGGTGTTTGGTAATCAGCCTCACTACCTTCCTTCACCAGAAGAGGGAGTTCATCAGTCATCGACGGTGAAGGTGAAAATTAACTCACAACACAGGTCTCTGGCTCTCTCCTGTAAACTGGATACAGTCCAATTTCTGTACTCACTATGTGGGTGGTTCTCCATTGGGTTACGCTCTGTTGATCCCACTGCTGCCACCAGTTGTCACGGGGTCCTTCTCCGATACCACACAATCAACAGAGTGAGGGAAGTGTGAACAATCCCAAGACCTTTATTTAGGCAAAAATACGAAAGGTCCATATTCAGTCCACCACACAAAGTATAAGATAGTCCCGAATCCAAATGCATTTCAGTAACAGGATAACATGTTCTATATACTCTTCTTTCTCCCTGAAGTCCTGTCTTCCCACGATGCTCTCCACACACGAACTGACTTCTCCCCTCCTGTCCCTTCCAGCCCCCTCCCCATGTCCAGGAGTAGCCAGACGGGTTGGGGCGGTTCTCAGGCCTCCCATGCCTGACAAAAGGTGCCTGGGGGATTATGACACTACAGGGGGTCATCAAAACACATAGATAAAAGTCAGGCTGCAGACATACAAGGCAACAAGAAAAACACTATGAAAATCAGTGAAATAGAAATATACACAAAATGATATCCACATAGCCTATCACACCATCACATGACCGTTGAGGCCGCAGTTCTGAAGGAGGCTGGTTTTTCCGATCAGGTCTTTCAGACCATGATTAGGGCTGGTAAACCAGCATTATTGCGTATCTACCACAGATACTTGAAGGCCTTCTTTCGGTGGAGTGAGGACAACAATTTGGTCCCTATGTCTTTTTCCCTTCCTTCCATCCTGGGTTTTCTTCAAGTGGGTCTTGACTCTGGTCTATCACTCAGTACCCTTAAGGGGCAATTTTCCACTCTGTCAGTTCTTTTCCAATGAATTCTGGCTTCTCGCTCCCAGGTAAAGACTTTTTTTTTTCAAGGAGTCGCCCACCTGGCACCTCCTTACGTCCTCCGATAGCTCCATGGGATCGTAACCTTGTCCTTGGCGTAATCCAGCACGCTCCTTTTGAGCCCATTCAAGACATTCTGTCTTCCCTCCTGTCGTGGAAAGTTGCTTTCTTAGTTGCCATTACGTCCATCAGGAGAGTTTCTGAGTTGTCCTGCCGTTCTCCGTTCCTGATTCTACATCAGGACAAGGTAGTTCTCAGACCAGTTCCTTTCTTCTTGTCTAAGGTGGTCTCTTCATTTCACATTAATGAAGTCATCGTCCTTCCTTCTTCTGTATGTCCTTCTCTGGTCCATCCCATGGAGAAGTCAAGTTGGATCTGGTCAGAGCTATCCGAGTCCACCTATCAAGACTGCTCCCTTTCGTCATGGCTTTACAGATTTGTGAAGCCGCGAACTAGTCATCTCTTCGCAAGGTTTTCAGCGTTCATACCCATTCCTTGTTGTACGCAGGCCTAGGAAGGAAGATGTTGCAGGAGGCGGTTACGCAACGGCCGACCTAAGTCTGTTTGTTCTTTGAGTTCTTTCTGTTCCCACGCTTGGGAACGGAGAACGGCAGGACAATGGGACTGCTTTAGAACGTCCCATGGTTACCTGTGTCCCCCAATGAAGCGATAAAGAAAGAGGGATTTTGGATACTCACAGTAAAATCTTTCTTGGAACCTTAATTGGGAGACACAGCATCTGTTAGGAATCTGGGTTCTATAATGCCTATGCGGGAATCCAGGTTCACACATTTGTCTCCAGAGGCTAAGTCCTTTGTCCCAGCTTCTGAGCATGCTCACGGGACTAGCTCTCATTGGAGTTCAGGAGTCAGGTGCTCAGGTCCTGCTCCTGATTTGATTGGTTATGCTCAGGGCTCTGGAGATTTCCGGCAGATCCCGTACGCTATAAAAAGTGCGCATGGCCACTATGCCATGCGCTAGTATTTTCGTACTGCTGCTGTATGTATGGTGATGGATGCTTGGACTGGTGACTGACTTATTATGAAACCCCTTTCCTCTGATATTACGATTGTGTGAGTGATTGGGCAGCCGCCAGTAGCAGCGCTAGCGTCAGCGCGCTCCAGCTATACTTTCCAGCAGCTAGCGTCCTGCATCGTGCCAGCGAGTTTGCGGTGTCTCCTCTGTGGCTCCGTACACACCACGCTGCGGTTGCAGTCTCACGGACGTTCGCAGTTGCGACGTTCCGCATCTTATGTTACGGTAGGTCTAGACGGAGTAGTCCTGCGGTTTAAGGCTACTCCTGTGACCTTAAATACCGTATCTGTGTTGCTGTAAGTCTGTGACATAGAACAGACTCAGCGTTATTGTATATTCTGTGCTTGCAGCTCTGTGTGTGAACAGAGCTTGCCTCAGTGCATATTGGGTGCAGTTATACCCAGTGCACACTACCGCTGTAGTGCTCTGCCTCGGTTAGCAGCGGTCTTACCATCTGCTGCATGTTGGACCCCGGGCGGCGAACGAACACGCTTATTTATATTTTTTTAAGCGTGTTCCGCCGCCGTAACAGCATCCTCCCTAATGTACCTCGATTGGGCCTACGTGCCTTTTGTTTTTGGGTTGGCACATATGTTGAGTTTTGGTTGCTTCTCCTACTGCCTGAACACTAACTGAAGAGCTTTGTGTCAGTCGGTGGGTGTGTACTACCGAGGAGGAGCTATTTTCCTTTCTTTTTTTGCCTAGTGTCTACCTTCTAGCGACAGCAGCATACCCCCATGGTTACCTGTGTCCCCCAATGAAGTCTCCAAGAAAGAGATTTTACGGTGAGTATCAAAAAATCCCTCTTTTTCAATTTCCTCCCTACTTTACTACAATTTCCTTTTCCTCCTTCTACTTTCCTGCATCCACCCAATTAACCTTCCTGTACCTGCAGGAACGTTTACCCATGTGTCAGATGGTCATGCATTTCAGCAAGTAGCTTGAGTCAGTACAGAAAGCCTCTGAATTTGGGTCATCCCCGGTGTCCCGATGGTGTCAGCCATGTTGTCCTCAGACTGTGAATCGATCCCATAGATAACCTGCGACAGGAATATTAATGATTTTGACTTTTTTCTGTTCCCCTTATCTCTTCAGTTTCACTTTTGCCTTTGGCTGGGAACAAATCTTTTCTTTTTTTAACCAGTTGCTCCCTTGGCTGATCTACATTTTGTACTTGTCTGGTGATTCTCGTGTTTAATTTCCTGTCTGCTTTCTCCAGCATTTCATTACCGGCCTGCCAATCTATTTCATCCCGTGTCCCTAATTCTAGTCCGTCTTATCTCTCCCTCTTCTCTATAATTAGTTCCTTCTCTTGGGAATTATCTGCCATCTGTAACTTACATGAATTCGGCTTTGTTACGTGCCGACTTTATTTTTTTCCTTTTATCTGTTTTCTTGTCTTCCTGTATTGTCAGCCTGTCCTTATTCTCATATCTTAATCCAATCTTTTCACCACCTCTTCAGTTCTCCTTATCAGTTTATCTGTCTCCTACTTATTTCTTGTCCCAAGGATATTGTTTCACCTTCATGGTTTTTATAAAAAAGCCAAAATGTTATCACACGGAGCCTAATTTACTCCTTTCAAGTGGTTTTCCTTTTATTATCTCCCTTGTTCTTCCATTTTATTTTTTTGCTGCTTCTCGCTAACTTTCACATTTTTTTTCATGCTTTTCTTTCTGCTTTTTACTATCAATAACCTTTATGCTTTCTCATACTATTTTGACCCTCCATTTTTTCTTACTTTCCTCTCTCCTGATCCTCTTCCACCCCAGTGTAATTTTCAGGGCTGTGGAGTCGGTAAGCCAAACCTGCGACTCCGACTCCTCAATTTCCCTTACTCCGACTCCAACTCCGACTCCACGACTCCGACTCCGACTCCCACACATATTGCTTATATTTAAGTGAAAAATGTATTGTAGTACAATGTGAACCTCAGACATTTAATCATTTTTATGATCCAATAATCAAGATATTTAGATAGAACAGAATATATATTGGTGTACTACCCGGTTTTCATTCTTTTTGGTACAGATACGATATGGATAGACAGATATGGATAAATGGATAGATAGAGCAGATTTCTAATCTGCTTTTGCTATTGAAAACATTATCTATGAGCTCAAAAACCTTTCAGGTGATGCGGTTTTTTAAAAAGATGATCAGCTTTTGTAGCTGAAAAACGTATCCTCAAAAAACACAGGAAAAATGCTGTGTGTGAATGTAGCCTTAGATCAGGAATAGAACAGCCATTTATAGGACATTTCATAACTTTCCCAAACTCCTATGAAAAAATATTCAGCACATCCTGCATTGAATTACTGTACCCAATTTATTATATATTTTAGGAGTCGGAGTCGTTCCATTTTATACCGACTCCAACTCCGACTCCGACTCCACCAAAATGAGCACCGACTCCGACTCCACGACTCCGACTCCGACTCCACAGCCCTGGTAATTTTGTTATCTTTTCCTTGTACCTGTGTCTCTTTTTCCTCTTCTTTTTTTTAGCCTTCTGATTTCCACTTACTTTTTTGTCACTCTTTTTCATATTGCTTTCATTTCCACTCTGCTTCCTCTTACTCCTTTATGTTCTGCTGTCTCTAACTTATCGGTTTTATGCTTTACTCTTTTTTATCATTGTTTTTGTCCCTCTGCATTTTTCCTCAGTTATGTCCTTCTCCTTTTAACTAACATGTTTTGTTCTTCAGCTTCGGTGTTTTCTTTTAATTTTTTTTAATCCTTCCTATTACTATTTTTCTTCCCCCTTCCCTCATCTTTTGTCATAGCCACTCTGCCGACTCTTCGTTATATTCCATTTTAGAGGCTGAATCCAATTGTATGTATCCCGTTTTTTTTTTCTGTGTCTTTCCCCTACTCTTTTTGTTTGTTTTTTTGTACCCTTCCTCTTTATTTTACAATCAGCGGGGTCAGAGAGGAGCACATCTCACAACTTTGCAGCCTTTACAAAGTAAGATTCCCCTGTCATTTCACCCATAAAGTATGATGCAAACAAAATTATCCCACAAATGCAGTATGAAACCCCCAAAGTTCATTTCTTCACAGTACCCTCCACGTGTACACTATGGTGACTCCAACACAGTATCATTCCCCAATTGTGACCTCAGCACACTGTATAATGGCCCCCTCACAGCCCTCCAAAGAGTGTAAAGGCCCCCACACAAGATGAGACCCCACACAAACTTTTACATTGGGGCCTGGGGGAACTCGGTATCGGGCCTGTCGACTTCCATGGGGGACGGTGTCACGGCGGCAGCGACCCGGTCCATGGCCCAGAGGCGTCCAGTAATAAAAATAGGGGAAAGTTGTGTGGTATTTATGTGGTAAAAAAATGAAAATAAAGTTATTAGATGGTGAAATACGTGACGCCACCTGTGGTATTTTGGTCAGAGGTGACCAGTGCTGCGGTGTTGCTTCTCTGGGATGGATGTTGGGCGCAGCTATGATGCTGTAGCCCTCCACAGGTAGGGCTGTAGTCCCAGGGCAAAGATGTTAAATAAATAGTAAAATGGCTGTAAACGTTGGGGTGCAGATAAATGAGAGAAAGACGCAGAGAGGTGCAGTTTCTTTACCTTTTACTGGTAATAGGTTGCAGTCCGGAGTACCACATACAGGTGATGGAATGAGTCCGGCTCGCCTGGAGGCATTCAGGGGATCCACCTTGCCAGGTGGGGATTTAGGACCTTCCTTTCTGCGCTATGTGTGTGGGTCTCCGCTGTATATAACTATGCTGCGACCCTCTATTCGTGATGGTTTCACTAACCTGTACGGCTGTCAGCGTGAGCCTATTCCACGGGTACCATTCTCTTCACCATCGGCCCCGGGCTCCTTATCCGCTGCCGTGCCCTCAGGTGATCAATATGCACAGGAATTTTCAATCCCCTGTACTTTCAGATTTGGCTATCAGGGCGTACAGTTCCTGACCACCCAGGACTCTGATGTCCCTTTTCTCTTTCTTTGCGCTTCACTCAGGGGTCTGCTATATGCAGTATTTTAGCTTCCCTAGAGTCTCTCAGTCTCTGGTCTTGTCCTTTCCCTCTTCACAGATCAGCGGCCTGTCTTTAACTGACAGGATCTTCCAGAAAGATCTCTTTACCTCACCTCACTTCCTCACAGCTGTTTCGTTTCCATGACAACCCCCTCAGCTCACCTCTAGTTGACTCACCTACCCCCTTTGCTTGCCAGAATTTATAAGGCAGCTCCCTTTTCTGACCTGCAGCAGGAAATTGTGATTTAATCTATGCTGCCTGGCATGGGGTCGCTTTCTGCCTCCAAGCAAGACTTTACCCATTAGAGGGAGGTAATGTCACTGTGACAACAGGAATCTGGGGTGTCACACTTACATACAGTATAATGGCCCCCACATAGCCCTCCATACTATAAAGGCTCCCACATAGGCCTCCAAATATTACATAGCCCTCCAAGTATTATAATAGCCTGAATATATCCCTCAAAATATTATAATAGCCCTCCATATAGTATAATGGGCCCCATAGTCCTCCATGTTGTATACAGCACCCCATAATCCTCCATATAGTATGATGTCCTCCATACAGTGTAATGCATTCCCCATGGTCCTCCATACAGAGTAATGCACTCCCCATGGTCCTCCATACAGAGTAATGCACTCTCCATGGTCCTCCATACAGAATATTGCACTCCCCATGGTCCTCCATACAGTGTAATGCACTCCCCATGGTCCTCCATACAGTGTAACGCACTCCCCATGGTCCTCCATACAGTGAAATGCACTCCCCATGGTCCTCCATACAGTGTAACGCACTCCCCATGGTCCTCCATACAGTGAAATGCACTCCCCATGGTCCTCCATACAGTGTAACGCACTCCCCATGGTCCTCCATAGAGTGTAACGCACTCCCCATGGTCCTCCATACAGTATAATGCACTCTCCATACTCCTCTATACAGTGTAACGCACTCCCCATGGTCCTCCATACAGTGTAACGCACTCCCCATGGTCCTCCATACAGTGTAACGCACTCCCCATGGTCCTCCATAGAGTGTAACACACTCCCCATGGTCCTCCATACAGTATAATACACTCTCCATAGTCCTCTATACAGTATTCTGGCCACCACAATGTTCTCACTTATTTAAAAATAAATAACTGAAGCGAGCATTCTCAAGCGTCATCGCACCCGCTGTGCTGATAGGTCAAACAGTTGAACTTGCGATGATGGGCGGGGGGGCCCTGTGGCTCACGCGCCCCATATCAGTGGCGTAGCCTGCTTCCATTGGCAGTACAACACTTCTCTTCAGTGGTCTCTGCTTACTCTCATTTTCTTGAGTCATTCTTCATCTTATTCTCCTGTGTCCTTCCTATGTCTCGTACTTTTTTGTGTACTTCTGCTTCCTATTCATCTTGTGGGTCTTGTCTATTTGTCTTACTTTCTTGTGTTGTTTTGCTTCCTCTTAGGTTCCTGTGTCATTCCTGAGTCCTTGCAAATTCATCTACCTTGTGCCATTCCTAGTTCTATTACTTTCTTATATACTTCTGCTTTGTCTTCTGTGTTCTTTTTTCATCTACTTTCCTGTATCTTTCAGTTTCCTCTTCTTATTCTGTGCCCTTCCTCGTTCTCTTACTTTCCTGTACCTTTTGGCTTTTTCTTCTTCAGTGCTCTTCCTCTTTCTCTTACTTTCCTGTATGTTTTGGCTTCTTCTTCTTCTGTGCTGTTGCTAGTTCTGTTACTTTTTTTTTATCTTTCTGCTTCCTCTTCTTCTTCTGTGCTTTTCCTTTTCTGTATCTTTCTGATTCCTCTTCTTCTTCTGTGTCCTTGCTGGTTCTCTTACATTCCCATGTCTTTCTGCTTCCTCTTCTCCTGTGTCCTTGCTGGTTCTCTTACTTTCCTGTGTCCCTATATATTACAATCCTTTTCCTCTATACTTGTGTTGTCTTTTACTCTTCTATTCTGATGTTGTCCCTGTTACTACACCCCTAGTCTCATCTGTCTCTTCTCCCTCCCCCATCTTCTGTCAGAATTACTCTTCTCACTCTTCGCTTTATGTTCCATTTTAGTGGCTGAATTGTACCTTCTGTATCCTCCTAGGTTGGAAGGAGTCTTACTTTATGTGTTCCCGCGTGGGTGGTAATTGCAGCCCCCTCAAGCCTGTGTCTTCCCACAGCTGTGAAGAATCCGACAACACTCTGATGTTCGAGTCTCGATTCGAGAGCGGGAACTTGCAGAAAGTGATACAGGTGTAAGAAAACATGTCCAGACACGTGTATCTTGTCCTTTCTCTGCAGTTTTAAAACATAAGATATAGTAAAAAATAGACACTTTGTAGATGGCATACTCACTTCCATCTATGTGACTGCACTCCGCTAGTCCCATAAACAGTGAATGGAGTGCTAATGCATTCCTTTTATCTCGGTATTTATATTGTCCTAGCCATTAGACACCAGCAATCAGAAATCTTGTGTCAAGTTGGTATAGCCACTTTAAATAGGGCCCATCACTTGCTCTAAAAATTGAGCTAAATACCTTGTAAAAATCCCTTGACTCCGCTGATTTTCTGGCCTCTTTCCATTTTGCGTTGCGTTGCTCCATTGCAGAGTTATTCACATTTGTTTCTTTTGGAGCGCAGTGCATGAAATCTCTGCTTGCAGACCAACTAGGGTTTTCTTCACAACCTTCTCTGTGGGCGTGCACTTTCACCCCTCTTTCCCATATGCTGGCAATCACAGCTCCGCAGCTGGTCTTGCACCCGAGCTGTGATTGACGGCATCTGGGAGGGAGGGGAGAAAGTGGACGCCCATAGAGAAGAATCTGAAGAAACGCCCAGTTGGTCTGCAAGCAGAGATTTCACATACTGTGTTCCAAAAGAAACAAATGTGAATATCTCTGCAATGGAGCGACGCAGAGCAAAACCGAAAAGAGTGACAGAATCGGGAGAGCTCATAGATTTTTACTAGGGAACTCAATTACTTTTTTTTCTTACAATTAAAAAGTAGTCTGATTTAAAAAAAAAAAAAAACAACTTTTTTACAATCTGGTTTTACTTTCAAATTTTTTTTTTCCATTCTATACTTGTCATGACTAAACGACATCAAAAAAGGACCTGTGCAGTGGGCATGATCCGTGTATCCTGCGTGGTCCTTGTACATGTACAGTGATTGTAAAACCTCTCTTCTGCTGAGCTCCTAAATGAGCACAAGCTGAAAATTGACAGTGAATCTGCAATATTTTAGGAAAATAATAGACAAACACCAAAAAGTAAATTGTACAACTAATTAATTTGGCACTTAAAAGTTTTTTTTTGTCTGGCACCATTCACTTCCACATCGGGAGATGAGCGGCGCTGATGACTTCCCAGGCGCCTGCACGTCCCAATGTGGAAGCTAGCGGCGCCGAAGCATTCTACAGCATGATTTAGAAAAAATATTTACATACACAGCTCTGGCAAAAATTAAGGGACCACTGCAAAATTTTCAGTTTGTCTGATTTTTCTCTTTATATTTTTGAGTAAAATGTAAATTGCTCTTTTCTTCTATAAACTACTGACAACATGTCTCCGATTTTCCAAGAACTAAATTTTGTATTTATTTTCAGAAAATCAGAAATGTTCAAAAAAACAAAAAAAAAAATGCAGACCTCAAATAATGCTAAGAAAACAAGTTCATAATCATTTAGAAACAGCAAAACTAATGTTCTAACTCTGGAACATTTCAGAAATCAATGTTTTGTGGAATACCCATGATGGTTAATCCCAGCTTTCCTGCGTCTTGGCTGCTTTCCACCAGTCTCTCACACGGCTTTTGGGTGACCTTATGCCGCTCCTGGTACACACATGTAAGCAGTTCTTCTTTGTGTGATGGCTTGTGACTATCCAGCTTCCTCTTGATTACATTCCAGAGGTTTTCAGTGGGTTCAGGTCTGGAGATTGGGCTGGCCATGACAGGGATTTGATGTGGTGGTCCTTCATCCACACATTGACTGACCTAGCTGTGTGGCATGGCGCATTGTCCTGCTGGAAAAAACAGTCCTCAGAGGTGGGGAACATTGCCTGAGCAGAAGGAATCAGCTGTTTTTCCAGGATAACCTTGTATGCGGCTTGATTCATACGTCCTTCGCAAAGATTAACCTGCCCAATTCCAGCCTTGCTGAAGCATCCCCAGATCATCACCGATCCTCCACCAAACTTCACAGTGGCTGCAAGACACTGTGGCTTGTACGCCTCTCCAGGTCTCTGTCTAACCATTAGATGACCAGGTGTTGGGCAAAGCTGAAAATTAGATTCATCAGAGAAGATTACCTTACGCCAGTCCTCTATGGTCCAATCCTTATGGTCTTTGGCAAACTCCAGCCTGGCTCTCCTTTGCTTCTCATTGATGAAAGGCTTTTTTTCTAGCTTTACTTGACTTGAGACCTGCCTCTAGGAGCCTGTCACAAACTGTTCTTGACATGCACTTCACCCAGCTGCCATTTGCCATTCCTTTTGTAGGTCACTTGATGTCATCTTGCAGCTGCTGAGTGACATTCGAATAAGATGACGGTCATCCCGGTCAGTGGAGAGTCGTTTTCGCCCTCTGCCGGTCTGTAGCTTTGTTGTCCCCAATATCTGCTGCTTGACCTTGTTGTAATGGACTGCCGTCTTAAAAATTTTAAGGATGGAGGCAACATGACGCTCACTGTATCCCTCTGCTAGTAAAGCCAGAATTGCGGCCTTCTTTTCCTCACTCAAGACTTTTCTTTTCAACTTCTTTTGCATGGTTAAAAGTTATTTTTTCATTCCTATTACGTTTGGGATATTACTAGCACTTGTTTTGCCACCCAGCTTGTCCTATTGCAAGAGGATTGTGAACCCCAAAGCAGGGTTTTTTATACTTTCCTTGGTTAAATAAGATTTGGTTCAAGTGATCACCTAATCAGAAGCACATTAAGTAGAAAGAGGTGTACTCTGGATGGAATTCACCTGACACAGGAATGGAATGGCTGTCAGACATGGAGAGAAGCTGATTTTTATAAAACTGTGCAGTGGCCTCTTAATTTTTGCCAGAGCTGTATATATGTATTTTTTTGCCGAGAAGTGAGCGATCATATTCTCCCCTAACGTATCGGACGTTGTACCTCATTTGGCAGCAGATTATCGAAAAAAATGGAAATAACCGTATTTCGTCAAAACAAGAACATGATTCATTGCGCTGCGGCGCCACCCTGTGGCTGGCTGAGGAAATTCAAATGGAGAACTTTTCAAAAACTTCTGCAAATTAAAAAAATAATAAAATATGCGTTTACGTAAGATCAGTGACAGGAGCGACCTGGGGGTTGTCATCGACTAACCTGAATACAGAACTGCATCGATTCAAGCGCTGTCACGGACGGCTGTTAACGCCATGCACATGTATCAGAAATCTACTACACGCATTAGCATTTTTATTTTCTCAGTGGGAAAGCTTCTTTTTTTTTTTTTTTTTCTCACCAGCCGCCGCCTGCTTTATATAGAATAAATTGCCATAAATTTGGTTAGTAGCTGCGCATAATAATAGTATAAGTCATAGTCTTCACTCAGGAGGCTGACACGAGTCTTGCCTGTCAGTGAGCGCACGCGTTTCAGGGTATCCATATAATGTTTAGTGCCCACTCGGAGGAGAATGGAAACCAGCAGATGATGGGGGGGGTGCAAGCACAAAAGTGTCAATCACTCCCCTCGACTGTAGTTTTCCAGCTGTTCTCTATGAAGCGGGTAACTACAGCAGACTTAGAGGGGTTCTCCAAGGAATAAATTATAGTTTAGTCAGTAGATCTTTGAATAATAATAAGTTCCACAATTGGATGTGTTAAAAAAATAAAAATAATGATATGCTGAGATAATCATATCCGTTTGCCCCTGGACTGGAGACAAAGCAAAAACACTCACTCCTGTGATAAAACAGGCAGGGAAATGTGTTACCTCTAGTGATGAGCGCAAGTGCTCATTACTCCAGTTTGCCTATGGTGATCGAGTATGCGCCGAGTATCGCGGGTGCCCGGGTATGCACTGAATATCACAGGTGCTTGAGTGACCTGTTCGAGTCCCCAGCGGCTGATAGACAGCCACAAAATATGCGGGGATTGCATGTTTGTTATCTGGTATCCCTCTCAGAGAACACACACACACTCAGGTGAGATGAGCGTGCATGTACATGTTGAAATGGGAAGAATAATTGTCAAGATTTTGTCAACATCAATCTAAGGTAGAAAGGGGATGAAGCTGTAAATTTGTTCTGCCTTCCTTTCATTGTCAATATCAGTGGCGGTCAGTCTGTCGATTGATTGATGAACCCTCAGGAATCACAAGTTAGGACATACTTTCTAAGGTGGGAATAGCCCACTATATCGGCGACCCTCGAGCTCACCAGTCTTGTGTCTCCTTACAGAGGTGACTACGACTACCAGTTGACCCTGCGCAGTGACCTGTACACCGACCGGCACACCCAGTGGTACTACTTCCAGGTGAAGAACACCAGGGCGGGCGTCCCTTACAGATTTACCATCGTCAACTTCATGAAACCCACAAGTCTGTACAGCCACGGCATGCGTCCCCTCATGTATTCCGAGACGGACGCCAACGCCCGTCACATTGGGTGGAAGAGGATCGGGGATGAGATAAAGTATTACAAGAACAGCTGGGCTGGAGAAGGACCGGGACAATACTCCCTGTCCTGGACCTTCAGGTTCCCTCACAGCGGAGACACTTGTTATTTCGCCCACTGCTACCCATATACTTACTCCAACCTCCAAGATTACCTGGCCAGGGTAGCCAACGACCCAGAGCGCTCCAGATACTGTAAGATCCGGGTCCTGTGCCACTCCTTGGCCGGTAACATTGTGTACATACTGACTATCACCAACCCCTCCCCGAACACTGAGGAACACAAGAAGAAGAAGAAAGCTGTGATCCTGACTGCCCGGGTCCACCCAGGGGAGACCAACAGCTCCTGGATGATGAAAGGGTTCCTGGACTACATATTAAGCTCCAGGAGTGATGCCCAGCTGCTCAGAGACACCTTTGTCTTTAAGGTGGTGCCCATGTTAAACCCGGACGGAGTGATTGTGGGGAACTATCGCTGCTCTCTTTCCGGACGGGATCTAAACCGTAATTATAAGTCCAGACTGAAAGACTCATTCCCATCTATCTGGTTCACCCGAAATATGATCAGACGGTACGATTGTGTCTGTTTGTCTCATCGATTTCCTATGTCTAATATGTATGTCATATCTGTATTATCTATCTATATCTGTCAGTCTACCTGTCCTATATTTGTCAATCGGTCTATTTTCTTATGTCTCGTGTAGGTCTAACCAGCTATTTTCTATTTTTCATGTCTATCAGATATCTACATTTTATCTATCTCATAGCTTTCTATCCATCTATTTCTCTCATATCTAATATTTATCTTTTTCTCATATGTATCTATCTCATAGTTTTCTCTCTACCTATCTTGTTTCAATTTAATATCTATCTGTCTCGCATCGCTCGGGTCTTATCCGTCCCGCACCACTCGGGTCTTATCCATCCAGCATCGCTCGGGTCTTATCCATCCAGCATCGCTCGGGTCTTATCCATCCAGCATCGCTCGGGTCTTATCCATCCAGCATCGCTCGGGTCTTATCCATCCAGCATCGCTCGGGTCTTATCCATCCAGCATCGCTCGGGTCTTATCCGTCCAGCATCGCTCGGGTCTTATCCATCCAGCATCGCTCGGGTCTTATCCGTCCCGCATCGCACGGATATTATCCGTCCTGCACTTTTCGGGTATTATCCGTCCCGCACCGCTCGGGTCTCATCCATCCCGCACCGCTCGAGTATTATCCATCCAGCATCGCTCAGGTCTTATCCATCCAGCATCGCTCGGGTCTTATCCGTCCCGCATCGCACGGATATTATCCGTCCTGCACTGTTCGGGTATTATCCGTCCCGCACCGCTCGGGTCTCATCCATCCCGCACCGCTCGAGTATTATCCATCCAGCATCGCTCGGGTCTTATCCGTCCCGCACCGCTCGGGTCTATCTGTGTATCAATACTGTCATGTAAAACTGAAATAGTTATATATTTCAATATACAGATGACAAATGTTACCACCATATAAACATGAAATACTATCCTGATACAGTCTAATACCGCCATGCGAAGATCAATTAATGTTGCTATATAGAGTTTAACAAAGTCCTACTTGCAAAAAATCAAATATTTCCATACAGAGTCCACATAATACTGTCACAGATAAAATATTTCCATCCCGAATCCAAATAATACCGCTGTGCAAAGATCAACTAATGATACCACTTTGGAAGTAATTCTGTATCCCCATATCAAGTCCAAATAATATCATAAGACAAAAGCTGAAGTGATGCTACCATATTGTATTATACTGTATATAATACCGCCATACTGAGCTGAAATATACACAGATGACAAATAACACTACCATGCAAAGATCCAATATCGCCATATAAAGTTCAATTAACACCTCCATGTGAAATGCAAATACTGCCATGCGCAGTCCAAATAATACTGCTATACAGAGATAATCTAGCCTTATATAGTCCAGCTAACACTGCACATTTCTCTCCGCAGCGCACAATTCTTTTTCTCGGCAGCACGCAACACGATAGTCCAATCCTTTTACATAACCCCTCGGTCTCTGACTGTCTCTCGGCAGCGCACTGTGAAGCATCACTCCCTGCAGCCTGCTCAGTCAGTCACATTGTCATTTTCTTTTCATCCGTGCAAATGTCAGACTTTATTTTATTTTTTCTTTTTGTAGAAATTGTATGCATAATATAAGAGATAAGAATCATTATTACAATAATAATAATCTCCCGCTGACAACACAAAGACTCCATCTCTGCCCACGTACCTTCCACTTCACCAGCCTAAAGCTCTCGTTGTGGAGCTGATTACCAATAATGGTCTGCCTGCCGCTGCCAGTCATCCTGGAGTCGGCTCTGAATTCATCACCGCAACGCGTATTCCATCCGATAATGTCTCCACATGAAGAGAGAAGGCTATTCCCTCTATGTAAGATGTGCATTGTGTCTGCTCCGTGCCCTGTCCATCTGCCCTCTACTGGTCAATTAGATTACCGTCGCTCATTTTATTATATTATTATTATACATTTTTATAACGCCATTTATTCCATGGCGCTTTACATGTGAAAAGGGGCAAATATAGACAAGTACAATAAACATGAGCAAAACAAGGCACACACAAGTACAGAAGGAAAGAAGACCCTGCCCGCGAGGGCTCACAGTCTACAGGGGATGGGTGAGGATATACTAGGAGAGGGTAGAGCATGCAGCGATTCAGTAGACTGAAGATTACTGCAGATTGTAGGCTTGTCGGAACAGGTGGGTCTTCAGGTTCTTTTTGAAGGTTTCCATGGTAGGCCAGAGTCTGATGTGTTGAGGTAGAGAGTTCCAGAGTATGGGGGAAGCACGGGAGAAGTCTTGTATGCGGTTGTGGGAAGAAGAGATAAGAGGGAAGTAGAGTAGGAGATCTTGAGACGATGAAAGGTTGCGTGTGGGTAAGTACCAGGAGACCATGTCACAGATGTATAGAGGAGTCAGGTTGTTGATGTCTTTGTATGTCAAACTTAGGGTTTTGAACTGTAGCCTCTGGGCGAAAGGAAGCCAGTGAAAGGGCTTGGCATAGGGGAGAGGCTGGGGAGTAACGAGGGGACAGGTGGATTAGTCGGGCAGCAGAGTTTAGGATGGATTGGAGTGGTGCCATAGTGCTAAAGGGGAGGCCATAGAGTAGGAGGTTACAGTAGTCAAGGCGGGAGATGATAAGGGCATGCACTAGTGTTTTTGTGGTTTCATGGTCAAGGAATGCACAGATCCGGGCAATATTTTTGAGTTTGAGACAGCAGGTGGAGGCGAGGGCTTGGATATGTGGCTTGAGAGAGAGGGCAGAGTCGAAGATCACTCAAAGGCACCGAGCGTGCGGGACTGGGGAAAGTGAGCAGCCATTGACAATGATGGATAGGTCGGGTGGAGGGGCAGAGTGAGATGGGGGAAAGTTGATGAATTCTGTTTTATCCATGTTCAAGTTTTAGATAGCGAGCAGAAAAGAAAGCTGAAATAGCAGACAGACATTGTGGGATTTTGGTCAGTAAGGAGGTGAGGTCAGGTCCAGATAGGTAGATCTGCGTGTCGTCGGCATAGAGGTGATACTGGAGACCGTGGGATTCTATGAGCTGTCCCAGGCCGAAGGTATAGATGGAGAAGAGTAAGGGGTCCTAGAACAGAGCCTTGAGGAACACTGACAGACGGGGTGAGGTGAGGAGGTGGTGTGTGAGAGGGAGACACTAAATGTCCCGTCTGTTAAATATGATGAGATCCAGGATAAGGCCAAACCTGTGATGCCAAGAGATGAGAGAGTCTGTAGCAGGAGGGAATGGTCCACGGTGTCGAAGGCAGAAGAGAGGTCCAGGAGGAGGACAGAGTAGTGTTGCTTGTTTTTGGCGGTTAGTAGGTCATTGGTGACTTTAGTTAGGGCAGTTTCAGTTGAGTGATGCAGTTGGAAGCCAGATTGTAACCTGTCAAAGAGGGAACAGGAGGAGAGGTGGGAGGACAGTTCAAGATGGACATGCTGTTCCAGTAGTTTTGAGGCATAAGGAAGAAGGGATATCGGGCGATAGCTAGACACAGAGGATGGGTCGAGGGAGGTCTTTTTGAGGATTGGTGTGATTGAGGCATGTTTGAAGGATGAGGGGAAGGCACCATTTTTAAGTGAGAGGTTGAAGAGGTGTGTTAGAGTTGGGATGAAGAATGTGGCGAGTTTGGGGATGAGGTGGGACGAGAGTGGGTCAAGCGTGCAAGTGGTGAGGTGTGATCTGGACAGGAGGGTGGAGAGCTGATCCTATGTCATGGTGGAGAAGTTGATTTTGGAGGAACAGGGCTGAGCAGCTAAGAGGAGGGGCATTGGCGGCTGCGGGCCAAAGCTTTCTCTGATCGTATCAATCTTCTGCTTAAAGATTTCAGCAGTAATGAGAGGAGAGGGAGGAGGTGCTGGGGGACGGAGTAGAGAATTGACAGTTGAAAAGCTGTTTAGGGTTGTGAGATAGGGAGGATATGAGAGATGAGAAGTAAGTTTGTTTTGCGGCAGTGAGCGTGGACTTGAAGTTGGTGAGGGACTGTATGTATACATTTAAGTGCTCGGCAGAACGGGATCTCTTCCATTTCCGCTCAATGACCCTGGAAGCCCGTCTCAGCTCTTTGGTCAGGCTGGTCAGCCAGGGTTGCCTGTTGATTGTACGAGTTTTGCTGGCGTGCCCCCTATGTACAACAATATAACGTGATAGCAGTGCCTTTCTGGAGCACATGTCCTGTAAATGGCGCCCTCCTCTCTGTAACTTGGATCCTGTCCTCTCTTCCTCAGGGTGATGGATGAGCGGGATATCTTACTGTATTGTGACCTGCACGGACACAGCAGGAAGCAGAATGTCTTTATGTACGGCTGTAAAGGCAGAGGTGCCCAGAATGGCGGCGAAAGTCACTTGTGTGAGCGCATCTTCCCATTAATGCTCAGCAAGATCTCCCCCGACAAGGTAACCAATGATGGACATGCCAAAACATGGCTAATTAAAAACGGCGCCGCCCCTGTCACTGGTCGTGTGTGGGATTACAGCCACATAGATAGAAAATGATTAATTAAACCCAAGATCCCAAATAAATACCGACCCCTAAATTATTAAGACCTTAAACACATAGACTAAACTCTAACCACTGTAATTATTCATACACTTCTCCAGACCAGACCCTAAATGATTCACATCTTAAATCAGACCCTCAAAAATAATGTAGATCCCACACCAGACCTTACAATTATTCCAGACCCTTACATTAATCTTATTTCAGTCTGACCCCCAGACCAAGCATCTAAAATTATTTCGGACCCCCAAACCAAACTCTAAATAATTTTAGACCCAGACTGTACATGAACCTGAACATGGACCCTTTGCTAGTTCAGACCCCAAACCAGACCCTACAATTAATTTAGACTTTTGAGTTCGTAATTTAAGGATCTGCTCTGGCATTTAAGTTCCCTAACCAGACCGCTAAAACAGTCACACTTAAATTCAGACTCTGGACACTTAGTGACCCTTACTTTTCACGTAGCCCTAGGTAGAATTCAGTCTGCCCTCAGCCACCACTAGAGGGAGCTGAGGAGCTTACTGAAGACAGAAGGGAGTTTTTTAAATCGGTTCACATCAGCTCCCCCTAGTGGAGGCTGCAAGTAGCCAGAATTTTACCATTTAAAATTCCCTTGAGCTTCTATTATCTCATTTTCCTGCTTTTTTTTATTGTATTTTTGCCCAGCCTTCGCTCCTGAACACCCCCCTTACAATCTCATTATATAAAAGCCTCAGTATTAGTCTGTCGTGTTTTTCTGTGTCCTTACCGATGTCCCATTCAGTTTTCATTTTCAGCCTGCAAGTTCAAGGTTCAGAGGAACAAAGAAGGGACGGGCCGCGTGGTCATGTGGAAAATGGGCATTCGGAATAGCTATACACTGGAGGCCACGTTCTGTGGGTCCTCAATGGGTAAGCCTAACCGTCTTATTACCTACTGTAAACCAACGGTAGTGAAACTAGTACTCCCAGCATGCCCTGACTGTGATCTACCAAGGATATGACTGAACAGGTGCCGCGGGAACCGACCTGTCAATCACACGGCAGCCCCGCCCACTGTGAGCTGCTCAGCAGTGTAAACATGATCCATGTAGAACGACTAGGGGATACGGTCACCGGGACAAGCTGTATATGGCCCCTAAATAAGAGCAACATATCTGCCTCCTAGTGGTGACAGCGGGAAAGCAAGAATTTTTCAGGCCTATTACATAAGCCTATATTAACGCATTCCTTAAATTGACCCTTTAATTCACCTCTGTATTTCTGCCATAAATCACAGGTAAACGACGCGGGACTCATTTCAGCACAAAGGACCTGAAGTCGCTGGGTTACCATTTCTGCGATGCACTTTTAGATTATTGTGACCCTGAGCTAACTAAGGTAAGCGTGCCGCTCCTGCGAGAGCGACCACCAGGTCTCCGGTCCACGAAGGGGAGCACACGTTCTGAGACGTCAGAGTCATGCCGACCTGAGGGGTGATGAGTTCAGTGACAGCACGCAGCTCTACCGCTGCAAACACTCACAACCTGGAACCAGGTGGAATTTAACGGGTTACCTTATTCACTTCCCGGAGGTGACCCCAATCTCATGCTCCAGCTCTAGGGAAATGAACAGTAGGTTTGTTACTGACTCGCCACATGCACATCCTATGTGAGGTTACAATATCCGAAGCCACAATCTGTCTGAGAGAAATCACTGCTGTGCGCACATTCCTATGGAAAAGACATTTTGCAATATAAGATTGAGTAGAGAATACTGCCCTCCATGGAGAGGAATTTAATTACTATAATACTGCCCCTATGTACAAGAATATAACTACTATAATACTGCCCCCTATGTACAAGAAAATAACTACTATAATACTGCCCCTATGTACAAGAATTTAACTACTATAATACTGCCCCTATGTACAAGAATATAACTACTATAGTACTGCCCCTATATACAAGAATATAACTACTATAATACTGCCCCCTATGTACAAGACTATAACTACTATAATACTGCCCCTATGTACAAGACTATAACTACTATAGTACTGCCCCTATGTACAAGAATATAACTACTATAATACTGTCCCTATATACAAGAATATAACTACTATAATACTGTCCCTATATACAAGAATATAACTACTATAATACTGCTCCTATGTACAAGAATATAGCTACTATAATACTGCTCCTATGTACAAGAATATAACTACTATAATACTGTCCCCTGTGTACAAGAATATACTATAATACTGCCCCCTATGTACTAGAATATAACTACTATAACACTGCCCCTATATACAAGAATATAACTACTATAATACTGCCCCCTATGTACAAGAATATAACTACTATAATACTGCCCCCTATGTACAAGAATATAACTACTATAATACTGCCCCTTTATACAAGAATATAACTACTATAATACTGCTCCTATGTACAAGAATATAACTACTATAATACTGCTCCTATTTACTACAATATAACTACTATAACACTGCCCCTATATACAAGAATATAACTACTATAATACTGCTCCTATGTACAAGAATATAGCTACTATAATACTGCTCCTATGTACAAGAATATAACTACTATAATACTGTCCCCTGTGTACAAGAATATAACTACTATAATACTGCCCCCTATGTACAAGAATATAACTACTATAATACTGCCCCCTGTTTTCAAGAATATAACTACTATAATACTGCCCCCTATGTACAAGAATATAACTACTATAATACTGCCCCCTATGTACAAGAATATAACTACTATAATACTGCCCCTATATACAAGAATATAACTACTATAATACTGCCCCCTATGTACAAGAATATAACTACTATAATACTGCCCCCTATATACAAGAATATAACTACTATAATACTGCTCCTATGTGCAAGAATATAACTACTATAATACTGCCCCTATGTACAGGAATATAACTACTATAATACTGCCCCCTATATACAAGAATATAACTACTATAATACTGCCCCCTATGTACAAGAATATAACTACTATAATACTGCCCCCTATATACAAGAATATAACTACTATAATACTGCTCCTATGTGCAAGAATATAACTACTATAATACTGCCCCTATATACAAGAATATAACTACTATAATACTGCCCCCTATGTACAAGAATATAACTACTATAATACTGCCCCCTATGTACAAGAATATAACTACTATAATACTGCCCCTATATACAAGAATATAACTACTATAATACTGCCCCCATGTACAAGAATATAACTACTATAATACTGCCCCCTGTTTTCAAGAATATAACTACTATAATACTGCCCCTATGTACAAGAATATAACTACTATAATACTGCCCCCTATGTACAAGAATATAACTACTATAATACTGCCCCTATATACAAGAATATAACTACTATAATACTGCCCCCTATGTACAAGAATATAACTACTATAATACTTCCCCCTGTTTTCAAGAATATAACTACTATAATACTGCCCCTTTATACAAGAATATAACTACTATAATACTGCTCCTATGTACAAGAATATAACTACTATAATACTGCTCCTATGTACAAGAATATAACTACTATAATACTGCCCCTATATACAAGAATATAACTACTATAATACTGCCCCCTATGTACAAGAATATAACTACTATAATACTGCCCCCTGTTTTCAAGAATATAACTACTATAATACTGCCCCCTATATACAAGAATATAACTACTATAATACTGCCCCCTATGTACAAGAATATAACTACTATAATACTGCCCCCTATATACAAGAATATAACTGCTATAATACTGCTCCTATATACAAGAAAATAACTGCTATAATACTGCTCCTATGTGCAAGAATATAACTACTATAATACTGCCCCTATGTACAGGAATATAACTACTATAATACTGCCCCTATATACAAGAATATAACTACTATAATACTGCCCCCTATGTACAAGAATATAACTACTATAATACTGCCCCCTATGTACAAGAATACAACTACTATAATACTGCCCCTTTATACAAGAATATAACTACTATAATACTGCTCCTATGTACAAGAATATAACTACTATAATACTGCCCCTATGTACAAGAATATAACTACTATAATACTGCCCCCTATGTACAAGAATATAACTACTATAATACTGCCCCCTATATACAAGAATATAACTACTATAATACTGCCCCTATGTACAGGAATATAACTACTATAATATTGCTCCTATGTACAAGAATATAACTACTATAATACTGCCCCCTATGTACAAGAATATAACTACTATAATACTGCCCCCTATATACAAGAATATAACTACTATAATACTGCCCCCTATGTACAGGAATATAACTACTATAATATTGCTCCTATGTACAAGAATATAACTACTATAGTGGCATGTAAAATTTTGAGCACCCCTGGTCAAAATTACTGTTATTGTGAGTTAAGCAAGTTGAAGATTAAACAATCTCTAAAAGGCCTAAAGTTACAGATGACACATTTCCTTTGCATTTTAGGTAAAAAAAAAATATATAAGTAATTTCAGCTTTTCACATTTTATAAATTAAAAAATGGAAAATGGGCTGGTGCAAAAGTTTGGGCACCCCGCATGGTTAGTACCTAGTAGAGACCCCTTTTTGCAAGTATCAGCGCTTGTAAACGCTTTTTGTAGCCAGACATGAGTCTTTCACTTTCTGTTTGAGGGATTTTCCTCCAGTTCTGTGAGATTCCTGGGGCGTCTTGCTTCTTCTGCTATTTTGAGTTCTAGCCACAGATTTTCAATGATGCTCAGATCAGGGCCATTGTAAATCCTTCAGCTTGCGCCTTTTGAGGTCCTCTAAGCTGGATTTTGATGTGTGTTTAAGATCATTATCCATTTGTAGAAGCCATCTTCTTCCTCTTCCTCTTTCCACCTTCAGCTTTTTTACACATGGTGTTATGTTTGCATTATGAATTTGTTAGAATTTCATTGAATCCATTCTTTCCTCTACCTGTGAAATGTTCCCCGTGCCATTGGCTGCAACAAGACCCCAAAGCATGATTGATCTCCACCATGCTTAATGGTTGGCGAGATGTTCTTTTCCTGAAATTCTGCGTGTTTTTTCTCCATACAAACCTTTGATCATTGTGGCCAAAGATTTCTATTTTAACCTCATTGGTCCACAGGACTTGTTTCCAAAATACATCAAGCATGTTTAGATGTTCTCTTGCATACTTCTGGCGCTGAATTGTATGGTGAGGACGCAGGAGAGGCTTTCTTCTGATGACTCTTCCATGAAGGCTGTATTTGTGCAGGTGTCTCTGAACAGTAGATCAATGTACTACAAGTCCAGACTCTGCTAAATCTTTCTGAAGGTGTTTTGTAGTCTGATGTTAATTCTGATTTGCCTCTCTAGTAATCCTACAAGCAGCTGTCAATCAAATTTTGCTTGGTCTTCCAGATCTTATCTTGACCTCCTGATCACTGGCATTTCTTAATTACATTTCGGACTGAGGAAAGGGCAACTTGGAACCGCTTTGCTACCTTCTTATAGCCTTCTCCTGCTTTGTGGCCGCCACTATTTTCTTTTTCAGAGTGCTAGGCAGCTACTTGGAAGAACCCATGTCTCCTTTGTTTTGGCCCAAGGTTAGAGAAGGCTGGGTGTTTATAAAGCTGGGAAATTGTCATCACCTGGCCCAACGCTGACCGTGAACGAGCCATAACCCTAACAGGCTAGTTAACATCTGAAGCAAAATTATCTGGGCCCACAAATTCCCAAGGGTGCCCAAACATTTGCATCGGCCCATTTTCCCTTTTTGTACTTCTTAAATGCTTAAAATGACTATATATACTGTATATATATATATATATATATATTTTTTTTTTTTTTGCCTAAAATATAAAGGAAATCTGTAACTTTAGACCTTTTTAGAGATCATTTATGTTCAACTTGCTTTACTGTTTACAATAACAGTAATTTTGACCAGGGGTGCCCAAACTCTTCCATGTCACTGTAATAATACTGCCCCTATGTGCCAGATGTTATACCGTTGGGTTGATGATCTCTTTGCAGTATTACTCTTGTATGAGGGATCTGGAGGAGATGGTGAAGCAGCGAGTGACCTGCAGTCACCGGCTCGGCCTGGACTCGGGATCTGTTCTAGAAGACGTCTTGTCGGATCTTGATTCCAGGTGAGTTTAGACGAAGCGTTTCTCTACAGCACATTACTGGACAGCACGCGCTGCAAACGGTACTGATCCCAAATTGCAGCACGATAGAAAATAAAGAAGCAGAATTGTGATTGCAGCTCTGGATGTAACTGTAGCAGTAGACTGTAAAGTCCGGCTGTAGTGTGAGAATACCGTATGTACGAGCGTTCTTTGTTGATTTCAGCACCAGGGGATCGGACAGCTCTGACTCCAACGGTCCTCCTGCCCATCTGATGGAGCTCGCTGGTAAGGTATGTATACGGGGAGAGCGCCAGTATACAGCACACAGATACACGTGTGCCCCCGGTTATACCGTCACGGATAGAGGAGGGCACTACACGGGGCTCCTGAGAGGTTTCCCTTTTTTCTGTATCTTGTCAGGTTAAACCCCGGAGAAAACTCCTCAAGTCCAAGAGAGAACGGAACTCGCAGAGGAGACCTCCGGCGAGGAGCCCGAACCCCCAGGTAAGAGGAAACGCGGCCCCCCGACCGGCCAGGCTGGTGGAGATATGCAGCCGTCAGGGCCCCATCATCTATCTTACCCCATACGGTCAGACGGGAGCTTCCAGGATCGCACGTTGTTGATCAGGTCTCGGCATCTTCTCAGCGCACAACCTGGAACTGATGGCGGCCGGATTGCAGGCTCCTCGCTCGTTATCTCGCTAATTGTCTCACCTTTGTCATTTCACCAGCGGAGACGTCTCCGGAGTTACACAGAACCGTTTTCTACATTTGTAGGAGTTTTTTTATGTTACATTCTGGGTCCAATCACACAGCAAAGGATTGAGATGGAGACCACCCCGAGACCGGATATAGGGGTCTGTCATGCGCCTGCTCTCTGCCAGTGTCCGGGAGACAGACTAAGTGACAGTCACTGTTTATGGGACACTGTGACTAATACTGCTGGGGCTGGCACTGTATTTGGGTAGCATTGTCTGGCACTGGTAATGGGGCGCTGTGACTAATACTGCTGGGGCTGGCACTGTATTTGGGTAGCATTGTCTGGCACTGGTAATGGGGCGCTGTGACTAATACTGCTGGGGCTGGCACTGGTTTTGGGTAACATTGTCTGGCACTGGTATTGGGGCGCTGTAACTAATACTACTGGGGCTGGCACTGGTTTTGGGTAACATTGTCTGGCACTGGTAATAGGGCGCTGTGATTAATACTGCTGGGGCTGGCACTGGTTTTGGGTAACATTGTCTGGCACTGGTATTGGGGCGCTGTGTTTATACTGCTGGGGCTGGCACTGGTTTTGGGTAACATTGTCTGGCACTGGTAATAGGGCGCTGTGATTATACTGCTGGGGCTGGCACTGGTTTTGGGTAACATTGTCTGGCACTGGTATTGGGGCGCTGTGTTTATACTGCTGGGGCTGGCACTGGTTTTGGGTAACATTGTCTGGCACTGGTAATGGGGCGCTGTGACTAATACTACTGGGGCTGGCACTGGTTTTGAGTAACATTGTCTGGCACTGGTATTGGGGCGCTGTGACTAATACTACTGGGGCTGGCAATGGTTTTGGGTAACCTTGTCTGGCACTGGTAATGGGGCGCTGTGACTAAAACTGCTGGGGCTGGCACTGGATTTGGGTAGCATTGTCTGGCACTGGTATTGGGGCGCTGTGATTATACTGCTGGGGCTGGCACTGGTTTTGGGTAACATTGTCTGGCACTGGTATTGGGGCGCTGTGATTATACTGCTGGGGCTGGCACTGGTTTTGGGTAACATTGTCTGGCACTGGTATTGGGGCGCCGTGACTAATACTACTGGGGCTGGCACTGGTTTTGGGTAACATTGTCTGGCACTGGTATTGGGGCGCTGTGATTATACTGCTGGGGCTGGCACTGGTTTTGGGTAACATTGTCTGGCACTGGTATTGGGGCGCCGTGACTAATACTACTGGGGCTGGCACTGGTTTTGAGTAACATTGTCTGGCACTGGTATTGGGGTGCTGTGATTAATACTGCTGGGGCTGGCACTGGTTTTGGGTAACATTGTCTGGCACTGGTATTGGGGCGCTGTGTTTATACTGCTGGGGCTGGCACTGGTTTTGGGTAACATTGTCTGGCACTGGTATTGGGGCGCTGTGACTAATACTGCTGGGGCTGGCACTGTATTTGGGTAGCATTGTCTGGGACTGGTAATGGGGCACTGTGACTAATACTACTGGGGCTGACACTGGTTTTGGGTAACATTGTCTGGCACTGGTATTGGGGCACTGTGATTATACTGCTGGGGCTGGCACTGGTTTTGGGTAACATTGTCTGGCACTGGTATTGGGGCGCTGTGATTATACTGCTGGGGCTGGCACTGGTTTTGGGTAACATTGTCTGGCACTGGTATTGGGGCGCTGTGACTAATACTACTGGGGCTGGCACTGGTTTTGGGTAACCTTGTCTGGCACTGGTATTGGGGCGCTGTGATTATACTGCTGGGGCTGGCACTGGTTTTGGGTAACCTTGTCTGGCACTGGTATTGGGGCGCTGTGATTATACTGCTGGGGCTGGCACTGGTTTTGGGTAACATTGTCTGGCACTGGTATTGGGGCGCTGTGACTAAAACTGCTGGGGCTGGCACTGGATTTGGGTAGCATTGTCTGGCACTGGTATTGGGGCGCTGTGACTAATACTGCTGGGGCTGGCAATGGTTTTGGGTAACCTTGTCTGGCACTGGTAATGGGGCGCTGTGACTAAAACTGCTGGGGCTGGCACTGGATTTGGGTAGCATTGTCTGGCACTGGTATTGGGGCGCTGTGACTAATACTGCTGGGGCTGGCATTGGTTTTGGGTAACATTGTCTAGCACTGGTATTGGGGCGCTGTGACTAATACTGCTGGGGCTGGCACTGGTTTTGGGTAACATTGTCTGGCACTGGTATTGGGGCGCTGTGACTAATACTACTGGGGCTGGCACTGGTTTTGGGTAACCTTGTCTGGCACTGGTAATGGGGCGCTGTGACTAAAACTGCTGGGGCTGGCACTGGATTTGGGTAGCATTGTCTGGCACTGGTATTGGGGAGCTGTGATTATACTGCTGGGGCTGGCACTGGTTTTGGGTAACATTGTCTGGCACTGGTATTGGGGCGCTGTGACTAATACTACTGGGGCTGGCAATGGTTTTGGGTAACCTTGTCTGGCAATGGTAATGGGGCGCTGTGACTAAAACTGCTGGGGCTGGCACTGGATTTGGGTAGCATTGTCTGGCACTGGTATTGGGGCGCTGTGACTAATACTACTGGGGCTGGCACTGGTTTTGGGTAACCTTGTCTGGCACTGGTATTGGGGCGCTGTGATTATACTGCTGGGGCTGGCACTGGTTTTGGGTAACATTGTCTGGCACTGGTATTGGGGCGCTGTGACTAATACTACTGGGTCTGGCAATGGTTTTGGGTAACCTTGTCTGGCACTGGTAATGGGGCGCTGTGACTAAAACTGCTGGGGCTGGCACTGGATTTGGGTAGCATTGTCTGGCACTGGTAATGGGGCGCTGTGACTAAAACTGCTGGGGCTGGCACTGGTTTTGGGTAACATTGTCTGGCACTGGTATTGGGGCGCTGTGACTAATACTACTGGGGCTGGCACTGGTTTTGAGTAACATTGTCTGGCACTGGTAATAGGGCGCTGTGATTAATACTGCTGGGGCTGGCACTGGTTTTGAGTAACATTGTCTGGCACTGGTATTGGGGCGCTGTGATTATACTGCTGGGGCTGGCACTGGTTTTGGGTAACATTGTCTGGCACTGGTATTGGGGCGCTGTGACTAATACTACTGGGGCTGGCAATGGTTTTGGGTAACATTGTCTGGCACTGGTAATGGGGCGCTGTGACTAAAACTGCTGGGGCTGGCACTGGTTTTGGGTAGCATTGTCTGGCACTGGTATTGGGGCGCTGTGATTATACTGCTGGGGCTGGCACTGGTTTTGGGTAACATTGTCTGGCACTGGTATTGGGGCGCTGTGACTAATACTACTGAGGCTGGCACTGGTTTTGGGTAACATTGCTGGCACTGGAACTGGGGCGCTGTGACTAATACTACTGGGGCTGGCACTGGTTTTGAGTAACATTGTCTGGCACTGGTAATAGGGCGCTGTGATTAATACTGCTGGGGCTGGCACTGGTTTTGAGTAACATTGTCTGGCACTGGTAATGGGGCGCTGTGACTAAAACTGCTGGGGCTGGCAATGGTTTTGGGTAACATTGTCTGGCACTGGTAATGGGGCGCTGTGACTAAAACTGCTGGAGCTGGCACTGGTTTTGGGTAACATTGTCTGGCACTGGTATTGGGGCGCTGTGACTAATACTACTGGGGCTGGCACTGGTTTTGGGTAACATTGCTGGCACTGGAACTGGGGCGCTGTGACTAATACTACTGGGGCTGGCACTGGTTTTGAGTAACATGTCTGGCACTGGTAATAGGGCGCTGTGATTAATACTGCTGGGGCTGGCACTGGTTTTGAGTAACATTGTCTGGCACTGGTAATAGGGCGCTGTGACTAAAACTGCTGGGGCTGGCACTGGTTTTGGGTAACATTGTCTGGAACTGGTAATGGGGCACTGTGACTAATACTGCTGGGGCTGGCACTGGTTTTGGGTAACATTGTCTGGCACTGGTATTGGGGCACTGTGACTAATACCGCTGGGGCTGGCACTGGTTTTGGGTAACCTTGTCTGGCACTGGTATTGGGGCACTGTGACTAATACCGCTGGGGCTGGCACTGGTTTTGGGTAACCTTGTCTGGCACTGGTATTTGGGCGCTGTGACTAATACTGCTGGGGCTGGCACTGGTTTTGAGTAACATTGTCTGGCACTGGTATTGGGGCGCTGTGATTATACTGCTGGGGCTGGCACTGGTTTTGGGTAACATTGTCTGGCACTGGTATTGGGGCGCTGTGACTAATACTACTGGGGCTGGCAATGGTTTTGGGTAACCTTGTCTGGCAATGGTAATGGGGCGCTGTGACTAAAACTGCTGGGGCTGGCACTGGTTTTGGGTAGCATTGTCTGGCACTGGTATTGGGGCGCTGTGATTATACTGCTGGGGCTGGCACTGGTTTTGGGTAACATTGTCTGGCACTGGAAATGGGGCGCTGTGACTAATACTACTGAGGCTGGCACTGGTTTTGGGTAACATTGCTGGCACTGGAACTGGGGCGCTGTGACTAATACTACTGGGGCTGGCACTGGTTTTGGGTAACATTGCCTGGCACTGGTAATGGGGCGCTGTGACTAAAACTGCTGGGGCTGGCAATGGTTTTGGGTAACATTGCCTGGCACTGGTAATGGGGCGCTGTGACTAAAACTGCTGGGGCTGGCACTGGTTTTGGGTAGCATTGTCTGGCACTGGTATTGGGGCGCTGTGATTATACTGCTGGGGCTGGCACTGGTTTTGGGTAACATTGTCTGGCACTGGTATTGGGGCGCTGTGACTAATACTACTGAGGCTGGCACTGGTTTTGGGTAACATTGCTGGCACTGGAACTGGGGCGCTGTGACTAATACTACTGGGGCTGGCACTGGTTTTGAGTAACATTGTCTGGCACTGGTAATAGGGCGCTGTGACTAATACTACTGGGGCTGGCACTGGTTTTGAGTACCATGTCTGGCACTGGTAATAGGGCGCTGTGATTAATACTGCTGGGGCTGGCACTGGTTTTGAGTAACATTGTCTGGCACTGGTAATGGGGCACTGTGACTAAAACTGCTGGGGCTGGCACAGGTTCTGGGTAACATTGTCTGGCACTGGTAATGGGGCACTGTGACTAATACTGCTGGGGCTGGCACTAGTTTTGGGTAACATTGTCTGGCACTGGTATTGAGGCACTGTGACTAATACCGCTGGGGCTGGCACTGGTTTTGGGTAACATTGTCTGTTACTGGTATTTTGGGCGCTGTGACTAATACTGCTGGGGCTGGCACTGGTTTTGGGTAACATTGGCACTGGTATGGGGCGCTGTGACTAAAACTGCTGGGGCTGGCACTGGTTTTGGGTAACATTGTCTGGCACTGGTATTGGGGCGCTGTGACTAATACTGCTGGGGCTGGCACTGTATTTGGATATCATTGTCTGGCACTGGTATTGGGGCGCTATGACTAATACTGCTGGGGCTGGCACTGTATTTGGGTAACATTGTCTGGCACTGGTATTGGGGCACTGTGACTAATACTGCTGGGGCTGGCACTGTATTTGGGTAGCATTGTCTGGCACTGGTAATGGGGTGCTGTGACTAAAACTGCTGGGGCTGGCACTGGTTTTGGGTAACATTGTCTGGCACTGGTATTGGGGCACTGTGACTAATACTGCTGGGGCTGGCACTGTATTTGGGTAGCATTGTCTGGCACTGGTAATGGGGCGCTGTGACTAAAACTGCTGGGGCTGGCACTGGTTTTGGGTAACATTGTCTGGCACTGGTATTGGGGCGCTGTGACTAATACCGCTGGGGCTGGCACTGGTTTTGGGTAACATTGTCTGGCACTGGTATTGGGGCGCTGTGACTAATACCGCTGGGGCTGGCACTGGTTTTGGGTAACATTGTCTGGCACTGGTATTGGGGCACTGTGACTAATACTGCTGGGGCTGGCACTGTATTTGGGTAACATTGTCTGGCACTGGTATTGGGGCGCTGTGACTAATACTGCTGGGGCTGGCACTGTATTTGGGTAACATTGTCTGGCACTGGTATTGGGGCACTGTGACTAATACTGCTGGGGCTGGCACTGTATTTGGGTAACATTGTCTGGTACTGGTATTGGGGCACTGTGACTAATACTGCTGGGGCTGGCACTGTATTTGGGTAACATTGTCTGGCACTGGTATTGGGGCACTGTGACTAATACTGCTGGGGCTGGCACTGTATTTGGATATCATTGTCTGGCACTGGTATTGGGGCACTGTGACTAATACCGCTGGGGCTGGCACTGTATTTGGGTAGCATTGTCTGGGACTGGTAATGGCTAAAACTAAAACTGGCTAAAACTAAAACTGCTAAAACTGCTGGGGCTGGCACTGGTTTTGGGTAACATTGTTTGGCACTGGTACTGGGGTGCTGTGACTAATACTGCTGGGGCTGGCACTGGTTTTGGGTAACATTGGCACTGGTAATGGGACACTGTGACTAATACTGCTGGGGCTGGCACTGGTTTTGGGTAACATTGTCTGGCACTGGTATTGGGGCACTGTGACTAATACTGCTGGGGCTGGCACTGTATTTGGGTAACATTGTCTGGCACTGGTATTGGGGCGCTGTGACTAATACCGCTGGGGCTGGCACTGGTTTTGGGTAACATTGTCTGGCACTGGTATTGGGGCGCTGTGACTAATACTGCTGGGGCTGGCACTGTATTTGGGTAACATTGTCTGGCACTGGTATTGGGGCGCTGTGACTAATACTGCTGGGGCTGGCACTGTATTTGGGTAGCATTGTCTGGCACTGGTAATGGGGTGCTGTGATTAATACTGCTGGGTCTGGCACTGTATTTGGGTAACATTGTCTGGCACTGGTAATGGGGCACTGTGACTAATACTACTGGGGCTGGCACTGGTTTTGGGTAACATTGTCTGGCACTGGTAATGAGTCGCTGTGACTAATACTGCTGGGGCTGGCACTGGTTTTGGGTAACATTGTCTGGCACTGGCATTGGGGCGCTGTGACTAATACTTCTGGGGCTGGCACTGTATTTGGGTAGCATTGTCTGGCACTCGTAATGGGGCACTGTGACTAATACTACTGGGACTGGCACTGGTTTTGGGTAGCATTGTCTGGCACTGGTAATGGGGCACTGTGACTAATACTACTGGGGCTGGCACTGGTTTTGGGTAACATTGGCACTGGTAATGGGGCACTGTGTCTAATACTGCTGGAGCTGGCAGTGGTTTTGGGTAACATTGTCTGGCACTGGTAATGGGGCACTGTGACTAATACTGCTGGGGCTGGCACTGTATTTGGGTAGCATTGTCGGGCACTGGTAATGGGGCGCTGTGACTAAAACTGCTGGGGCTGGCACTGGTTTTGGGTAACATTGTCTGGCACTGGTATTGGGGCGCTGTGACTAATACCGCTGGGGCTGGCACTGGTTTTCGGTAACATTGTCTGGCACTGGTATTGGGGCGCTGTGACTAATACTGCTGGGGCTGGCACTGTATTTGGATATCATTGTCTGGCACTGGTATTGGGGCGCTGTGACTAATACTGCTGGGGCTGGCACTGTATTTGGGTAACATTGTCTGGCACTGGTAATGGGGCGCTGTGATTAATACTGCTGCGGCTGGCACTGTATTTGGGTAGCATTGTCTGGCACTGGTAATGGGGCACTGTGATTAATACTACTGGAGCTGGCACTGGTTTTGGGTAACATTGTCTGGCACTGGTATTGGGGCGCTGTGACTAATACTGCTGGGGCTGGCACTGTATTTGGATATCATTGTCTGGCACTGGTAATGGGGCGCTGTGATTAATACTGCTGCGGCTGGCACTGTATTTGGGTAGCATTGTCTGGCACTGGTAATGGGGCACTGTGACTAATACTACTGGAGCTGGCACTGGTTTTGGGTAACATTGTCTGGCACTGGTAATGAGTCGCTGTGACTAATACTGCTGGGGCTGGCACTGGTTTTGGGTAACATTGTCTGGTAATGGGGCACTGTGACTAATACTACTGGGGCTGGCACTGGTTTTGGGTAGCATTGTCTGGTACTGGTAATGGGGCACTGTGACTAATACTGGAGCTGGCACTGGTTTTGGGTAACATTGTCTGGCACTGGTAATGAGTCGCTGTGACTAATACTGCTGGGGCTGGCACTGGTTTTGGGTAACATTGTCTGGCACTGGTATTGGGGCGCTGTGACTAATACTTCTGGGGCTGGCACTCTATTTGGGTAGCATTGTCTGGCACTCGTAATGGGGCACTGTGACTAATACTACTGGGACTGGCACTGGTTTTGGGTAACATTGTCTGGCACTGGTAATGGGGCACTGTGACTAATACTACTGGGGCTGGCACTGGTTTTGGGTAACATTGGCACTGGTAATGGGGCACTGTGACTAATACTGCTGGAGCTGGCACTGGTTTTGGGTAACATTGGCACTGGTAATGGGGCGCTGTGACTAATACTGCTGGGGCTGGCACTGTATTTGGGTAGCATTGTCTGGGACTGGTAATGGGGCGCTGTGACTAATACTGCTGGGGCTGGCACTGGTTTTGGGTAACATTGTCTGGCACTGGTATTGGGGCACTGTGACTAATACCGCTGGGGCTGGCACTGTATTTGGGTAGCATTGTCTGGCACTGGTAATGGGGCACTGTGACTAATACTACTGGGGCTGGCACTGGTTTTGGGTAACATTGGCACTGGTAATGGGGCACTGTGACTAATACTGCTGGAGCTGGCACTGGTTTTGGGTAACATTGGCACTGGTAATGGGGCACTGTGACTAATACTGCTGGAGCTGGCACTGGTTTTGGGTAACATTGGCACTGGTAATGGGGCGCTGTGACTAATACTGCTGGGGCTGGCACTGTATTTGGGTAGCATTGTCTGGGACTGGTAATGGGGCGCTGTGACTAATACTACTGGGGCTGGCACTGGTTTTGGGGAACTATGGTCGTCACCCATGAATACAAGCATCCTAAGAGTCTGTATATTTGGAAATATTCTCCAGCCGCCTCAGACCCCAGTAATGAGCGGACATTTGCTTTGTGCAGGAAGAAGATGAAGGTGAGAAAGCGAAGGAGGTGACGGTGGAGCGGCGGCTGAGCCCAGAGGCTGTAAGTACAATCCTGAAAAACCAAGTGACAACTCGAGAGGGAGCGATAATGATGCGTGTGGTTGTCAGTGTCGCCCTACACGTGCCCAGGACTTAAAGTGTTAAGAGTGTTCTTTCCCTTTAAAGAAAAGTCAGTGTTAACTATTTATGGTGTCTCTTTGTCTCTTTGTTTTTTTCTCTACCTTTTATTAAGGCAGAGGCAACGACACACTACAAGGACAAAAAAAGCCCGGGGTCAGGGAGGGCGAGCTGTGACCACCAAAATGTAGATGTTCCATATGGACCTAACTGCGTGTTCACATCCAGAGCTTTTAATGCGTTTTCTGGGTCCAGACTGTATTGTTTGCATGCTTGCTTTGTGGATAGCCCCTTTAAATTATTTTGGACACCGGTCACAACCAGAGCTGCAATCAAAATTCTGCAGCCCCTATAAATTATTTTTTTTTAATCCAGTCACAACCATGACACTCTCACGCATTTTATCTGATGGATTAAAGGGGAACTCCAGCCGTTGCATAATGTTATACCAGTAAATCCTATGTAGGAGACTTAAAATCAAAATTTTAGAATTAAAAAGTATGGGGTGTGCAGACTTTATTTTTATTGTTTTCCCAAGATGCATCATTATTCCATCTTGTGGGCAGAGCTTCATTGTCACCTGACAAATCTAAAATTAATGTGGTTGCATAAGTGTGGACACCCTCTTATAACAGGGCATGTGGTTGTGTACACTCATGATACATGGTAGTCAGTGCACGGCCGCCATCATTTACAGTGATTCTGATTCGCCACATATAAAGTTTCGCTGTTCTAGGAGGACTTTCCTGACATTTTCTTAGGTGGATTTTACAGTAAAATCCATGGTCTGTAAACAGCTGACAACACAGCAAAGGGATCTCATCATGGAAAGTGATCAGTCAGGATAAGGGGGCAAAAAATATTTCCAAGGCATTAGATCTACCACGGAGCACTGTGAAGCTGTCGCTAGTGACGTTAGCTACAACTGGACATCTCTAATGAAAAGACTAGAAGAAAATTAGTCTGATAGGCCGACAACAGTAAAGGAGCTGCAGGAATTTCTGACGAGTACTGGTTGTGTTCTGCATGTGACAATAATCTCCCATATTCTTCATATATCCAGCCTGTGAGATAGAGGTGGCAAGACAGAAACCTTTTCTTACAAAGGAAAACATCGGAGTCTGGCTATGTTTTACCAAACCCTACATCAAGTCTGACAAAACTATGTTAAGGCCATAATTCCAAATGGTAAAAAGTCAACACTGCTCATCACCAAGAGAACACCATACCCACAGTGAGGCATGGTGGCCAAGGTGGAAATTTTTGGCCATAATTCCAAAAGGTGAAAAGTCAACACCAAGAGAACACCATACCCAAAGTGAGGCATGGTGGAGGTGGCATTAGGTTTTGGGGCTGTTTTTCGATAGCTGGAACTAGGGTTTTAGTCATTGTGGGAAGAATTCCATACAGTTCCGAAAATCGGTCAATTTTGCAACAAAACCTTCAGACCTCTACTGAAAACCTGAAGAGGAATTTCAGCGGGCGATGGCTACCTCCAAATCAGCGAGAGAATGGCTTGACCAGAGCCTGGGAATAGCTAAGTGGTAAATTTATGGGTAATATGAAGAGGGCACTATACACATGAGATGTCCCCCGCAATCCGACAGATGTAGAGCTACAGCAAAGTATTAGTACAGTGGGGAAAAAAAGTATTTAGTCAGTCAGCAATAGTGCAAGTTCCACCACTTAAAAAGATGAGAGGCGTCTGTAATTTACATCATAGGTAGACCTCAACTATGGGAGACAAACTGAGAAAAAAAAATCCAGAAAATCACATTGTCTGTTTTTTTTCATTTTATTTGCATATTATGGTGGAAAATAAGTATTTGGTCAGAAACAAAATTTCATCTCCATACTTTGTGATATATCCTTTGTTGGCAATGACAGAGGTCAAACGTTTTCTGTAAGTCTTCACAAGGTTGCCACACACTGTTGTTGGTATGTTGGCCCATTCCTCCATGCAGATCTCCTCTAGAGCAGTGATGTTTTTGGCTTTTCGCTTGGCAACACGGACTTTCAACTCCCTCCAAAGGTTTTCTATAGGGTTGAGATCTGGAGACTGGCTAGGCCACTCCAGGACCTTGAAATGCTTCTTACGAATCCACTCCTTCGTTGCCCTGGCGGTGTGCTTTGGATCATTGTCATGTTGAAAGACCCAGCCACGTTTCATCTTCAATGCCCTTGCTGATGGAAGGAGGTTTGCACTCAAAATCTCACGATACATGGCCCCATTCATTCTTTCATGTACCCGGATCAGTCGTCCTGGCCCCTTTGCAGAGAAACAGCCCCAAAGCATGATGTTTCCACCACCATGCTTTACAGTAGGTATGGTGTTTGATGGATGCAACTCGGTATTCTTTTTCCTCCAAACACGACAAGTTGTGTTTCTACCAAACAGTTCCAGTTTGGTTTCATCAGACCATAGGACATTCTCCCAAAACTCCTCTGGATCATCCAAATGCTCTCTAGCAAACTTCAGATGGGCCCGGACATGGACAGGCTTAAGCAGTGGGACACGTCTGGCACTGCAGGATCTGAGTCCATGGTGGCGTAGTGTGTTACTTATGGTAGGCCTTGTTACATTGGTCCCAGCTCTCTGCAGTTCATTCACTAGGTCCCCCCGCGTGGTTCTGGGATTTTTGCTCACCGTTCTTGTGATCATTCTGACCCCACGGGGTGGGATTTTGCGTGGAGCACCAGATCGAGGGAGATTATCAGTGGTCTTGTATGTCTTCCATTTTCTAATTATTGCTCCCACAGTTGATTTCTTCACTCCAAGCTGGTTGGCTATTGCAGATTCAGTCTTCCCAGCCTGGTGCAGGGCTACAATTTTGTTTCTGGTGTCCTTTGACAGCCCTTTGGTCTTCACCATAGTGGAGTTTGGAGTCAGACTGTTTGAGGGTGTGCACAGGTGTCTTTTTATACTGATAACAAGTTTAAACAGGTGCAATTACTACAGGTAATGAGTGGAGGACAGAGGAGACTCTTAAAGAAAAAGTTACAGGTCTGTGAGAGCCAGAAATCTTGATTGCTTGTTTCTGACCAAATACTTATTTTCCACCATAATATGCAAATAAAATGAAAAAAAAACAGACAATGTGATTTTCTGGATTTTTTTTTCTCAGTTTGTCTCCCATAGTTGAGGTCTACCTATGATGTAAATTACAGACGCCTCTCATCTTTTTAAGTGGTGGAACTTGCACTATTGCTGACTGACTAAATACTTTTTTTCCCCACTGTATATGGGTGTGCAGATTTATGCAAACACATTATTTTGACTTCTTTTTCTTTCTGCACCATAATGATCTCTGTTTATTTTTTCGATGGATTTGTACGGATGGAGCCGCACTACTCGGCTGGAATTCTCCTTTATCCTGATCCTCTTTTGCTTCCAGACATCTCATGAAGCCGAATATTAAGGTTTATTATTAGGAAAAGGATTCCTCCTGCTGAGCCTCTGAGGACGTGTGTGCCCAATATTCGGTTTTGCATGCCGTGATGACGGAGCTTGTAATGTGATGTGATTGCTACCATTAAGCCCTGATAACATTCTGGGTGACAGCCAGTAACGGCCCTTATTACATTGCCCCCTAGTGGTTGTCGCCCAGTTTTTTTACAGACCCTTCTTCCCTTTTCTTCTGGGAGCTAAAGAACATATTTTATATTTATCTGCTCTCATCCTGCGGGAAGGAATCGGTGGCGGTAAGAAATGCTTTTTTTTGTGACCTATAGATAAAGAATACAATTTCTAGCTCCCTGCAGCCACCACTAGAGGGAGCTCAGGAGCTTACTGCAGACTGTGTTCTCATTGTCTTCAATGTATAACCTGTATGCAGTGAGCTCCCTCTAGTGGTGACTGCAGTCACACTACATCTATACAGGGGATTTGGAGCAGTGCATCAGACAAACTGATCCAATCACTAGCAAGGAGATATAATGAACCTGACTACCATTCTATTGATTATACCTCTATAGGAATATCTAAAAAGCTGAAAACTAAGAAATGGTTATATAAAATGCTTCACATTTACCAGAGATTCTTGACGGCTCATTGAATAATAGATCCTCCAATATCTACTTATGGATAATTACCATCATTCTTACTTTGGAGCCTGTGGGTGTGCTAATCACTGGTTACACTGCGCCATTGCTGACTCTCAGGACTTTCCATTTCTTATGACTTCTAGTTGCCAACTAGCAGCTGTTTCTAAACTAAACTCCCATCATGGTCCGAGAGCTAAAGAGGACAAGAGGTCCGGTTATGCAGATGATTTACAAATCTTTAACTTTTTAGGCAAAACTCGGCTCCATCCGGAGGCTGCAAAACCTTCAAAAGGTTTCCAAAAAAAACAGGCTGACCAAGCAGCAGAGGGCGCCTCTCTACCAAGACCTAAGCGCGAAGAAGGTCTGTATACTGTGCAAGGTTTACTGATCGGGACATTGCCAAGCATATACTACCGTAGCTGTTACCCTCTACGTCCGTCAGTGTGGTGGATAACCGTATCTGGCAAGGGTGATCCGTGAGCCAGAACAGTGCCAGGAATCCTGATTGTCATGAGATATAGTATTCAAGGCAGGATGCATTGCTTGCCACTCCAAAATAATACTGTCATTGCAGTGAATAAATAATACCTCCATAAAATATCCAAATAATACTGACATACTATGAAAAAAAATACCTCCATACCATATCCAAATAATTAGGAATGCCTCTATACAGTATTCAAATACTACTATACAAAGAATAAATAATACTGCCATATAGGTTCCAAATAATACAGGTATACAAAGAATAAATAATGCCTCCATTCGGTATTGAAAAACTACCATACCAAGAATAAATAATACCTCTATACAGTACCAAACACTACTGCTATAAAAGGGATAGATAATACCTCTATACAGTACTAAAATACTACCATACCAAGAGTAAATAATATTTTTTTGCTGGAAGAAAACTGATGTTTATGGCCAAATGGTACTTGGATAACGAATAATACTGCCATATAGTATCTAAGTATTGCCATATAGCCATCACCATTTATACCGCCATGTTCTGCTAAATAGTGCCAAGTCCATTTAGGATTGATTATAATGTTGGTAGCCAGTGCGGGCCTGTGAGAAATGGGTTCCTGACGGCCCTGACCCCCCGCTGGCCTTGACACCCCGCTATAAGACAATCTGTCACAAAGCAGCTTTACTAACATGGTGTGTGGACACCAGAGGGCAACATAATATCAATGCTTCCTTCTCGGGCTTCGCAGACTTTTGACCCCGTGTCTGTGTGACAGGTCTCCGTGATCTACCTGGTGTTCAACGCCAAAGGAGAAGTCATCACAACCAAGGTGAGTCCAGGGGCCGGGAACGGCTGACAACCCTATACACCCCATGGAAGGTATATATGGCTGCTGATGTCGACCTGCTCCTGAGGGTGGCGCTCTAGGTGCAGAATGGATTAGAGGGTCAACGATCTTCATCTTCCTGCAGATGGAGTCCTTGCATTTAGGAAAAGTCTTTCTGTCCAAAGGCCAAGGACAGTTTCACCCTCCATTAGGCTGGAGACATGATGTCCATCTCAAGAACAATGGTTTATATTCCAACAGCTCAGGGGTTGTGTACAGATCTCACCTGCAGGGGGTCTCTGATAGCTCACCTGCAGGGGGTGATCAGAAGCACAAAGGGTCCATGGACAGACAAGCGCCCTCCTGCCTCACAGGGTTAATGATGTAACATACTGTAACAACACAGATTACAGGTATTGTCCTTGTTGGCTTCCTACATTCCCAAATATGAGATTTTAACGTATGATGTCCCTTATTTCCATCCATCATGTAAAATCTGTTTTTCATAGGGATTACCGATCCCTATCTTGAGGTTGCTTGGTTCCTTCCTTAGGGGTCCGTGTCATCAGGCCAGTTGGTTCCTTAGTTGTTCATGTCATCAGGCCGGTTGGTTCCTTAGGGTCCGTGTCATCAGGCCGGTTGGTTCCTTAAGGGTCCATGTCATCAGGTCGGTTGGATCCTTAGTTGTTCATGTCATTAGGCCGGTTGATTCCATAGGGATCTGTGTCATCAGGCCGGTTGGTTCCTTAGGGATCTGTGTCACCAGGCCGGTTGGTTCCTTAGGGGTCCGTGTCATCAGGCCGGTTGGTTCCTTAGGGATCCGTGTCATCAGGCCGGTTGGTTCCTTAGGGGTCCGTGTCATCAGGCCGGTTGGTTCCTTAGGGATCTGTGTCATCAGGCCGGTTGGTTCCTTAGGGGTCCGTGTCATCAGGCCGGTTGGTTCCTTAGGGATCTGTGTCACCAGGCCGGTTGGTTCTTTAGGGATCTGTGTGACCAGGCCGGTTGGTTCTTTAGGGGTCAGTGTCATCAGGCCGGTTAGTTCTTAGGGATCTGTGTGATCAGGCCAGTTGGTTCCTTAGGGATCCGTATCATCAGATTAGTTGACTGACCCTTATGACAAGGTCTGTTGTTTCCTTAGGGATCACTGATCCCTATCACTAGGTTGTTTGGTTTCTTAGGGATCCGTATCATCGGGTCAGTTGGTCCATTAGAGATCATTGATGCCTATGATGAGGTACGTTGGATCCTATCACCAGGTTGGTTGGTTCCTTAGAGATCATTGATCCCTATGACTAGGTCCGTTGGTTCCTTGGGGACCACCGATCCCTATCACCAGGTTGGTTGGTTCTTTTGGGATCACTGATCCCTATGACGAGGTCTGTTTTTTCCTTACGGATCACTGATCCCTATCACCAGGTCGGTTGGTTATTGTGCTCATATCACATAATCTACCTCTGATTCCTTCCTTGTATCTGATCTGTATTTTTCTGTATTTTGACCATTTTTCCATATTTCACCCCAGTCGCTCTCTGGTGCCAGGAGCCAGGATGTCGTCAATATAACGGGCACCTTTAATGGTGAGTAAATGCCGCCACTCCGATCCCAATCCTCGTCCAACACGCTTTTTTTTTTTTTTTTTTACATTAGTAAACCCGAAGTCATGCACTCTGTCACTTTTGCATTTTGTAGCTATTTTTGTCACTTACTGGGGAAATGTCCTTTAATATGACTTTTACTCCTGCAGATGATACTGAATATTGGGGTTGCTTTTTTATTTTCCCAGGTTTTAACTGGAAAAGACCTCTCCCAATATTTAAGAATCTCTTCTCCCAACGAGTCCCGTGCGATAACATCCTAGAGCCGTGCTGTTATTATGTCGGCTCCGACAACAACGAGTCCTTCAGGCCAAATACCGCCAGCCATGAGTGCGAGGACGGCTCTGGTGATGGAGCACAGGAATTGGGTAGGTACGATAAAGGGTGTCAGTCACAAAGTAGCCTATTAAATCACTGTACGTTGTATACGGCACACAGTCCCCCCTTCCCAAATCCAGCTACAGTAATTGCAGAAATAGGTGGGGAGAGGAGGGGGATGCAGCTGCAGCTTTCCACCTAGTTTTTCAAGGTGGAGTCAAAGCAGTGTTGGAGAAATGTGATAGGCTCAGAGCAATCGTGAATAGCCTGCCTACCAAGTGCTGAAACGGGGCTTCAGGGTCACCACTAGGGGGAGCGCACTACATACAGATTTGTTCAGCTCCCATTGACTTCAATGGATGAGGTATAAATCCGAAAGCCCAAGAGAAAAATTGGAAACAGAGAATCAAAAAAGATGGACGGAATTAAAGTTATAGATAAGGGGCCCATGACCTTTTATTGTAGCGGACCCTGAAAATGATCAGTCGGCCCCTGCATTAAACCGAAAGTAAATTTGTAGAGAATTGTGATTTTGTTACTGCAGGATAGCGACACAGCAGAGACCACCTATCTGGGCTGTGTCAATAGACGGGGCTTAGTTATAGTCCTATTTTATCAGCTTTATAGGGTTTGCAGTGGGGGGAGGTTTCTGCTGCAGTAAGTTGTCTCCTAGCCAGATACATAGCGGCCCGAGAGCTGCGTATAGACTCTGCTGAGATCCACGAATTCAGCCATTGTCTAGGGTCTAGGAAAACTAGGGAATAAAAGATACAAAAATGGGTTCACGATGCTGAAGTTGGAAACTTTTACTGATGGGAATAAGTTACTAGTTTGTATTAAGAGTTAAAGGGGTTTGTCTGGCCTCAGGCTTCAAGTCTGCAGTCATTTTAAAGGGGTCATCCAGTCTCAGGCTGCAAGTCTGCAGTTACTCTAAAGGGGTCGTCCGGCCTCAGGCTACAAGTCTGCAGTCACTCTAAAGGGGTCGTCCGGCCTCAGGCTACAAGTCTGCAGTCACTCTAAAGGGGTCGTCCGGCCTCAGGCTACAAGTCTGCAGTCACTCTAAAGGGGTCGTCTGGCCTCAGGCTACAAGTCTGCAGTCATTTTAAAGGGGTCATCCAGTCTCAGGCTACTCAGGCTGCAAGTCTGCAGTCACTCTAAAGTTGTCGTCCAGCCTCAAGCTACAAGTCTGCAGTCATTTTAAAGGGGTCATCCAGTCTCAGGCTGCAAGTCTGCAGTCACTCTAAAGGGGTCGTCCGGCCTCAGGCTACAAGTCTGCAGTCACTCTATGTGACTATGTGAATGCAGACTTGTGAATCCAGCCGCAGTGCGCTTAGTGAGAATCCTCCGGTGCCTGCAACAGAAGCATTGGTCGTGTGACAGTGAATATGTGATTTACATACTACCGACCACATTCCAACTACACTGTGTCCCTTCTAGTCGGGATGTGGCTGGAACTATGAAAATCACATACTCGCGGTCGCTGCTGGCGCCGGAGAATCCTCGCATCGTGCAGCGCGTGTATATGGAACCAGCTTCAGCATCGTGATGGATTTGCCGATGGCAGCCGATTCCACATTGTGCCTTTCTAGCTGTGGTCAGTCGTAGTTTCCCCAGATCTCGCACTGAGCCGGATGACGGAAGAGCCGGGATCAGACGGTCTTGTCCGGTTTCGTGGCAGAGGATATTATTTACTGTTTATTGTGATATTGCGAGCAATCACTTGACATGACGTTTGATTTGTTTTTTAAGTGAAAATCTCATTCCCGCCTCCTGTACACGACCCGCCGCCGCTCTGCCGGTAAGTGACGCGTCTCACACAATCATCTGCTATGTGGAATAACACATTTATTATTATGTTATTGTTATATTATTATTATCATCATTATTATCATTAGATCACTTAGACTAGTTAAAAAGTAAAATAAAGTAATAAAAGTGACATCCGTAATATAATAATTAAAATAATAATATAATATATATATATTATTTATTTTTTTTGTTTTTTGTTTTTTAGCTCTAAAAAATTCTGGTCTGGGGAACTTCTTTTAGAAAAGGACATGAAGGGACGTGTGCTGCCTTCACATGTGAGAGCAACCGAATCTGCTCCACCTGCGGTGTGTCCTGCGCCTCTGAAGGCTCGGGATCAGTCTGGTAAGAGGACCGGAGAGACAGTTGACCCGTGTACAAAAACCATAATTGTAGTATTATTATTATTTATTATTATAGCGCCATTTATTCCATGGCGCTTTACATGTGAGGAGGGTATACATAATACATACAAGTACAGTAATCTTAAACAATACAACTCACGACTGGTCCAGAATGAGAGAGGACCCTGCCCGCGAGGGCTCACAATCTACAAGGGATGGGTGAGGATACAGTAGGCGAGGGTAGAGCTGGTCGTGCAGCGGTTTGGTGGATCGGTGGTCACTGCAGGTTGTAGGCTTGTCGGAAGAGGTCGGTCTTCAGGTTTCTTTTGAAGGTTTCCATGGTAGGCGAGAGTCTGATATGTTGGGGTAGAGAGTTCCAGAGTAGGGGGGAAGCGCAGGAGAAATCTTGTGTGTGATTGTGGGAAGAGGAGATAAGAGGGGAGTACAGGAGGACATCTTGTGAGGATCGGAGGTTTCGTGCAGGTAAGTACCGGGAGACGAGGTCACAGATGTATGGAGGAGACAGGTTGTGGATGGCTTTGTATGTCATGGTTAAGGTTTAGTTTATGCAAAACACAAGCCGCGGAGACACCATCACATGTTTCTCAACGCAAGCAATGACTAGCCAGGTCTTTCCCCGGGAAGGAACAACCACGGGAAGGTCAGTCTCCAATGAAGGAAACCACCTATGCCAAAACATGGTATCCATCCACAGACAGCTGTTTCGGGGTATTGCCCCTCATCAGTGTGGAGTAGGAAACTGGCTAGTAGGAGCAATGCCTAGTAGAAGACTGTGAAAAATGCGGAGACACCATCACATGCTTCTCAACGCAGTGATTCTAGAGCAAAGCCCCCATCCCTTATGGAAAATATGCAAAACACAAGCCGCGGAGACACCATCACATGTTTCTCAACGCAAGCAATGACTAGCCAGGTCATTGCTTGCGTTGAGAAGCATGTGATGGTGTCTCCGCAGTGTTGGATGTTGATCTCCATGAGTTCATTCAACCTCATCTTCACAGTCTTTTACTAGGCATAGCTCCTACCAGCCAGTTTCCTACTCCACACTGATGAGGGGCAATACCCTGAAACAGCTGTCTGTGGATGGATACCATGTTTTGGCATAGGTGGTTTCCTTCATTGGAGACTGCCCTTCCCGTGGTTGTTCCTTCCCGGGGAAAGACCTGGCTGGTCATTGCTTGCGTTGAGAAACGTGATGGTGTCTCCGCGGCTTGTGTTTTGCATATTTTTACATATTTCCCATAAGGGATGGGGGCTTTGCTCTAGAATCACTGCGTTGAGAAACACGTGATGGTGTCTCCGCAGTGTTGGATGTTGATCTCCATGAGTTCATTCAACCTCATTTTTCACATGGTTAGGGTTTAGAACTGGACTGACAGAAGGGGGCGAGCTGAGGAGGTGGTGTGTGAGTGGGAGACGCTGAATGTACGGTCTGTTAAGGCCCCGTCTCACATAGCGAGATCGTTAGCGAGATCGCTGAAACATCACAGATTTTGTGACGCAACAGCGACCTCTTCAGCGATCTCGCTACGTATAACACATAGCGGCGACCGGCCCCCGCTGGATATCGCTGATCGTGCTCGAATGTTCCAGGCCATTTTTTGATCGTTGGTGTCCCGCTGGCCAGCATGCATCGCAGTGTTTGACGCCATAACAACGACGAGCGACCTCATTGGCAACTCGGAACTCACACCTATCAAGGTCTGAATCGTCAGAATAGCTGCTGTGTGACAAGGACCCAACGACCGCCGAGGTCGTTATACAGATCGCCGTATCGTTGCTGCGTCGTTGAGTAGATCTGCCTGTTTGACAGCTTACTAGCGGCCATGTAGCGACGCACCAGCGATCCTTACCAGATCATATCATTGTCGGGATCGCTGGTGCGTCGCTTGGTGTAACGGGAACCTTAGGTATGAGGAGATCCGGGATAGGGCCAAGTCTGTGATGCCGAGAGGTGAGAGAGTCTGTAGCAGGAGGGAATGGTCCACTGTGTCAAAGGCAGAGGACAGGTCCAGGAGGAGGAGGACAGAGTAATGTAGAAGGCAGAGGACAGGTCCAGGAGGAGGAGGACAGAGTAATGTAGAAGGCAGAGGACAGGTCCAGGAGGAGGACGACAGAGTAATGTAGAAGGTAGAGGACAGGTCCAGGAGGAGGAGGACAGAGTAAGGTAGAAGGCAGAGGACTGGTCCAGGAGGAGGAGGACAGAGTAATGTAGAAGGCAGAGGACAGGTCCAGGAGGAGGAGGACAGAGTAATGTAGAAGGCAGAGGACAGGTCCAGGAGGAGGAAGACAGAGTAATGTAGAAGGTAGAGGACAGGTCCAGAAGGAGGAGGACAGTAATGTAGAAGGCAGAGGAGAGGTCCAGGAGGAGGAGGACAGAGTAATGTAGAAGGCAGAGGACAGGTCCAGGAGGAGGAAGACAGAGTAATGTAGAAGGTTGAGGACAGGTCCAGAAGGAGGAGGACAGAGTAATGTAGAAGGCAGAGGAGAGGTCCAGGAGAAGGAGGACAGAGTAATGTAGAAGGCAGAGGACAGGTCCAGAAGGAGGAGGACAGAGTAATGTATAAGGTAGAGGACAGGTCCAGGAGGAGGAGCGCAGAGTAATGTAGAGGGCAGAGGACAGGTCCAGGAAGAGGAGCACAGAGTAATGTAGAACGCAGAGGACAGGTCCAGGAGGAGGAGCGCAGAGTAATGTAGAGGGCAGAGGACAGGTCCAGGAAGAGGAGCACAGAGTAATGTAGAAGGCAGAGGACAGGTCCAGGAGGAGGAGCACAGAGTAATGTAGAAGGCAGAGGACAGGTCCAGGAGGAGGAGGACAGAGTAATGTAGAAATCAGAGGACAGGTCCAGGAGGAGGAGCGCAGAGTAATGTAGAGGGCAGAGGACAGGTCCAGGAAGAGGAGCATAGAGTAATGTAGAAGGCAGAGGACAGGTCCAGGAGGAGGAGCACAGAGTAATGTAGAAGGCAGAGGAGAGCTCCAGGAGAAGGAGGACAGAGTAGTGTAGAAGGCAGAGGACAGGTCCAGGAGGAGGAGGACAGAGTAATGTAGAAGGTAGAGGACAGGTCTAGGAAGAGGAGGACAGAGTACTGTAGAAAGCAGAGGACAGGTCCAGGAGGAGGACAGAGTAACCTAGAAGGTAGAGGACAGGTTCAAGAGGAGGAGCACAGAGTAACGTAGAAGGCAGAGGACAGGCCCAGGAGGAGGAGCACAGAGTAATGTAGAAGGCAGAGGAGAGGTCCTGGAGGAGGAGGAAAGAGTAACGTAGGAAGCAAAGGACAGGTCCAGGAGGAGGAGCACAGAGTAACGTAGATGGCAGAGGACAGGTCCAGGAGGAGGAGCACAGAGTAAAATAGAAGGCAGAGGACAGGTCCAGGAGGAGGAGCACAGAGTAATGTAGAAGGTAGAGGACAGGTCCAGGAGGAAGAGCACAGAGCAGAGTAATGTAGAGGGAAGAGGACAGGTCCAGGAAGACGAGGACAGAGTAATGTAGGAGGTAGAGGACAGGTCCAGGAGGAGGACAGACTAGTGACGCTTGGCTTTGGTCATTGGTGACTAGTCAGGGCAGTTTCGGTGGAGTGGTGCGGTCAGAAGCCAGATTGTAAGAAGGAGCAGGAGGAGCGGTGGGAGGACAGTTCAAGATGGACGTGTTGTTTCGGTAGTTTGAAGGCGTAGGGGAGAAGAGAGATGGGGCGATAGCTGGGCGCAGAGGATGGGTGTGATCGAGCCATTATGAATGGTTCTGGGATTCTCAGCCTCCGCTTGCTGGCAATGGTTGGAAACATTTTTGTTCACACTCAAAGGCTGTAAATCTACACAACAAATACCTCTCACAGCTGAGGGATTGTCACAGTGTATCGGTGCAGGGAAACTGCATGGCAGCCACAGATAAATCGTCTAAACCAGATGCAATTGGAGCGAGTTCTCAGCTGTGAGGTGTTTGTTTTTCAGCCTATGTGTGTACACCAGAATGTTCTCATTCACTGACAGCGAGCGGGGTCCTTGAAAATGATCAGCAAAGTTTATTAGAAAGTTACAGAACTTCTCGTAATCCTTATTAATGGAGACCTAGAGGGGGCCGAGCATGACACCGGAATTCCGAAACATCTGGGGTCACGCTCCTCCCCCTCAGGACCTGTTCCGGGAATTCCGAAACATCCGGGGATCACGCTCCTCCCCCTCAGGACCTGTTCCTTTAAATAATTAAGCCAAATATTTGCTATTTGCTTAAGGTAATGTGGTGAAACGTAAAAGCAAAAAGAAGGGGGACGTCTCCTCTGCCCCCCAGAATAGCCCCGATCACAGAGGGGGCGGCCAGAAGGGAGAAATCGTAGACCACCCGAGACATGAGAAGGAGGAGACCCTCCTGCCAGCCGTGACTGCCTCTAGAGGAATGCCGACTTTGGGACCTGACATTCTGTACACCTCCGCTGCCATTGGAGGCGGGTACGTACTGGTTCTTAAAGGGATTGTTAACGGATGCATGAAACACCTCGAGTAACTGGAGAGATCGGACTTTATTGTGGAGACATCGGGGTGGTTTCATTTTGCAATTTCGTCCCCTTTTTTTTTAAAATTGTATTTACATTTGTATTACAATGTTTTATCACCTATAGGTCGGTGCAGAACATTTTACCCAAAATGACGTCCCACCCTCATACCTCACACAACTCTTCCGCCAGCACCCGGCCGCTGCCGCCCGCCAAAGTCAGAGGCCGTTCGCTTCATTCTACCAAAGGGGCAACACAGAAAAGGAAGCTGGGAAAGCTCATTGGTCCACAACCCCCGGAGGATCGTGTTCCTACCGACCATGCCAACCTGCCTGCCAACACCTGGAAGGACATCCTGATGGGGCTACAGATGGGCGAAGGGGGAGGGTCCAGAGACCGGCCCAGACCTGCACCCTCTAAGGGGCATCTTCTAAAAAGTGGGATTTCTAATGGGTTAGAGGGATGCACACAGAAATCTGGGCAGAGGGTCAGCCTGGTGCCTCTTCCAAAAACAGTCCCCTCATCCAGTGACTGGACCTTGAATCATGACTAAATTCATGACCCATTTCCTAGTGCGGACGCTCCACCACATGTAATATGGATGGCATACTCCAACTCCGATAGTGGTGCCCCCATAGCGGTCACGTGGCCTTAAACCATCGCAATCAGATGTTCTGCTCTGGTATCGGTAAGGTGTACCACTCTCGTATTGGTCAGGCGTACCGCACTTTCGTCGGCCAGGCGTACCGCACTTTCGTCGGCCAGGCGTACCGCACTTGCGTCGGCCAGGCGTACCGCACTTGGGTCGGCCAGGCATACCGCTCTTGGGTCGGCCAGGCGTACCGCTCTTGCGTCGGTGAGGCGTACCGCTCTTGTGTTGGCCAGGCGTACCTCTCTTGTGTCGGCCAGGCGTACCACTCTTGTGTCGGCCAGGCGCACGACTCTTGCGTCGGTCAGGCCGCTCTTGCGTCGGTCAGGCGTACCACTCTGGTGTAGTATTTGAGCAAAAAAAAGGCTGCAAATTTAAACATACATGAAATATATACATGAGATATTTACAGTGGGGAAAAAAAGTATTTAGTCAGTCAGCAATAGTGCAAGTTCCACCACTTAAAAAGATGAGAGGCGTCTGTAATTTACATCATAGGTAGACCTCAACTATGGGAGACAAACTGAGAAAAAAAAATCCAGAAAATCACATTGTCTGTTTTTTTTTTCATTTTATTTGCATATTATGGTGGAAAATAAGTATTTGGTCAGAAACAAGCAATCAAGATTTCTGGCTCTCACAGACCTGTAACTTCTTCTTTAAGAGTCTCCTCTTTCCTCCACTCATTACCTGTAGTAATGGCACCTGTTTAAACTTGTTATCAGTATAAAAAGACACCTGTGCACACCCTCAAACAGTCTGACTCCAAACTCCACTATGGTGAAGACCAAAGAGCTGTCAAAGGACACCAGAAACAAAATTGTAGCCCTGCACCAGGCTGGGAAGACTGAATCTGCAATAGCCAACCAGCTTGGAGTGAAGAAATCAACTGTGGGAGCAATAATTAGAAAATGGAAGACATACAAGACCACTGATAATCTCCCTCGATCTGGTGCTCCACGCAAAATCCCACCCCGTGGGGTCAGAATGATCACAAGAACGGTGAGCAAAAATCCCAGAACCACGCGGGGGGACCTAGTGAATGAACTGCAGAGAGCTGGGACCAATGTAACAAGGCCTACCATAAGTAACACACTACGCCACCATGGACTCAGATCCTGCAGTGCCAGACGTGTCCCACTGCTTAAGCCTGTACATGTCCGGGCCCGTCTGAAGTTTGCTAGAGAGCATTTGGATGATCCAGAGGAGTTTTGGGAGAATGTCCTATGGTCTGATGAAACCAAACTGGAACTGTTTGGTAGAAACACAACTTGTCGTGTTTGGAGGAAAAAGAATACTGAGTTGCATCCATCAAACACCATACCTACTGTAAAGCATGGTGGTGGAAACATCATGCTTTGGGGCTGTTTCTCTGCAAAGGGGCCAGGACGACTGATCCGGGTACATGAAAGAATGAATGGGGCCATGTATCGTGAGATTTTGAGTGCAAACCTCCTTCCATCAGCAAGGGCATTGAAGATGAAACGTGGCTGGGTCTTTCAACATGACAATGATCCAAAGCACACCGCCAGGGCAACGAAGGAGTGGCTTTGTAAGAAGCATTTCAAGGTCCTGGAGTGGCCTAGCCAGTCTCCAGATCTCAACCCTATAGAAAACCTTTGGAGGGAGTTGAAAGTCCGTGTTCCCAAGCGAAAAGCCAAAAACATCACTGCTCTAGAGGAGATCTGCATGGAGGAATGGGCCAACATACCAACAACAGCGTGTGGCAACCTTGTGAAGACTTACAGAAAACGTTTGACCTCTGTCATTGCCAACAAAGGATATATCACAAAGTATTGAGATTAAATTTTGTTTCTGACCAAATACTTATTTTCCACCATAATATGCAAATAAAATGAAAAAAAACAGACAATGTGATTTTCTGGATTTTTTTTTCTCAGTTTGTCTCCCATAGTTGAGGTCTACCTATGATGTAAATTACAGACGCCTCTCATCTTTTTAAGTGGTGGAACTTGCACTATTGCTGACTGACTAAATACTTTTTTGCCCCACTGTATGTATTATTTAGCGCAAGGCCAATCTCCCATAATAATTGTTTGTTGCCCCCTCACCAAAAAAATATGTGTAAATATGACTTCCTCTTTTCGTGTCTCGTGATTTCCTCTCCGCCACATCCCAGGAACGCTCCCATTGACTTAGCGTGTAGAAGGTTAGCTGCATTCTTGGCACATTGCAGATATTCTGCCTTACCGGGTCTGTGGTGAAACGTTCAGCATGTAATTGGTGACATTTGTCTACCGGCAGCCTCCACTAGAGGGAGCCCAGGAGCTGAGCGCATACACTTTATACATTGCACTCCATAATAAATCTGTCTTCAGTGAGCTCCTCCTACTGGTGGCTGACAGAATTTCATTATTTTTTTTTGGTGTAGAGGATTTAGAGCTCTGTATCAGAACATAGACTGAGGGTAAAAGGTGGAGATTTCACTAATGTTCTTCATATTTATCCTGCATTATGCCCACACTTTAATCACTTAGGACAGCCTGATTCATTATGGGGGGGCTTGCATTGAATTTTTATGTCTGAAAAATGCACAAAGGAGACAAACTCCCAGCAAAACCTAATAAAGAAATCTACCTTTTTATCCCAGTTGTCATTTTTCTTTATTTTTTTTGTCACTCTCAAAAATTTCTCAAATCGGTCTACAGATCTGTCTTCAGTGAAAGATCAAATTACACCTGAGCCAAGAAGTCTACGGCGAGCGGAGAGAACATGCAAAGAGAGAATGCTGGGGCCACTAGTGCGGAAGGAAAGGCTGATACCTAAAATAGTACAAGTCCTGTAATGGCCAGCGTCTTCAGCCGCTCACCTGCTTACTGATGGTTTCCACATAACCAACCATGTCTTCTACACTATAGAAAACTGAGCCACAACCCTGTACTGCCCATCCCCTCCGCCGGGCTCAGCCATGTATACACATAGAGGAGGGGATTCTCCAGGGTTACCACTGTGACCGCAGGTGATGTCTGTGACTGACTGCTCTCCCCTATCTGTGACCTCAGGTGATGTCTGTGATTGACTGCTCTCCCCTATCTGTGACTGAAGGTGGTGTCTGTGATTGGCTGCTCTACCCTGTCTGTGACTGCAGGTGATGTCTGTGATTGGCTGCTCTACCCTATCTGTGACTGCAGGTGATGTCTGTGATTGTCGGCTCTCCCCTATCTGTGACTGCGGGTGATGTCTGTGATTGGCGGCTCTCCCCTATCTGTGACCGCAGGTGATGTCTGTGATTGGCTGCTCTACCCTATCTGTGACTGCAGGTGATGTCTGTGATTGGCGGCTCTCCCCTATCTGTGACTGCAGGTGATGTCTGTGATTGTCGGCTCTCCCCTATCTGTGACTGCGGGTGATGTCTGTGATTGGCGGCTCTCCCCTATCTGTGACCGCAGGTGATGTCTGTGATTGGCTGCTCTACCCTATCTGTGACTGCAGGTGATGTCTGTGATTGGCGGCTCTCCCCTATCTGTGACTGCAGGTGATGTCTGTGATTGTCGGCTCTCCCCTATCTGTGACTGAAGGTGGTGTCTGGTCTGTGATTGGCTGCTCTACCCTATCTGTGACTGCAGGTGATGTCTGTGATTGGCTGCTCTACCCTATCTGTGACTGCAGGTGATGTCTGTGATTGGCGGCTCTCCCCTATCTGACTGCAGGTGATGTCTGTGATTGGCGGCTCTCCCCTATCTGTGACTGCAGGTGATGTCTGTGATTGGCGGCTCTCCCCTATCTGTGACTGCAGGTGATGTCTGTGATTGGCGGCTCTCCCCTATCTGTGACCGCTGATGATGTCTGTGATTGGTGGCTCTCCCCTATCTGTGACTGCGGGTGATGTCTGTGATTGGCGTCTCTTCCCTATCTGTGACCGCAGGTGATGTCTGTGATTGGCGGCTCTCCCCTATCTGTGACCGCAGGTGATGTCTGTGATTGGCGGCTCTCCCCTATCTGTGACTGCAGGTGATGTCTGTGATTGGCGTCTCTTCCCTATCTGTGACTGCAGGTGATGTCTGTGATTGGCGGCTCTCCCCTATCTGTGACTGCAGGTGATGTCTGTGATTGGCGGCTCTCCCCTATCTGTGACTGCGGGTGATGTCTGTGATTGGCGTCTCTTCCCTATCTGTGACCGCAGGTGATGTCTGTGATTGGCGGCTCTCCCCTATCTGTGACCGCTGATGATGTCTGTGATTGGTGGCTCTCCCCTATCTGTGACTGCGGGTGATGTCTGTGATTGGCGGCTCTCCCCTATCTGTGACTGCGGGTGATGTCTGTGATTGGCGGCTCTCCCCTATCTGTGACCGCTGATGATGTCTGTGATTGGTGGCTCTCCCCTATCTGTGACTGCAGGTGATGTCTGTGATTGGCGGCTCTCCCCTATCTGTGACTGCGGGTGATGTCTGTGATTGGCGTCTCTTCCCTATCTGTGACCGCAGGTGATGTCTGTGATTGGCGGCTCTCCCCTATCTGTGACTGCAGGTGATGTCTGTGATTGGCGGCTCTCCCCTATCTGTGACTGCAGGTGATGTCTGTGATTGGCGTCTCTTCCCTATCTGTGACCGCAGGTGATGTCTGTGATTGGCGTCTCTTCCCTATCTGTGACCGCAGGTGATGTCTGTGATTGGCGGCTCTCCCCTATCTGTGACCGCTGATGATGTCTGTGATTGGTGGCTCTCCCCTATCTGTGACTGCAGGTGATGTCTGTGATTGGCGTCTCTTCCCTATCTGTGACCGCAGGTGATGTCTGTGATTGGCGTCTCTTCCCTATCTGTGACCGCAGGTGATGTCTGTGATTGGCGGCTCTCCCCTATCTGTGACTGCAGGTGATGTCTGTGATTGGCGGCTCTCCCCTATCTGTGACTGCAGGTGATGTCTGTGATTGGCGGCTCTCCCTTATCTGTGACCGGTGACAGCTGATAATCCAGCGCTGACGGCGGCCGCTCACATGACCCTAGCGGAGGAGCACCGATCACATCTGCCGGCGGTGAGTTCTCCCGGACTTATTCCATATCCTATTCCTCACCCATCTATTCGGGCTGTTCTTAGTATTAACCCCTGCCGTGCTGCTGCCGCCTGCATTTGTGGCTTCTTTTATTACATATAGTCAGTTTCCAGACTGCTGGGAGTTGTAGTTTTCCAATATCCACAGTTTGGAGACCGCCGTCCTTATAGGTTCCGTTATAATTTTTATTTTTATGGTGGATTAATTTATCCGGACCGGCATGGATGTCTGTCGCCCAGACACGTCCTGTTTTTATTTGCTCTTGCTCAGACTTAGGCTTTTTCCTTTTTGGATCCAATCCCAGTCTTGGGAAAAAATAAAAACATCCGCCATATGGTGCCGAAGCGCGCTGTGTTCATCATCCGGTAGTAAAATAGACGGGTCAATAGTGACCAGCCCCAAAGTGGCCACAAAATAACAAATGCGCGGCCTACATGTTCCCACCACCAGATGGCGCCACTGATTTAAAGGAGCAGATGTATATAAAGGTATAACCGCGTCATATTAGATCTGATTTCCTTTCTCCTGCTGAGAGTTGTAGTTACACTCTGACCGGAGTTGTAGTTCTGAAGTCTCTGAAGGTACACGGTGTTGATTTAAAGGGATCTGAACTTTGGCTCCTTGGTCTTTGCCATTGGCAAACCTGCTCACCCCAGCTAAGAATGCAAAACACATCTGTACTCTGCCCTTTACTGAGGATTCGTGCTTGTGTTATTAGGATGGACCTACAAGGTGATGGGGGCAAAGTGCACGACTGTGGGGGGAGCGCTAGAATTGATTTCCATCATATTCCTGGTATTTACCCACAGTGACCACTAGGTGGCACCTTGTGCCCCTTTATTTGGCTGTATGTGTTGAGCTCCCTCTAGTGGTGTCCGCAATCAGAATTTTTGTTAAGAGCAGAACTTTGTTGTACTTAACATAAAGCTGATAATTCACCATTATCTAATCACATGAGTAAAGGGTCCGCAGTGCCCCAGCAGGTGATACATACCTGACACAGCGTCGTAATCTAGGCAGAGGCTGTGCCTGGTATTACAGCATCTAATCCCTATTAAAGTAAATGGAACTGGGTTGCAATACCCGGCATGGCCACTTTTTAAAAAGTGGCGCTGCGTCTGATGTACCATAAAGACGCAAGACCGCTCGCCAGAGCGCCGCAGACACCTCCGTCATCAGATCATTGGGGACAAGTCAGACCCCCTGCTATCTTATATTGATGACTGATCCTAAGCCGGACCCTCACCCCAAAATGGCCCATTTTTTCACAGAAATGTACAGTAAACGAGTGTGCATGGCTCATGCATATTTGCATGAAAGTAGGGGGCTTTGTAGTTTTTTGGGGGGTTGGGGGCCTAACAGTTTCCAAGGAAAAGAAATGGAAATATTAAGGGGTCTGTCATAACCCAAAACTGGAGGTAGTGAGGGGTCACAGGAGACCACCGTGTACACAGGCAGTGAGGGGTCACAGGAGACCACTGTGTACAGAGGCAGTGAGGGGTCACAGGAGACCACCCTGTACAGAGGCAGTGAGGGGTTACAAGAGACCACCCTGTGCAGAGGCAGTGAGGGGTCACAGGAGAACACCCTGTACAGAGGCAGTGAGGGGTCACAAGAGACCACCGTGTACAGAGGCAGTGAGGGGTCACAGGAGACCACCGTGTACAGAGGAAGTGAGGGGTCACAGGAGACCACCCTGTACAGAGGCAGTGAGGGGTCACAAGAGACCACCCTGCAGGGGCAGTGAGGGGTCACAGGAGAACACCCTGTACAGAGGCAGTGAGGGGTCACAGGAGACCACCGTGTACAGAGGCAGTGAGGGGTCACAGGAGAACACCCTGTACAGAGGCAGTGAGGGGTCACAGGAGACCACCGTGTACAGAGGCAGTGAGGGGTCACAGGAGAACACCCTGTACAGAGGCAGTGAGGGGTCACAGGAGACCACCCAGTACAGAGGCAGTGAGGGGTCACAGGAGACCACCCTGTACAGAGGCAGTGAGGGGTCACAGGAGAACACCCTGTGCAGGGGCAGTGAGGGGTCACAGGAGACCACCCTGTACAGAGGCAGTGAGGGGTCACAGGAGACCACCCTGTACAGAGGCAGTGAGGGGTCACAGGAGACCACCCTGTGCAGAGGCAGTGAGGGGGCACAGGAGACCACCCTGTACAGAGGCAGTGAGGGGTCACAAGAGACCACCCTGCACAGAGGCAGTGAGGGGTCACAGGAGACCACCCTGTACAGAGGCAGTGAGGGGTCACAAGAGACCACCCTGTACAGAGGCAGTGAGGGGTCACAGGAGAACACCCTGTACAGAGGCAGTGAGGGGTCACAGGAGACCACTCTACAGAGGCAGTGAGGGGTCACAGGAGACCACCCTGTACAGAGGAAGTGAGGGGTCAAAGGAGACCAACCTGTACAGAGGCAGTGAGGGGTCACAGGAGAACACCCTGTACAGAGGCAGTGAGGGGTCACAGGAGAACACCCTGTACAGAGGCAGTGAGGGGTCACAGGAGAACACCCTGTACAGAGGCAGTGAGGGGTCACAGGAGACCACCGTGTACAGAGGCAGTGAGGGGTCACAGGAGAACACCCTGTACAGAGGCAGTGAGGGGTCACAGGAGAACACCGTGTACAGAGGCAGTGAGGGGTCACAGGAGACCACCGTGTACAGAGGCAGTGAGAGGTCACAGGAGACCACCGTGTACAGAGGCAGTGAGGGGTCACAAGAGACCACCGTGTACAGAGGCAGTGAGGGGTCACAAGAGACCATCCTGTGCAGAGGCAGTGAGGGGTCACATGAGGCCACCCTGTGCAGAGGCAGTGAGGGGTCACAGGAGACCACCCTGTACAGAGGCAGTGAGGGGTCACAGGAGACCACCCTGTGCAGGGGCAGTGAGGGGTCACAGGAGACCACCGTGTACAGAGGCAGTGAGGGGTCACAGGAGACCACCCTGTACAGAGGCAGTGAGGGGTCACAGGAGACCACCCTGTACAGAGGCAGTGAGGGGTCACAAGAGACCACCCTGTACAGAGGCAGTGAGGGGTCACAGGAGACCACCCTGTACAGAGGCAGTGAGGGGTCACAGGAGACCACCCTGTACAGAGGCAGTGAGGGGTCACAGGAGACCACCCTGTACAGAGGCAGTGAGGGGTCACAGGAGGCCACCCTGTGCAGAGGCAGTGAGGGGTCACAGGAGACCACCCTGTGCAGGGGCAGTGAGGGGTCACAGGAGAACACCCTGTGCAGGGGCAGTGAGGGGTCACAGGAGACCACCCCGTACAGAGGCAGTGAGGGGTCACAGGAGACCACCCTGTACAGAGGCAGTGAGGGGTCACAGGAGACCACCCTGTGCAGGGGCAGTGAGGGGTCACAGGAGACCACCCTGTGCAGGGGCAGTGAGGGGTCACAGGAGGCCACCCTGTGCAGAGGCAGTGAGGGGTCACAGGAGACCACCCTGTGCAGAGGCAGTGAGGGGTCACAGGAGACCACCCTGTGCAGAGGCAGTGAGGGGTCACAGGAGACCACCCTGTGCAGAGGCAGTGAGGAGTCACAGGAGACCACCCTGTACAGAGGCAGTGAGGGGTCACAGGAGACCACCCTGTGCAGAGGCAGTGAGGGGTCACATGAGGCCACCCTGTGCAGAAGCAGTGAGGGGTCACAGGAGACCACCCTGCAGAGGCAGTGAGGGGTCACAGGAGACCACCCTGTGCAGAGGCAGTGAGGGGTCACAGGAGACCACCCTGTGCAGGGGCAGTGAGGGGTCACAGGAGACCACCCTGTACAGAAGCAGTGAGGGGTCACCGGAGACCACCCTGTACAGAGGCAGTGAGGGGTCACAGGAGACCACCCTGTGCAGGGGCAGTGAGGAGTCACAGGAGACCACCCTGTGCAGAGGCAGTGAGGGGTCACATGAGGCCACCCTGTGCAGAGGCAGTGAGGGGTCACAGGAGACCACCCTGCAGAGGCAGTGAGGGGTCACAGGAGACCACCCTGTAGAGGCAGTGAGGGGTCACAGGAGGCCACCCTGTACAGAGGCAGTGAGGGGTCACAGGAGAACAGCCTGTGCAGGGGCAGTGAGGGGTCACAGGAGACCACCCTGTGCAGAGGCAGTGAGGGGTCACAGGAGACCACCCTGCAGAGGCAGTGAGGGGTCACAGGAGACCACCCTGTAGAGGCAGTGAGGGGTCACAGGAGGCCACCCTGTACAGAGGCAGTGAGGGGTCACAGGAGAACACCCTGTGCAGGGGCAGTGAGGGGTCACAGGAGACCACCCTGTACAGAGGCAGTGAGGGGTCACAGGAGAACACCCTGTGCAGGGGCAGTGTGGGGTCACAGGAGACCACCCTGTGCAGGGACAGTGAGGGGTCACAGAAGACCACCCTGTGCAGGGGCAGTGAGGGGTCACAGGAGGCCACCCTGTACAGAGGCAGTGAGGGGTCACAGGAGACCACCCTGTACAGAGGCAGTGAGGGGTCACAGGAGACCGCCCTGTGCAGGGGCAGTGAGGGGTCACAGGAGGCCGCCCTGTGCTGAGGCAGTGAGGGGTCACAGGAGACCGCTCTGTACAGAGGCAGTGAGGGGTCACAGGAGGCCACCCTGTGCAGAGGCAGTGAGGGGTCACAGGAGACCACCCTGTGCAGGGGCAGTGAGGGGTCACAGGAGAACACCCTGTGCAGGGGCAGTGAGGGGTCACAGGAGAACACCCTCTGCAGGGGCAGTGAGGGGTCACAGGAGACCACCCTGTACAGAGGCAGTGAGGGGTCACAGGAGGCCACCCTGTGCAGAGGCAGTGAGGGGTCACAGGAGGCCACCCTGTGCAGAGGCAGTGAGGGGTCACAGGGGACCACCGTGTACAGAGGCAGTGAGGGGTCACAGGAGACCACCCTGCACAGAGGCAGTGAGGGGTCACAGGAGACCACCGTGTACAGAGGCAGTGAGGGGTCACAGGAGACCACCCTGCACAGAGGCAGTGAGGGGTCACAGGAGACCACCTTGCGCAGAGGCAGTGAGGGGTCACAGGAGACTACCCTGTGCAGGGGCAGTGAGGGGTCACAGGAGACCACCCTGTGCAGAGGCAGTGAGGGGTCACAGGAGACCACCCTGTGCAGGGGCAGTGAGGGGTCACAGGAGACCACCCTGTACAGAAGCAGTGAGGGGTCACAGGAGACCACCCTGTACAGAGGCAGTGAGGGGTCACAGGAGACCACCCTGTGCAGAGGCAGTGAGGAGTCACAGGAGACCACCCTGTGCAGAGGCAGTGAGGAGTCACAGGAGACCACCCTGTGCAGGGGCAGTGAGGGGTCACATGAGGCCACCCTGTGCAGAGGCAGTGAGGGGTCACAGGAGACCACCCTGCAGAGGCAGTGAGGGGTCACAGGAAACCACCCTGTGCAGAGGCAGTGAGGGGTCACAGGAGACCACCCTGTGCAGGGGCAGTGAGGGGTCACAGGAGACCACCCTGTGCAGGGGCAGTGAGGGGTCACAGGAGACCACCCTGTACAGAAGCAGTGAGGGGTCACAGGAGACCACCCTGTACAGAGGCAGTGAGGGGTCACAGGAGACCACCCTGTGCAGGGGCAGTGAGGAGTCACAGGAGACCACCCTGTGCAGAGGCAGTGAGGGGTCACATGAGGCCACCCTGTGCAGAGGCAGTGAGTGGTCACAGGAGACCACCCTGCAGAGGCAGTGAGGGGTCACAGGAGGCCACCCTGTACAGAGGCAGTGAGGGGTCACAGGAGGCCACCCTGTACAGAGGCAGTGAGGGGTCACAGGAGAACACCCTGTGCAGGGGCAGTGAGCGGTCACAGGAGACCACCCTGTACAGAGGCAGTGAGGGGTCACAGGAGACCACCCTGTGCAGGGGCAGTGAGGGGTCACAGGAGACCACCCTGTGCAGGGGCAGTGAGGGGTCACAGGAGGCCACCCTGTACAGAGGCAGTGAGGGGTCACAGGAGACCGCCCTGTACAGAGGCAGTGAGGGGTCACAGGAGACCGCCCTGTACAGAGGCAGTGAGGGGTCACAGGAGACCACCCTGTGCAGAGGCAGTGAGGGGTCACAGGAGACCACCCTGTGCAGGGGCAGTGAGGGGTCACAGGAGACCACCCTGTGCAGAGGCAGTGAGGGGTCACAGGAGACCACCCTGTGCAGAGGCAGTGAGGGGTCACAGGAGACCACCCTGTGCAGAGGCAGTGAGGGGTCACAGGAGAACACCCTGTGCAGGGGCAGTGAGGGGTCACAGGAGACCACCCTGTACAGAGCTGCGCCCCAGGCGCCTTGCTGCAAATCTGAGAAAGGAGGTGACTGTGAACCACTCAGCAGCGGCTATTATTATTATTATTATTATTATTATTATTAATCTAAGAGGTTTTACAAAAAAAAGGAAACAATCAGATGATATTTTATTTACTTTTATAGAAAATGAAAGAATCTTATGGGAACATCAATGACAGAAAGCTAGGCGGTGAGGATTACACCATGGGCGAGCCACCGGGGTCAGGGTCCTGCTGGAGGGGGTCGGGCCTGGGCTGGGGGAGGTTTGACCAAATCTCAAGTCTCTTCATGAACAGAAAGTATCAAAACACAAGAAGAGAAGAGAAGGTAAGGAAGAGCAAGGAGAGGGGCCACAGGAGACCACCCTATACAGAGGGGCCACAGGAGACCACCCTATACAGAGGGGCCACAGGAGACCACCCTATACAGAGGGGAGAGGGGCCACAGGAGACCACCCTATACAGAGGGGAGAGGGGCCACAGGAGACCACCCTATACAGAGGGGCCACAGGAGACCACCCTATACAGAGGGGCCACAGGAGACCACCCTATACAGAGGGGAGAGGGGCCACAGGAGATCACCCTATACAGAGGGGAGAGGGGCCACAGGAGACCACCCTATACAGATGGGCCACAGGAGACCACCCTATACAGAGGGGAGAGGGGCCACAGGAGACCACCCTATACAGAGGGAAGAGGGGCCACAGGAGACCACCCTATACAGATGGGCCACAGGAGACCACCCTATACAGAGGGGCCACAGGAGACCACCCTATACAGAGGGGAGAGGGGCCACAGGAGACCACCCTATACAGAGGGAAGAGGGGCCACAGGAGACCACCCTATACAGAGGGGTCACAGGAGACCACCCTATACAGAGGGGAGAGGGGCCACAGGAGACCACCCTATACAGAGGGGCCACAGGAGACCACCCTATACAGAGGGGAGAGGTGCCACAGGAGACCACCCTATACAGAGGGGAGAGGGGCCACAGGAGACCACCCTGTACAGAGGGGAGAGGGGCCACAGGAGACCACCCTATACAGAGGGGAGAGGGGCCACAGGAGACCACCCTATACAGAGGGGAGAGGGGCCACAGGAGACCACCCTATACAGAGGGGAGAGGGGCCACAGGAGACCACCCTATACAGAGGGGCCACAGGAGACCACCCTATACAGAGGGGCCACAGGAGACCACCCTATACAGAGGGGAGAGGGGCCACAGGAGATCACCCTATACAGAGGGGAGAGGGGCCACAGGAGATCACCCTATACAGAGGGGAGAGGGGCCACAGGAGATCACCCTATACAGAGGGGAGAGGGGCCACAGGAGACCACCCTATACAGAGGGGAGAGGGGCCACAGGAGACCACCCTATACAGAGGGAAGAGGGGCCACAGGAGACCACCCTATACAGATGGGCCACAGGAGACCACCCTATACAGAGGGGAGAGGGGCCACAGGAGACCACCCTATACAGATGGGCCACAGGAGACCACCCTATACAGAGGGGAGAGGGGCCACAGGAGACCACCCTATACAGAGGGAAGAGGGGCCACAGGAGACCACCCTATACAGAGGGGCCACAGGAGACCACCCTATACAGAGGGGAGAGGTGCCACAGGAGACCACCCTATACAGAGGGAAGAGGGGCCACAGGAGACCACCCTATACAGAGGGGCCACAGGAGACCACCCTATACAGAGGGGAGAGGGGCCACAGGAGACTACCCTATAGGGAGGGGCCACAGGAGACCACCCTATACAGAGGGGAGAGGGACCACCCAATACAGAGGCAGTGAGGGGTCACAGGAGACCACCCTGTGCAGAGGAGAGAGGGGACACAGGAGACCACCCTATACAGAGGGGCCACAGGAGACCACCCTGTACAAAGGGGAGAGGGGCCACAGGGGACCGCACTGCACAGAGGGGAGAGGGGCCCACAGGAGACCACCCTGTACAAAGGGGAGAGGGGCCACAGGAGACCACCCTATACAGAGGGAAGAGGGGCCACAGGAGACCACCCTATACAGAGGGGCCACAGGAGACCACCCTATACAGAGGGGAGAGGTGCCACAGGAGACCACCCTATACAGAGGGAAGAGGGGCCACAGGAGACCACCCTATACAGAGGGGCCACAGGAGACCACCCTATACAGAGGGGAGAGGGGCCACAGGAGACCACCCTATAGGGAGGGGCCACAGGAGACCACCCTATACAGAGGGGAGAGGGACCACCCAATACAGAGGCAGTGAGGGGTCACAGGAGACCACCCTGTGCAGAGGAGAGAGGGGACACAGGAGACCACCCTATACAGAGGGGCCACAGGAGACCACCCTGTACAAAGGGGAGAGGGGCCACAGGGGACCGCACTGCACAGAGGGGAGAGGGGCCCACAGGAGACCACCCTGTACAAAGGGGAGAGGGGCCACAGGAGACCACCCTATACAGAGGGGAGAGGGGCCACAGGGGACCACCCTATACAGAGGGGAGAGGGGCCACAGGGGACCACCCTGTATAGAGGGGCCACAGGAGACCACCCTATACAGAGGGGAGAGGGGCCACAGGAGACCACCCTGTATAGAGGGGCCACAGGAGACCACCCTGTATAGAGGGCCACAGGAGACCACTCTGCAGTCTTCATCAGCCTCATGGAGATACATTGATGCATTTTCTGGGGTCTTTGAGCATTGGCTTTAATGGCTTTTTTCCATCCTGTCCAGTGATTAATCAGTTAACGTTAACTCTTTCTTCCCCACAGGTCGCCTCTCTGACATAGAAGGGGTCTTGTGTCGCTGAGCTCCTACACTCAGGTAGGCAGTCCTGTGCAAATCACATGTAATGACATCTAACCCCATGTAAGTCGCTGAGGACTGTGGGTTTCAGTTTCTTGGAAGCCGAGTCACAACAACCTACAATAACCTTCCTGGAAACCGAAAGGACGAGTGACAGCAGCACTGCGACCATCTCCTGGCACTGTGTCCCTATAAATTTACATAGGACTGCAGGTAAAGTAACCGGTTATCTCAGGGTAAAATAGCCGTCTGTGTGTACAGTTGGCGGTCTCCTGAGCCAATCATCAGTTACACCATGTACCTCAGAGCTGCATTCACAATTCTGCTGATTTCTCCTCTTGATCTCAGGTTGTGTGTTCTCTGCTGCCCTCTGGTGGTCACTCTGCTGTAGTGCACTTTGGCAAATGTGATTTGCGTCTTTGTTGTACCCTGGAAATAAATTACTTAGGAGCAAATACTTACTATCTGTATGGTCACCTATTACTATACAGGGACATTTTATGTATTTCTGTCCTCTAGGTGGCGCTGTGTACAGTTTCAATGTATCATCAGAACATGACCTTCTATAAAGGGGTCTTCTAACCCCAACTAATAGGAACATCTCCTCAGGATATGACATTAATGATTGGTAGCTGTGGATCCCACCTCCTTTATGGGGAGAAAAGGGGTCTGTGATGGAAATGGGGTCAACAGCATAATTTCCCTAGCGGGTGAAGACTTGATTGACCGGTGACAGCTGCAATCCCGGGGTCTCCTTGGGAGGGGTTGTCCTCCATCTATAAAAACACTGCTCATTTTCCACCCATTGGCTCCTATTCCTATCTGGTCACCACCATGGGTGAGGGGGTTGGACAAGGATTTGTGGAGGTTGCGTCCATACAGAATATTGATTTTTTTTATAGGATCCTTTAACCCCAAAAATTTATAGAAGATTTTCTGTTTTCTCCACAGGGTTTGGACCGTCTTAGAGGATGGAGGACAAGATGCTCGAGAAGCAGAAGAAGAGTCCGAGCCTTCAATATTTGGCATACACAATCGTGGTAGCGCAGACCCTGATCTGCATTCTCCTCTCCTACTCCTTGTTCATCGGAGCTGGAGACTTCCTTATCGATGGCTGCAAAAAGATCGGCTTTTACAACTTCTGCCTACACAACGCCAATAACGATGGTGGCTGCCGCTGCATCACCCAACTGGAGGACCTGCACTCAAAGCTCTTCACCTACGAAGCCACCTTGTCCCTCATCTTAACGTATTCTTCTCTGGTCATTGTCCTCATGGGCCTTGTCACCATGGTCGTAGCTCAGGGCTTCAAGGATGACATCTTGTGGCACTTTGAACTGGGCCTAAATGTCTTAAGCCTGGTAGGACTTTTCGTAGGGACAAGCATCCACCTCTTTCTTAACTGGGACCAGTATGACCTTTTCCAAATGACTCCTGGTTTCTGGGCGTTGCTGTTGGCCATTGGTGGGTCAGCTCTCCAGACTTATCTCTTAAGTCGTTACGTAAGACTCAACCGTGTGTTGGCAGAGTGTAAAACTGAGGACCACGCGGTCAAGGACCTCAAAGTCTTGGTGGCCTAGTGAGGAACTGGTGACGTTGATCATGACTTCAACATCTTGGTGGCCTAATGGGGAGCTGGTGACGTCCATGATGATTTCTCCTCTTGAGAACTGTTGTTTGAGGTGACCACTTTCTCTACTTGAATGGTCACTGGACACTTTGAGTTGCACTGGTGACTACGTCTTCATGTGGGGAACGAGGGAGGAACATGGGTGACGGAGAGTTACGTAGTGTCAGAGTCTACCTCCTACTGTATTTTACTACTCCACTGATTTACTATAACATTGTATTGCACTTTATAAATGTGTCTCAAATTGCGGAATATTTGTAATCCTCGTCCCACCTGGCACCTTGTATCGGAATCACCAGATATCGGACAACATGTAGTGCCCAATTACTACACTATAATAGTGACCAGTATGTGTACACTACTGGGAGCCTCGCCGATCCCGAAAATGGGGTCCATTCACTATTACGGGACTTAACGGAACATTAGTCAGTCCTAAAGAAGAGAATGAAGTGGTGGCCGAGCATCCGGCACTACCACTTCATTTAGTCCTCTTTTAGGCATGGAGGGGGTCCTACAGTAGTGATGATGTGTGTTTAGTGGGTCAACCCCTGTATCTATGCCGTACAGTGGCCCATTAATAGTCCCAGATATGGTCATATGATTGCGCCACTTACCAACGGCTTTCAAAGGTGGTCAGGCTTGTGCAAATATGTCCAAAAATTATCCATTAGATAGGCAGGGGTGGGGCTAGAAATGTCCCATAACTGTGGTTGAAAAGATGGGAGGTATGTTGACGATACAGTCACTTGACTCCATCACCATAATGCGAAGCGTCATGCCTCATCTAGACAACCCCTTTAAGTGTTTTGCAAATTTTTTTGTTTGTTTGTGGGGTTTTTTAGATGATGATTTTCTATTATTGTGTGTGTGTGAACTGTATAAGTTAGAAAGTATTAAGTGAAAACAAACTTGCACTCAAATTTTGAGTTTGCCGATAATCGTTATGTGAATCTGTGTTATCGGTATTATGTTTACAATAAATGATTTTTTTGAGAAGGTTGATGACTCTTTGCATCTGGGAGAAACCTGTAGATTGAGTATTGCGTAAGGCTATGTGCACACACAGTTTCTGCTCCAAAAACTCTTTAAAAAACTGAGTGCTAACTCTTCAAATCCTCCTCAAAAATTCTCCAAAAATTTGGAAATTCTGCTCAGTTTCCGCTAAAAAAAAAAAAATTCAGAGCCGATCCTAACTTTTTGAGGAGTTTTGAGTTCATGAGAAGAATTTGGAAAGTTTCCGCTCATTTCGCTAAAATAAAGACCCTGTGTGCATATAGTCTTAGAGTTTGAGGTTTTTTGCTGAGTTTTCAGAGCAGAAACTCTCCAAAAATCACAAGGTGTTCAAAAAACACCAGTTTTAAGTCGAGTTTCTGATCCCGAAAACTTTGCAAAAAAAAAAAACAAATTTTAAGGTTCATTCAGACATCAGTGATTTATCTGGTACGAGAAAAACTGTCGGTTTCATCAGTGTTTTTGTTCAGAGTGTCATAGGGGAATGGTCAGAGTTTCATTGGTTTTTGAAACTTTTGATCTTACTTATAGGGTCAATATCTTACTTGTCCGTGGGAAAAAAGTCAAAAGTGAACAATCCCATAGACTATCATAGGATTAAGTGTAAAAAAAACCAAATTGCACTTGAATGTAGAAAATTGAAGTCTGAACAAGCCCTTAGGTTGATTTTTTTTTTTCCCTGAGTTATCAGAGCAAGAAACTCAGATCACAACTGATTGTTTTTTTTTTGTTTTTTTTTATTTCTTGTGATTTTCGGAGAAGTTTTCCTCCATACACCCAGCAAAAAATAAAACAAAAAATGGTGTAAACTTATTGTGCCCCAACATCTTTTTCTTTTTTTTATTGACAGTAGAGCACACTGTTTAAGTGTGTAGGCATAGGAACAGAGAACTTATCTTTTTCGAGCAGATTACACCTGAAAAAGCAATCGCAAATCAGACACAAACAATGAACGTAATATATGTTCAGTCTTTTCTTACTTTTTGGAAATGGTGAAGTTGTTTTTATATATTTCGTTATGGTTTAAGATGCTGGCAGAAGAAGAGCCTCTACAAAAACCGTAGCAAAAGCTCCCGCGAAGACTGTCGGCTTTTTCCTGACGCGTGGTAAACCTTGGCGGGTTAAAGATGACGTGTGCACATACACATCTTATGGTTATGTTCACACTGAGTGTTTTCTTGAGTTTTTGGAGAAAACTTTCCAAAATCCTCCTCAAAAAACCTGGAGTTATTGCTCAAGTTCTGCTCCAAAAACTCAGCAAATAAAAACCTCATTCCCTATTTGTAGGTATTAATGTTATCCGTGAAAAACACGAAGGGACGTCTGTATGAGCCCTTAGGGTACGTGCACACGCTGAGGAATCTGCTGCGGATTCATCCGCACGGATTTTGCAAAATCCGCAGATAAATCCGCAGGTCAAAAGACCTGCGGTTTCACCATCTCCACAATGGTGGAGATAGGAAACCGCTGCGGAATCCGCAGAAAGAATTGACATGTCAATTCTTTCTGCAGTTTAGAAACCGCAGATAATCCGCGCGGAAAATTCCGCACCGTCTACACAGCGGTTTCCATTTCCCATAGGGAATAATGGTACTGTACACCAGCGGCCAAATCCGCTGCGGATCCGCAGCAGAATCCGCAGCGTGTGCACACACCCTTAGGGTACGTGCACACGCTGCGGATTGTGGTGCGGATTTGGTCGCGCAGATTTTGTAAAATCCGCAGGTAAATCTGCAGGTCAAAAGACCTGCGGATTGGCCTGCGGTTTTTCATCTCCACAATGGAGGAGATGGCAAACCGCAGCGGAATCCGCAGAAAGAATTGACATGTCAATTCTTTCTGCAGTTTCAAAGCCGCGCGGAAAAATCTGCACCGTCTGGCACTGCGGTTTTTTATTCCCATAGGGAATAATGGTACTGTACACCGCAGCAAAAACTGCTGCGAACCCGCAGGGGGGCCAGAACCACTGCGGAACCGCAGCAGAATCCGCAGCGTGTGCACACAGCCTTAGGGAGATGAAGATAATCATCGTCACCCGCACCTGATGCCGCTTCTGGGGGGAACAAAGGATAGAACGAAAAAAAAAGAAAAAAAAACATCCAGAATCAGGCCGCTGTTTTTTAAACAGAAAACGCTCCTTTTTGGGCAGTTTCTGGAGGATTTTTTATTATCCTGAAGCGGTTTTGGAATAGTTGTGTTTTTTTTTAAGCTACTTCCATCAAGATCCACTTTTTTTTTTTTTTTTTTCCCACCAGGAATTTTTAAAAACCCCTTCCGGGAAGAAAGAAAAAAAAATAAAAAAAAACTTCTCCTTTGAACTGTGGAGTGGATTTTCCACTGGATTTGCTCTAAAAAAAAACAAAAGAAAACAAAACCTTTAAAAATAAAAAAAATAAAAAAATGATTGCATTATTCTCAAAAACGGAGCCACAAGTTTCTACTGTTGTCGTAAGTGGCCAATTTTCTGGAAGAAAGCAGCCATGTTTTTCTACTCCTGGACAACCCCCTTTACTTCCTACACAACTAGTCCTTGTTTTCCCCAGGAGCAGATATTCAGGGCTATAATTAAAGGGGTTGTCCAGGTTTATGATGTTGATGGCCCGTCCCTTGGATACTTGGGATCTATGGGGTCCATCCCTCGTTACCCCCATTTATAAGTAGTTTTCAGCTCCAGATGTAAGAATAATGAAAGGAGTCGAAAAAGCATTAAAATATTCTGGTACAGACGTAGGACATACATCCTGAAAATGGCAAAGAATTATAAAAAAAATATATATTACTAATTTTTAGAAATTTTTATCACACACAGATTACGGATCTTTTAGGCAGATCGGTGAAACAATTACAACATGTCTTAAGATTAATTCTAGAAATATTAATGTGATGCTAAGTATTTTAAAATGTTATCAATGTTAATGAGGTACAGAACATTATCGACAGGCTTCAATCCTTCCGTCCTTGCACTAGGCCCGTTTCCCATAGCAACCAATCAGAGTCCTGCTTTCATTGCTCCTGGACAGTGAGAGGAAAGAAAGGTGAGCTCTGATTGGTTGCTATGTGTAGCACGGACAGTTGTGATAAATGAGGCCTAGTGTAGGAGTTTTAGCCATCGTATCACCTTATATACAGTTAATTAAACTTCAGGAAGCCATAGTGCGGCCCTGTACAGCAGGTCACAGTGTTTGCTTTTTGGACTGAGAATATAGCTTCCCCTTCATAACATAATTGCAAGGAGAAATGTAATATTTATATATACACCATAATTTATATAATTTACAACCCCACACTAAGGCACTGGAATCCAAAGTAGCACACACCCGAAAATGAATGTAAAGCTGGGACCAGCCCCTTAAACCCACATACACTCCTACACAGACAGAGAACCAAGCCCAAAAAAAAAGGAACCCAAACTCCCTCAATATATATAGACCCAGAAAAGACTCCCTGACAGGTGTCGTGACTAGAGATGGTGTGAATAGATTCGCGGGACCTGGTCACGTCAGTTTTCTGCCACAATCAGACGGGAGCTGTGATAACGGCTTCCTATCTGCCAGGATCCCCAGCTCTTTTTCTGATTAGTCAGCCTACTGTGATGGCAAATGTATGTCACATTGTAATGAGGTTGTCACGCCAGGAGTTGGGGATGCCGTCGCAGAAGGGACGGTTCACCAGGCTCCGGTCTGATGTGGCTGCTTGACTTTGCTATACCGCCTATCCCTACTCATCCTAGCTGGGACTACACGTGGTGTCCCATGCTACAGTTACTCTCAGAGGGGGCAGGATTGCTAGGAGGGCTGTGTCAGAACAACCAGCACTGATAATGACAATGAGCGGGTACCCACTAAAAAGCTAGCTATGGGACCCTGACCTAGATATACCCCGAATCCCTTAATCAGAGCAAATCCCAGATAGACTCTGAACTAATGCAGACTGTTATGATGAGTCACCGAAGAAGGAAAAAACAAAATACCAGCTAAGTCCAGAAAAACCAGAGAGGTTGGCAGCTATCGGATTGCAGACCCCTGAACCCATCCACAACAACTAGCAGTAGCCGTGGGGGGTTCCTACGGTGCCCTAGACCCCTCGATCACAGCCGGAGAACTACATAGCCTAAAGAAAGAAAGGGGAAATCTAACTGCCCCAGAGCAGACCCCAAAGCAATAGGCAGCCCCCAACATATAATGACGGTGAAGCAAGATGAAAACACTAACACAGATAGAAAGATAGGTTGAGCAAATGATGGGGCCCAAGCTAACTACATAGGACAGGATAGGAAAGCTGCTGTCTGCCATCCGCAAAAACCCTATCAAAATGAGCCAACCAACTGATAGGAAAAACAGGCCCTGAAGTCGCTAGGCTTCAAAAGACTATATCAGCACTCAGGTATATTCTGAAGACAGAGCAAAAGATCAACAGATCAGAGACAAAAATGGAATTCAGCTCACTCCCGGCCGGGGATGGCAGAACTTTCAAAAAACAAGGCAAAACTAAAACAAAACTGAAGAGTACAAAGCAGAGCAGAAAAACTTAGCTTTGAGATGCAGGAATCAGACTGGTCTCCAAGAATCCAGCAGGAAAATCACCAGCCAGGAAAAAGGGCGTCGGCAGCCTTATATCCAGTCCTCAATTCCAGCCACCCAGTCATCATCTAGCTGCCCAGGTGTTTGGTAATCAGCCTCACTACCTTCCTTCACCAGAGGAGGGAGTTCATCAGACCACAATGGTGAAGGGAAAAATGAACTCACAACAGCAGACCTCTGATGGCCTTCTAGTAAGTAGAGACCCCCGAACTAAAATCATATTTGCCAACAACCCAATTTTAACTGAGACAGTCCCATGAAGCAAAGTGCAATCCTAGTGCAAAACTCTACCTAAAAGTGGGCATTTTTGGGCCTTTGGGGGCAGGTTTGGTGGTTTAGGAGGGCTTTAACGTCCTAGGTTTAACTATATAAACATTTGGCAATGATTGTAAATTCACGCTAGATACTTCTAAACATCTTCAGACGGAGACGCTCTGAATACAAACCCCAGACAGGCCCACCTAAACTAATGCAGACCTCAGACCATCCCCCTTGAATACACCTAAATACATTTCCACCTAGATCCACTAAATATTTACAGATCCCCTAAAAACCACCACAGACAAGGTCCTCTCATTGACTACAGAGGCAAGACCAGGACCCTACAGATACTTTCCTCATTTGCTTCTGCAGCTTGCAGTGTTGAACCCTTGGTGGCCCTACAAGGCCTGAGGGTGGAGAGAACTTCAGGATTGAGGGGAGTTACGATATGTACAATATGGCTCCTTGCTCACAACAAATCCTACGGAAATCTAGGCGGCCTCCCCGATTACGAGGAGAGTCGCCTAATATGTGTTACATAATTCTAGTCAACTTGTCTTCGAGTTCATCTGCTCACGTTATTTTTTCAGCCAATTCTCCCACGTTGGCAGCGTAACATCAGGGATGTTACTGAATAAACCTTTGTTTTCTGACCTGGAGGAAGCAGAAGGACTATCAATTATCATAAATGGCTCCCGAGCTACAGACGGTGCAGGGACCGAAGATGCTGTCGGTTGCTCTCTGGATGGGAACAAGCTCCACCTGTCTCTGTCACCATGAAATAGCCGATTTATCGGCAAGAAACTAAAGAATGAGGTATTGCCTCGTTCCTCAGATGCCATCTTGGTCGGATCTGTTAAATCATCAGAATTCTTTTCCACGCAAAACATTTTCTTCACTCCAGATATGATATCATCTAAATTTTTGTGTAAAGTGTCCGAGATCAATCCGTCATCCAGATCAGATACAATACGAGCCGTCACGTCACCTTCTGACTTATCTTCCCATAGTTTCCAGCTGGCCGATTCTCTTAGGAATTCCAAAGAGTCTTGTACGTTACATGTCATCTCCAAATGGCGGATCTTCTCTGTCAACTCTTCTGTCTTTGTCTCCAGGTTCTTGATTGCATCCGAGACTGACAGTGACACCTGCTCTTCTTGCCTAGAGATCTCACTCAGGACCTTCTTCTCCAAGTTGTCCAGTTGGGTCCTCATGTCTGCAAACAAGGTGGCAACTGTCTCTGTTAGATGACTTGCTTTTCCTTGCGCCTCTCTTCTGTGATCCTGTAGACACTTGACCCTTTTGTCAGTCTCTTTCCTTTTTATGGTCATTTCCTGCAGAACACTCCTCAGGAGATCTTTCTCCGTCTTAGAGGCCTCATCCAGCATCTCCACCTGGTGTTTTCTGTGGCCACCAAAGTAGCAGCTGGAACAGATTGGTGTAGCATCTTCTAAGCAGTAATACTCCAAGAGCTCCTTATGGGTAGAACATTTTCTATTCTCCAGAGAAGTGCTGGGATCAGATAAGACGTGTTCTGCTGCCTTGCTGTGAACTCTCAGGTGTTTATCACACAGAGAAGCTTCACACATCAGACAGGATTTGACAGCAGGTACCGGAGAGTCCACGCAGTAAGTGCAGCAGATCCCACTTTCAGTCTGTGTCGATGGAGTAAACAGGAAATTCTCCATAATGTTACGTAGAGCTATATTCCTCATCAGTGTCGGCCGCTCCAGAAACTCTTCTCTGCAATCAGGACAGGAATAAACTCCAGACCCGTCCTGTGTATCCAGCACACGATCAATACAGACCCGGCAGAAGTTGTGTCCACATGTCAGCGTTACAGGATCTCTAAAAATGTCCAAACAGATGGAACAGTCGAGCTCGTCTCTCAGAACCGCAGACGCCATGACTTCCAGTGCGAAGGAAAACATTGCACCTCTCAGGTGCACACCCTATTCCACGCCTGTGTGGTTTCCAAATAAACCCTGACCTTTGTTCTGTGCTCAGCTCATAATAAACCGGTTTGTCGGCCTGCAAGATTTGTGTGTGGATCTCTTGTGGAGAACATAAATGTTTATTTCCTTTTGATCTGCTTGATTTAAGGTTCATATAGACATTCGGTCCAATCTTAGATTGCAAGGCACGAATTCGCTGAGGGTCTCCCGATCTAATTGTGACATCCTCATAGAAAGACATGAAGCCGTCATGCTTTGGTCAGCGGCCTGTCCTTGCATTGTGATCCGAGACGGTACGGATTGGCACGGAGGTCTGCATGAGACCTTAGGCTGGCACACAATTGAGGGGCTGAGTTTAATTAAAGGGGCAAAACTTAAGAGCATCGTCCCCTTTCAGAATATCACAATCCTTGGGGTCTGTTTATTTAAAAAAAAATGGCATTTATTCACCATCGTCAAGTCTAGTACAGAGTGTCCGCTCACACTGTCTGGTATTGGTTGAAGATCTGACATCACGTCGACAGCGTGGCAGCCAATCGGTGAGCTCAGCGGCTCTGAGTGTGGTGCTCCGTCTACATCGGCACAGCCAATGGCTACAACGCTATCGACGTGAAGTTAGCCTTTCACACAATAGAAGACTGGCAACAGTGTTGGAGACTCATCGCAGAACAGTTGGGTTGAGCTCCTGCTGTAGATAGTTGTTTTATGGCCTAGGAGGAGGACGATCTCTATAAGGGCACAGTCAGATGGGCATAAAAATGGGACCAAGATCGGACCCGCAATGCTCAGACTGGTCAGCCGGTCTCCCAACCCGAGCGTGACAACTGCATAGAATTAGATGAAGATGTCAGGCTCGAGGAGGGAGTCCCGCCGGCCAGTCCGAGCATTGTCTTCTGATCTCGGTCCAATTTATATGACTGTCCGACTGAGCCCTAACAGTGTTAGGGCCTCAAAAAATAATCCCAAGCATTGGCTACAGAGTTTCTGGTTTGTACGGAGCACCAACAAAACATGTGGGTGTTTTGCAAAGATGACCTCAAAGTCTAGACACCTTCTGAAGAAACCGGTAAAGAAATGATCTCTGATGACCCCATTGTGGCCCATTGTTGAGGAGCCAACGGCAGAGACCTTCAGGAAAATTTGCACAGGTCGAACTGCCCTACTAGTTATCTGACTTTTCATATCCTGTACATCCCTTTTCCTCTCAATCTGAAATCTTTAAGGACCTCAACATTCAGGATTTAAAGGGATTGTTCTAGAATCTATTTTCACTGTAGGCTAATAACCTCTCTAAAGTGAACCACCCAAGCCTTCAGATATTTTCTTACTCCAGCTCCTTCAGAATTGTGTCTCTCTGCCCGGGGGGTGAAGTGGGCGAAGGTCCTTAAATGCTTCCCATGTGACCACTGTGAACTACATTTCCCACAACCACCATTTCCCACAACCTGTGCCCTACGGGCGCAGTCAGATGGCCGTATAACATGGACGACGATCGCATCGCAATGCTCGGACTGGCCGGCGACTCTCAGGACGCGAGCGTGACAGCTGCATAGAAGTGGTAGGAAGAGCTGCCGGCCAGTCCGAGCATTGCGATGCGATCGTCGTCCATGTTATACGGCCATCTGACTGCGCCTGTAGGGTGAGTGGACGCCGCCGCTTAATCTACATCCGAGAAAAACGGTCCTGTTTTGCTGATCAGACGTTGATCACTTTTTTCAAAGGTGGAGTGAAAACAACACCAAAATGTTTGTCCACCTTCTCTGCTTTGTCAGTCTGTGAAAATCGGATGTCATCCGAGTGCGGGCCGATATTTTCCATGGAACCATAGACTTGGATTGCTGATTTTGATCCGACACCAAAGAAAAAATTGGACATGCGCACGGCCCCATAGAATAACGTGGGTACGAATGAGAATCACAGGGAGCACTCATCCGATATAATCGGGGGCGCGCACCAGCCCAGATGGTGACATTCCTTGGGTCAGCAGTTGCCAATATCACCTGCTTAAAAAAACATGTGAAAAAAGCAGAAATCAGCTCTCCTGTCCAGGTACACGACAAAATACTACAGTAATAGCAGTAGTCTAAACCCCAGCCGGCATTGCTTTATTAATCCAGTAGTATAAAAGGCACAAAAAATGGTTGAACACAACAGCACAAAACTGACCTGACAAAGGACCGTGAAGGTCTGAAATATGGTGCCTGCGAGCGCAGCGGATATTTTCTGGTTTTTTTTTTCATTTTTGCACTGCTCTGTTCAACTATTTTTTGTGCCTTTTATACTACTGGATCAATAAAGCAATTCTTCTAAGAAGATGCGAGCGCCGGCTATCGTTTGGACTGTTGCTTGGAAAGATGTTTATAGCAAATTTACTTAAAAATTGCTGAAAATTAGAAACAAAAATATAGTAAATTACTTAACTTTTATTTATGAGCAAATATAACACATTAGATATTACCGGCATGGTCAATTACACCTAGAGTGAACCTCCTATATGTGGCCCCCCGGCATCAGGAGAGGCGAGGGCCCGTACACCTGCTCTGTATAAATGAGGGGCCTACACTAATCTTTAGGGATATGTTATTAAAATTATGCAAACTAGACAAATCGGCAGTATGGGAAAAAAAAACAAAGCAATTTTTATTCCTACTTATAAAAACCATAAAAATTATTTTCTAGATAACCCATAGAAGTAGCTGCTATGTTTGGCATTGGTGGTTTTTGCGGAATAGTAACCTGTTTCGGTTTGGCTTCAGTCCTCTTCTTATTTTCGACAGCTGAAGCCAAAGACAATTTGTCTAATCTTATACTAAGATCGTTACTTCCCTTCACATAAAATTTTGACATTGATTCAGTCAAAATACTAAGTAATCCCATGTGTAACTTATTAGACATCACCGCCACATCCAGGTCATCTCCATCATGGGGCAGCTTATCATGTCCCCCTGTGTCCTCATCCCCTCCCTCCTTCTTAGGATCACACAAGTCACCAATATCTGGATCCTGTAGGACAGTCAGTGGATCCGCCATGTTACACAGCTCCTCAATGTGTCTCATCTTTCTGGACAGCTCGTCCTTCTTTATTTCCAGCTGATGGATCAGAGTAGACAGTGACAGCGACATCTTCTCTTCCTGCCTGGAGATCTCACTCAGGATACTCTTCTCCAGGTCGTCCACCCGTCTCCTGATGTCTGTACACAGGGCAGTCACTTTCCCCGCTTGTTCAGCTGCTTTTTCTTGAGCTTTTCTCCTCTGTTCCTCCAGACTCTTGACTTGTTCCTCAGTCTTCTTTCTCTTTGTGGTCAATTTCTGGTGAACATTTCTCAGTTTCTCCTTCTTCTTCTCTGAGGCCTCATCCAGCGTCTCCACCCGGTGTCCTCGATGTTCTCCGGCCAGACTGCAGGACACACAGATACAAGAATCGTCCTCAGTGCAGTAATATTCCAGGATCTTCTTATGGACAGAACATTTCCTTTTCTCCAGAGAAGTGCTGGGATCAGATAAGACGTGTTCTGCTGATTTGCTGTGAACGTTTAGGTGTTTCTCACACAGAGAAGCCTCACAGTGTAGACAGGATTTCACAGCTGGTAGAGGAGAGTCCACACAGTAAGTGCAGCAGATCCCAGTGATCTCCTTACTTGGTTCATCACGCTGGAGAGTCTTCATGATCTTACACAGAGCTAAACATCTCATCAGTGCCGGCCGCTCCTGAAACTCTTCTCTGCATTCCGGACAGGAATAAACTCCAGACCCGTCCTGTGTATCCAGCACACGACCAATACAGACCCGGCAGAAATTGTGTCCACATCTCAGCATTACAGGATCTGTATAAGTGCTCAGACAGATGGAGCAGTCCAGCTGTTCTCTCAGATCGGTGGACGCCATGGCTGACAGAGGAAGAAAGAACTCAAACAGGAACTTTCTTTTTTTTTTTGTGCCTCTACGAAATGGGAGGTTGGGCGGAGGGGATACTCACATTAGTCTCCACCCTTGTTAGCTGTGCTGCTACGTTGAGAACGCAGCATACATAGGCGAAGCAACTATCGCATCAGGCTTTTCCGAGGGAGGCCTTTTGGCCAAGATCAAGTGTAGTATCTTTCGAGAAGGTGGCCTTCTCCTACAACCCTAGCACATTGATACACAATACACACTGGGCTGGTGCACTTGCTAGTACGCCTGGTCGATGGCTGATAAAGTCATCTGGTGGAAACCATGGCCCCCCAGCATCGAAGTCACTAGGCTGGGTAAGTGTGAGGACTTATGGTGCAATGTGCCCCAGGAGTGGTCGCCCTGGTGGGAGTGTGAGCTTCCTTAGAGTGAGATCCCGGGTAAGTCTTGCATTCCATAGCACGCCTCACCTAGCCTTTCATACTTTCTTCAGCACCCCACCTATTCCTGGCCTTCAGATCGGGAAGGGGAATTTTTATAAACCCAGTCGAAGGTCAGCTTTGGGTTGAGAAACCAACACGAGACAGGTCTCCCAGCTCCACTAGGGTGAAGAGTCTGGTTGAAGCACGAAAACAGCTGTCCGATCTTGGCTAGGAAGAGCATCGAAGATCCCTGACCCTTGCTGTGGCTTTCTGGTTTATTGGGGACCCTCTCCTCCGGGAAATGTGCACATGAATCCTTGCCTTGTGTGCTGTTTTGGTGTGACTTTGGTCACATTTTTCAGAGCCCTGGATGTTGCTTCAATCAAAAAATCAGACTTCAGGGGGCAGCGACCTGGTGTTTGACGAGGGGAAGATTGCAGAGGATGAAAGCCAGAGCGGCCATTACAGTTAGGCTGTGTTCACACACAGCGTTTTTTTAGCGGTATTTTTAGAGGTTTTGCCTATAAAACCGCTAAAATTAAGCTTCCCATTAATTTCGCATCACGGTAAAAAACGCAGCATGCTCATTAATTTCGCGGATTTTTCCGCATTTCTGGCTAGTTCAATGCGTTTTGAAAACGCGCCGGCAAAAAAAAACGCATCAAAAACGCGCAAAAGCCGCAACGAAAATGCAAAAAAAAAAAAGGCGTGGTTTCTGGGAAGGGAGTCAGGTTTTTGAGCAGAAATTTTCTGCTGCGTGTGCACTTAGCCTTAGAAGGAATCTGTAGGTATTCACACACAGCTCTGCAGTGAGATCAGGAGAGCAGACTGTCAGCCATTACATGTCTCACACTAGTAACAGCCCGTCATTTACAATAATTTCTGGAGGCAGATTGTCGGGGTGATCTATGTCCCACCCGGAGATCTTAACAGCTCATTTACATACAAGAAAAACGTGAATTTCTCTGGAATTAAACACTGGATCTCAGATATCAAGCCGTCATTTTATTCAACTTCTATGAGCTCCATGCCCATGTAGACGGCTGCACACTGATGGATAAGTGTGCAATTCCTCCTCCCTCTCTGCAGATCCTGTCAATGAATGCTTTCCGGAGCAGAGAGCGTCAGAGCACACAGCAAAGACCGGAGCAGAGAGCGTCAGAGCACACAGCAAAGACCGGAGCAGAGAGCGTCAGACCACACAGCAAAGACCGGAGCAGAGAGCGTCAAAGCACACAGCAAAGACCGGAGCAGAGAGCGTCAAAGCACACAGCAAAGACCGGAGCAGAGAGCGTCAGAGCCCACAGCAAAGACCGGAGCAGAGAGCGTCAGATCACACAGCAAAGACCGGAGCAGAGAGCGTCAGATCACACAGCAAAGACCGGAGCAGAGAGCGTCAGAGCACACAGCAAAGACCGGAGCAGAGAGCGTCAAAGCACACAGCAAAGACCGGAGCAGAGAGCGTCAGAGCCCACAGCAAAGACCGGAGCAGAGAGCGTCAGAGCACACAGCAAAGACCGGAGCAGAGAGCGTCAAAGCACACAGCAAAGACCGGAGCAGAGAGCGTCAGAGCCCACAGCAAAGACCGGAGCAGAGAGCGTCAGAGCACACAGCAAAGACCGGAGCAGAGAGCGCCAGAGCACACAGCAAAGACCGGAGCAGAGAGCGTCAAAGCACACAGCAAAGACCGGAGCAGAGAGCGTCAAAGCACACAGCAAAGACCGGAGCAGAGAGCGTCAGAGCCCACAGCAAAGACCGGAGCAGAGAGCGTCAGATCACACAGCAAAGACCGGAGCAGAGAGCGTCAGAGCCCACAGCAAAGACCGGAGCAGAGAGCGTCAGAGCACACAGCAAAGACCGGAGCAGAGAGCGTCAGATCACACAGCAAAGACCGGAGCAGAGAGCGTCAGAGCCCACAGCAAAGACCGGAGCAGAGAGCGTCAGAGCACACAGCAAAGACCAGAGCAGAGAGCGTCAGAGCCCACAGCAAAGACCGGAGCAGAGAGCGTCAGATCACACAGCAAAGACCGGAGCAGAGAGCGTCAGCGCCCACAGCAAAGACCGGAGCAGAGAGCGTCAGAGCACACAGCAAAGACCGGAGCAGAGAGCGTCAGAGCCCACAGCAAAGACCGGAGCAGAGAGCGTCAGATCACACAGCAAAGACCGGAGCAGAGAGCGTCAGAGCCCACAGCAAAGCACAGAGCAGAGAGCGTCAGAGCACACAGCAAAGACCGGAGCAGAGAGCGTCAGAGCACACAGCAAAGACCGGAGCAGAGAGCGTCAGATCACACAGCAAAGACCAGAGCAGAGAGCGTCAGAGCCCACAGCAAAGACCAGAGCAGAGAGCGTCAGAGCACACAGCAAAGACCGGAGCAGAGAGCGTCAGAGCCCACAGCAAAGCACAGAGCAGAGAGCGTCAGAGCCCACAGCAAAGACCGGAGCAGAGAGCGTCAAAGCACACAGCAAAGACCGGAGCAGAGAGCGTCAGAGCCCACAGCAAAGACCGGAGCAGAGAGCGTCAGATCACACAGCAAAGACCAGAGCAGAGAGCGTCAGAGCACACAGCAAAGACCGGAGCAGAGAGCGTCAAAGCACACAGCAAAGACCGGAGCAGAGAGCGTCAGAGCCCACAGCAAAGACCGGAGCAGAGAGCGTCAGAGCACACAGCAAAGACCGGAGCAGAGAGCGTCAGAGCCCACAGCAAAGACCGGAGCAGAGAGCGTCAGAGCACACAGCAAAGACCGGAGCAGAGAGCGTCAGAGCCCACAGCAAAGACCGGAGCAGAGAGCGTCAGAGCCCACAGCAAATACCGGAGCAGAGAGCGTCAGAGCACACAGCAAAGACCGGAGCAGAGAGCGTCAGAGCCCACAGCAAAGACCGGAGCAGAGAGCGTCAGAGCCCACAGCAAAGACCGGAGCAGAGAGCGTCAGAGCCCACAGCAAAGACCGGAGCAGAGAGCGTCAGAGCCCACAGCAAAGACCGGAGCAGAGAGCGTCAGAGCACAGCAATGTCCGGAGCAGAGAGCGTCAGAGCACACAGCAAAGACCGGAGCATAGAAGTGGTAGGAAGAGCTGCCGGCCAGTCCGAGCACTGCGATGCGATCGTCGTCCATGTTATACGGCCATCTGACTGCGCCTGTAGGGTGAGTGGACGCCGCCGCTTAATCTACATCCGAGAAAAACGGTCCTGTTTCGCTGATCAGACGTTGATCACTTTTTTCAAAGGTGGAGAGAAAAAAACACCAAAATGTTTGTCCACCTTCTCTGCTTTGTCAGTCTGTGAAAATCGGATGTCATCCGAGTGCGGTCCGATATTTTCCATGGAACCATAGACTTGGATTGCTGATTTTGATCCGACACCAAAGAAAAAATTGGACATGCGCACGGCCCCATAGAATAACGTGGGTACGAATGAGAATCACAGGGAGCACTCATCCGATATAATCGGGGGCGCGCACCAGCCCAGATGGTGACATTCCTTGGGTCAGCAGTTGCCAATATCACCTGCTTAAAAAAACATGTGAAAAAAGCAGAAATCAGCTCTCCTGTCCAGGTACACGACAAAATACTACAGTAATAGCAGTAGTCTAAACCCCAGCCGGCATTGCTTTATTAATCCAGTAGTATAAAAGGCACAAAAAATGGTTGAACACAACAGCACAAAACTGACCTGACAAAGGACCGTGAAGGTCTGAAATATGGTGCCTGCGAGCGCAGCGGATATTTTCTGGTTTTTTTTTTCATTTTTGCACTGCTCTGTTCAACTATTTTTTGTGCCTTTTATACTACTGGATCAATAAAGCAATTCTTCTAAGAAGATGCGAGCGCCGGCTATCGTTTGGACTGTTGCTTGGAAAGATGTTTATAGCAAATTTACTTAAAAATTGCTGAAAATTAGAAACAAAAATATAGTAAATTACTTAACTTTTATTTATGAGCAAATATAACACATTAGATATTACCGGCATAGTCAATTACACCTAGAGTGAACCTCCTATATGTGGCCCCCCGGCATCAGGAGAGGCGAGGGCCCGTACACCTGCTCTGTATAAATGAGGGGCCTACACTAATCTTTAGGGATATGTTATTAAAATTATGCAAACTAGACAAATCGGCAGTATGGGAAAAAAAAACAAAGCAATTTTTATTCCTACTTATAAAAACCATAAAAATTATTTTCTAGATAACCCATAGAAGTAGCTGCTATGTTTGGCATTGGTGGTTTTTGCGGAATAGTAACCTGTTTCGGTTTGGCTTCAGTCCTCTTCTTATTTTCGACAGCTGAAGCCAAAGACAATTTGTCTAATCTTATACTAAGATCGTTACTTCCCTTCACATAAAATTTTGACATTGATTCAGTCAAAATACTAAGTAATCCCATGTGTAACTTATTAGACATCACCGCCACATCCAGGTCATCTCCATCATGGGGCAGCTTATCATGTCCCCCTGTGTCCTCATCCCCTCCCTCCTTCTTAGGATCACACAAGTCACCAATATCTGGATCCTGTAGGACAGTCAGTGGATCCGTCATGTTACACAGCTCCTCAATGTGTCTCATCTTCCTGGACAGCTCGTCCTTCTTTATTTCCAGCTGATGGATCAGAGTAGACAGTGACAGCGACATCTTCTCTTCCTGCCTGGAGATCTCACTCAGGATACTCTTCTCCAGGTCGTCCACCCGTCTCCTGATGTCTGTACACAGGGCAGTCACTTTCCCCGCTTGTTCAGCTGCTTTTTCTTGAGCTTTTCTCCTCTGTTCCTCCAGACTCTTGACTTGTTCCTCAGTCTTCTTTCTCTTTGTGGTCAATTTCTGGTGAACATTTCTCAGTTTCTCCTTCTTCTTCTCTGAGGCCTCATCCAGCGTCTCCACCCGGTGTCCTCGATGTTCTCCGGCCAGACTGCAGGACACACAGATACAAGAATCGTCCTTAGTGCAGTAATATTCCAGGATCTTCTTATGGACAGAACATTTCCTTTTCTCCAGAGAAGTGCTGGGATCAGATAAGACGTGTTCTGCTGATTTGCTGTGAACGTTTAGGTGTTTCTCACACAGAGAAGCCTCACAGTGTAGACAGGATTTCACAGCTGGTAGAGGAGAGTCCACACAGAAAGTGCAGCAGATCCCGGTGGCCTCCTTACTTGGTTCATCACGCTGGAGAGTCTTCATGATCTTACACAGAGCTAAACATCTCATCAGTGCCGGCCGCTCCTGAAACTCTTCTCTGCATTCCGGACAGGAATAAACTCCAGACCCGTCCTGTGTATCCAGCACACGATCAATACAGACCCGGCAGAAGTTGTGTCCACATCTCAGCATTACAGGATCTGTATAAGTGCTCAGACAGATGGAGCAGTCCAGCTGTTCTCTCAGATCGGTGGACGCCATGGCTGACAGAGGAAGAAAGAACTCAAACAGGAACTTTCTTTTTTTTTTGTGCCTCTACGAAATGGGAGGTTGGGCGGAGGGGATACTCACATTAGTCTCCACCCTTGTTAGCTGTGCTGCTACGTTGAGAACGCAGCATACATAGGCGAAGCAACTATCGCATCAGGCTTTTCCGAGGGAGGCCTTTTGGCCAAGATCAAGTGTAGTATCTTTCGAGAAGGTGGCCTTCTCCTACAACCCTAGCACATTGATACACAATACACACTGGGATGGTGCACTTGCTAGTACGCCTGGTCGATGGCTGATAAAGTCATCTGGTGGAAACCATGGCCCCCCAGCATCGAAGTCACTAGGCTGGGTAAGTGTGAGGACTTATGGTTGAATGTGCCCCAGGAGTGGTCGCCCTGGTGGGAGTGTGAGCTTCCTTAGAGTGAGATCCCGGGTAAGTCTTGCATTCCATAGCACGCCTCACCTAGCCTTTCATACTTTCTTCAGCACCCCACCTATTCCTGGCCTTCAGATCGGGAAGGGGAATTTTTATAAACCCAGTCGAAGGTCAGCTTTGGGTTGAGAAACCAACACGAGACAGGTCTCCCAGCTCCACTAGGGTGAAGAGTCTGGTTGAAGCACGAAAACAGCTGTCCGATCTTGGCTAGGAAGAGCATCGAAGATCCCTGACCCTTGCTGTGGCTTTCTGGTTTATTGGGGACCCTCTCCTCCGGGAAATGTGCACATGAATCCTTGCCTTGTGTGCTGTTTTGGTGTGACTTTGGTCACATTTTTCAGAGCCCTGGATGTTGCTTCAATCAAAAAATCAGACTTCAGGGGGCAGCGACCTGGTGTTTGACGAGGGGAAGATTGCAGAGGATGAAAGCCAGAGCGGCCATTACAGTTAGGCTGTGTTCACACACAGCGTTTTTTTAGCGGTATTTTTAGAGGTTTTGCCTATAAAACCGCTAAAATTAAGCTTCCCATTAATTTCGCATCACGGTAAAAAACGCAGCATGCTCATTAATTTCGCGGATTTTTCCGCATTTCTGGCTAGTTCAATGCGTTTTGAAAACGCGCCGGCAAAAAAAAACGCATCAAAAACGCGCAAAAGCCGCAACGAAAATGCAAAAAAAAAAAAGGCGTGGTTTCTGGGAAGGGAGTCAGGTTTTTGAGCAGAAATTTTCTGCTGCGTGTGCACTTAGCCTTAGAAGGAATCTGTAGGTATTCACACACAGCTCTGCAGTGAGATCAGGAGAGCAGACTGTCAGCCATTACATGTCTCACACTAGTAACAGCCCGTCATTTACAATAATTTCTGGAGGCAGATTGTCGGGGAGATCTATGTCCCACCCGGAGATCTTAACAGCTCATTTACATACAAGAAAAACGTGAATTTCTCTGGAATTAAACACTGGATCTCAGATATCAAGCCGTCATTTTATTCAACTTCTATGAGCTCCATGCCCATGTAGACGGCTGCACACTGATGGATAAGTGTGCAATTCCTCCTCCCTCTCTGCAGATCCTGTCAATGAATGCTTTCCGGAGCAGAGAGCGTCAGAGCACACAGCAAAGACCGGAGCAGAGAGCGTCAGAGCACACAGCAAAGACCGGAGCAGAGAGCGTCAGAGCACACAGCAAAGACCGGAGCAGAGAGCGTCAGAGCACACAGCAAAGACCGGAGCAGAGAGCGTCAGAGCACACAGCAAAGACCGGAGCAGAGAGCGTCAGAGCCCACAGCAAAGACCGGAGCAGAGAGCGTCAAAGCACACAGCAAAGACCGGAGCAGAGAGCGTCAAAGCACACAGCAAAGACCGGAGCAGAGAGCGTCAGAGCCCACAGCAAAGACCGGAGCAGAGAGCGTCAGAGCACACAGCAAAGACCGGAGCAGAGAGCGTCAGAGCACACAGCAAAGACCGGAGCAGAGAGCGTCAGAGCACACAGCAAAGACCGGAGCAGAGAGCGTCAGAGCACACAGCAAAGACCGGAGCAGAGAGCGTCAGAGCCCACAGCAAAGACCGGAGCAGAGAGCGTCAGAGCACACAGCAAAGACCGGAGCAGAGAGCGTCAGAGCACACAGCAAAGACCGGAGCAGAGAGCGTCAGAGCACACAGCAAAGACCGGAGCAGAGAGCGTCAGAGCACACAGCAAAGACCGGAGCAGAGAGCGTCAAAGCACACAGCAAAGACCGGAGCAGAGAGCGTCAAAGCACACAGCAAAGACCGGAGCAGAGAGCGTCAGAGCCCACAGCAAAGACCGGAGCAGAGAGCGTCAGATCACACAGCAAAGACCGGAGCAGAGAGCGTCAGATCACACAGCAAAGACCGGAGCAGAGAGCGTCAGAGCACACAGCAAAGACCGGAGCAGAGAGCGTCAAAGCACACAGCAAAGACCGGAGCAGAGAGCGTCAGAGCCCACAGCAAAGACCGGAGCAGAGAGCGTCAGAGCACACAGCAAAGACCGGAGCAGAGAGCGTCAAAGCACACAGCAAAGACCGGAGCAGAGAGCGTCAGAGCCCACAGCAAAGACCGGAGCAGAGAGCGTCAGAGCACACAGCAAAGACCGGAGCAGAGAGCGTCAGAGCACACAGCAAAGACCGGAGCAGAGAGCGTCAAAGCACACAGCAAAGACCGGAGCAGAGAGCGTCAAAGCACACAGCAAAGACCGGAGCAGAGAGCGTCAGAGCCCACAGCAAAGACCGGAGCAGAGAGCGTCAGATCACACAGCAAAGACCGGAGCAGAGAGCGTCAGAGCCCACAGCAAAGACCGGAGCAGAGAGCGTCAGAGCACACAGCAAAGACCGGAGCAGAGAGCGTCAGATCACACAGCAAAGACCGGAGCAGAGAGCGTCAGAGCCCACAGCAAAGACCGGAGCAGAGAGCGTCAGAGCACACAGCAAAGACCGGAGCAGAGAGCGTCAGAGCCCACAGCAAAGACCGGAGCAGAGAGCGTCAGATCACACAGCAAAGACCGGAGCAGAGAGCGTCAGAGCCCACAGCAAAGACCGGAGCAGAGAGCGTCAGAGCACACAGCAAAGACCAGAGCAGAGAGCGTCAGATCACACAGCAAAGACCGGAGCAGAGAGCGTCAAAGCACACAGCAAAGACCGGAGCAGAGAGCGTCAGAGCCCACAGCAAAGACCGGAGCAGAGAGCGTCAGAGCACACAGCAAAGACCGGAGCAGAGAGCGTCAGAGCCCACAGCAAAGACCGGAGCAGAGAGCGTCAGATCACACAGCAAAGACCGGAGCAGAGAGCGTCAGAGCCCACAGCAAAGCACAGAGCAGAGAGCGTCAGAGCCCACAGCAAAGACCAGAGCAGAGAGCGTCAGAGCACACAGCAAAGACCGGAGCAGAGAGCGTCAGAGCCCACAGCAAAGCACAGAGCAGAGAGCGTCAGAGCACACAGCAAAGACCGGAGCAGAGAGCGTCAGAGCACACAGCAAAGACCGGAGCAGAGAGCGTCAGAGCACACAGCAAAGACCGGAGCAGAGAGCGTCAGAGCACACAGCAAAGACCGGAGCAGAGAGCGTCAGAGCACACAGCAAAGACCGGAGCAGAGAGCGTCAGATCACACAGCAAAGACCAGAGCAGAGAGCGTCAGAGCCCACAGCAAAGACCAGAGCAGAGAGCGTCAGAGCACACAGCAAAGACCGGAGCAGAGAGCGTCAGAGCCCACAGCAAAGCACAGAGCAGAGAGCGTCAGAGCCCACAGCAAAGACCAGAGCAGAGAGCGTCAGAGCACACAGCAAAGACCGGAGCAGAGAGCGTCAGAGCACACAGCAAAGACCGGAGCAGAGAGCGTCAGAGCACACAGCAAAGACCGGAGCAGAGAGCGTCAGAGCACACAGCAAAGACCGGAGCAGAGAGCGTCAGAGCACACAGCAAAGACCGGAGCAGAGAGCGTCAGATCACACAGCAAAGACCAGAGCAGAGAGCGTCAGAGCCCACAGCAAAGACCAGAGCAGAGAGCGTCAGAGCACACAGCAAAGACCGGAGCAGAGAGCGTCAGAGCCCACAGCAAAGCACAGAGCAGAGAGCGTCAGAGCCCACAGCAAAGACCGGAGCAGAGAGCGTCAAAGCACACAGCAAAGACCGGAGCAGAGAGCGTCAGAGCCCACAGCAAAGACCGGAGCAGAGAGCGTCAGATCACACAGCAAAGACCAGAGCAGAGAGCGTCAGAGCACACAGCAAAGACCGGAGCAGAGAGCGTCAAAGCACACAGCAAAGACCGGAGCAGAGAGCGTCAGAGCCCACAGCAAAGACCGGAGCAGAGAGCGTCAGAGCACACAGCAAAGACCGGAGCAGAGAGCGTCAGAGCCCACAGCAAAGACCGGAGCAGAGAGCGTCAGAGCACACAGCAAAGACCGGAGCAGAGAGCGTCAGAGCCCACAGCAAAGACCGGAGCAGAGAGCGTCAGAGCACACAGCAAAGACCGGAGCAGAGAGCGTCAGAGCACACAGCAAAGACCGGAGCAGAGAGCGTCAGAGCACACAGCAAAGACCGGAGCATAGAAGTGGTAGGAAGAGCTGCCGGCCAGTCCGAGCATTGCGATGCGATCGTCGTCCATGTTATACGGCCATCTGACTGCGCCTGTAGGGTGAGTGGACGCCGCCGCTTAATCTACATCCGAGAAAAACGGTCCTGTTTTGCTGATCAGCTGATCAGACGTTGATCACTTTTTTCAAAGGTGGAGAGAAAAAAACACCAAAATGTTTGTCCACCTTCTCTGCTTTGTCAGTCTGTGAAAATCGGATGTCATCCGAGTGCGGTCCGATATTTTCCATGGAACCATAGACTTGGATTGCTGATTTTGATCCGACACCAAAGAAAAAATTGGACATGCGCACGGCCCCATAGAATAACGTGGGTACGAGTGAGAATCACAGGGAGCACTCATCCGATATAATCGGGGGCGCGCACCAGCCCAGATGGTGACATTCCTTGGGTCAGCAGTTGCCAATATCACCTGCTTAAAAAAACATGTGAAAAAAGCAGAAATCAGCTCTCCTGTCCAGGTACACGACAAAATACTACAGTAATAGCAGTAGTCTAAACCCCAGCCGGCATTGCTTTATTAATCCAGTAGTATAAAAGGCACAAAAAATGGTTGAACACAACAGCACAAAACTGACCTGACAAAGGACCGTGAAGGTCTGAAATATGGTGCCTGCGAGCGCAGCGGATATTTTCTGGTTTTTTTTTTCATTTTTGCACTGCTCTGTTCAACTATTTTTTGTGCCTTTTATACTACTGGATCAATAAAGCAATTCTTCTAAGAAGATGCGAGCGCCGGCTATCGTTTGGACTGTTGCTTGGAAAGATGTTTATAGCAAATTTACTTAAAAATTGCTGAAAATTAGAAACAAAAATATAGTAAATTACTTAACTTTTATTTATGAGCAAATATAACACATTAGATATTACCGGCATGGTCAATTACACCTAGAGTGAACCTCCTATATGTGGCCCCCCGGCATCAGGAGAGGCGAGGGCCCGTACACCTGCTCTGTATAAATGAGGGGCCTACACTAATCTTTAGGGATATGTTATTAAAATTATGCAAACTAGACAAATCGGCAGTATGGGAAAAAAAAACAAAGCAATTTTTATTCCTACTTATAAAAACCATAAAAATTATTTTCTAGATAACCCATAGAAGTAGCTGCTATGTTTGGCATTGGTGGTTTTTGCGGAATAGTAACCTGTTTCGGTTTGGCTTCAGTCCTCTTCTTATTTTCGACAGCTGAAGCCAAAGACAATTTGTCTAATCTTATACTAAGATCGTTACTTCCCTTCACATAAAATTTTGACATTGATTCAGTCAAAATACTAAGTAATCCCATGTGTAACTTATTAGACATCACCGCCACATCCAGGTCATCTCCATCATGGGGCAGCTTATCATGTCCCCCTGTGTCCTCATCCCCTCCCTCCTTCTTAGGATCACACAAGTCACCAGTGTCTGGTTCCTGTAGGACAGTCAGTGGATCCGTCATGTTACACAGCTCCTCAATGTGTCTCATCTTCCTGGACAGCTCGTCCTTCTTTATTTCCAGCTGATGGATCAGAGTAGACAGTGACAGCGACATCTTCTCTTCCTGCCTGGAGATCTCACTCAGGATACTCTTCTCCAGGTCGTCCACCCGTCTCCTGATGTCTGTACACAGGGCAGTCACTTTCCCCGCTTGTTCAGCTGCTTTTTCTTGAGCTTTTCTCCTCTGTTCCTCCAGACTCTTGACTTGTTCCTCAGTCTTCTTTCTCTTTGTGGTCAATTTCTGGTGAACATTTCTCAGTTTCTCCTTCTTCTTCTCTGAGGCCTCATCCAGCGTCTCCACCCGGTGTCCTCGATGTTCTCCGGCCAGACTGCAGGACACACAGATACAAGAATCGTCCTCAGTGCAGTAATATTCCAGGATCTTCTTATGGACAGAACATTTCCTTTTCTCCAGAGAAGTGCTGGGATCAGATAAGACGTGTTCTGCTGATTTGCTGTGAACGTTTAGGTGTTTCTCACACAGAGAAGCCTCACAGTGTAGACAGGATTTCACAGCTGGTAGAGGAGAGTCCACACAGTAAGTGCAGCAGATCCCAGTGATCTCCTTACTTGGTTCATCACGCTGGAGAGTCTTCATGATCTTACACAGAGCTAAACATCTCATCAGTGCCGGCCGCTCCTGAAACTCTTCTCTGCATTCCGGACAGGAATAAACTCCAGACCCGTCCTGTGTATCCAGCACACGATCAATACAGACCCGGCAGAAATTGTGTCCACATCTCAGCATTACAGGATCTGTATAAGTGCTCAGACAGATGGAGCAGTCCAGCTGTTCTCTCAGATCGGTGGACGCCATGGCTGACAGAGGAAGAAAGAACTCAAACAGGAACTTTCTTTTTTTTTTTGTGCCTCTACGAAATGGGAGGTTGGGCGGAGGGGATACTCACATTAGTCTCCACCCTTGTTAGCTGTGCTGCTACGTTGAGAACGCAGCATACATAGGCGAAGCAACTATCGCATCAGGCTTTTCCGAGGGAGGCCTTTTGGCCAAGATCAAGTGTAGTATCTTTCGAGAAGGTGGCCTTCTCCTACAACCCTAGCACATTGATACACAATACACACTGGGCTGGTGCACTTGCTAGTACGCCTGGTCGATGGCTGATAAAGTCATCTGGTGGAAACCATGGCCCCCCAGCATCGAAGTCACAAGGCTGGGTAAGTGTGAGGACTTATGGTGCAATGTGCCCCAGGAGTGGTCGCCCTGGTGGGAGTGTGAGCTTCCTTAGAGTGAGATCCCGGGTAAGTCTTGCATTCCATAGCACGCCTCACCTAGCCTTTCATACTTTCTTGAGCACCCCACCTATTCCTGGCCTTCAGATCGGGAAGGGGAATTTTTATAAACCCAGTCGAAGGTCAGCTTTGGGTTGAGAAACCAACACGAGACAGGTCTCCCAGCTCCACTAGGGTGAAGAGTCTGGTTGAAGCACGAAAACAGCTGTCCGATCTTGGCTAGGAAGAGCATCGAAGATCCCTGACCCTTGCTGTGGCCTTCTGGTTTATTGGGGACCCTCTCCTCCGGGAAATGTGCACATGAATCCTTGCCTTGTGTGCTGTTTTGGTGTGACTTTGGTCACATTTTTCAGAGCCCTGGATGTTGCTTCAATCAAAAAATCAGACTTCAGGGGGCAGCGACCTGGTGTTTGACGAGGGGAAGATTGCAGAGGATGAAAGCCAGAGCGGCCATTACAGTTAGGCTGTGTTCACACACAGCGTTTTTTTAGCGGTATTTTTAGAGGTTTTGCCTATAAAACCGCTAAAATTAAGCTTCCCATTAATTTCGCATCACGGTAAAAAACGCAGCATGCTCATTAATTTCGCGGATTTTTCCGCATTTCTGGCTAGTTCAATGCGTTTTGAAAACGCGCCGGCAAAAAAAAACGCATCAAAAACGCGCAAAAGCCGCAACGAAAATGCAAAAAAAAAAAAGGCGTGGTTTCTGGGAAGGGAGTCAGGTTTTTGAGCAGAAATTTTCTGCTGCGTGTGCACTTAGCCTTAGAAGGAATCTGTAGGTATTCACACACAGCTCTGCAGTGAGATCAGGAGAGCAGACTGTCAGCCATTACATGTCTCACACTAGTAACAGCCCGTCATTTACAATAATTTCTGGAGGCAGATTGTCGGGGAGATCTATGTCCCACCCGGAGATCTTAACAGCTCATTTACATACAAGAAAAACGTGAATTTCTCTGGAATTAAACACTGGATCTCAGATATCAAGCCGTCATTTTATTCAACTTCTATGAGCTCCATGCCCATGTAGACGGCTGCACACTGATGGATAAGTGTGCAATTCCTCCTCCCTCTCTGCAGATCCTGTCAATGAATGCTTTCCGGAGCAGAGAGCGTCAGAGCACACAGCAAAGACCGGAGCAGAGAGCGTCAGAGCACACAGCAAAGACCGGAGCAGAGAGCGTCAGAGCACACAGCAAAGACCGGAGCAGAGAGCGTCAAAGCACACAGCAAAGACCGGAGCAGAGAGCGTCAAAGCACACAGCAAAGACCGGAGCAGAGAGCGTCAGAGCCCACAGCAAAGACCGGAGCAGAGAGCGTCAGATCACACAGCAAAGACCGGAGCAGAGAGCGTCAAAGCACACAGCAAAGACCGGAGCAGAGAGCGTCAGAGCACACAGCAAAGTACAGAGCAGAGAGCATCAGAGCCCACAGCAAAGACCGGAGCAGAGAGCGTCAGAGCACACAGCAAAGACCGGAGCAGAGAGCGTCAGAGCACACAGCAAAGACCGGAGCAGAGAGCGTCAGAGCACACAGCAAAGACCGGAGCAGAGAGCGTCAAAGCACACAGCAAAGACCGGAGCAGAGAGCGTCAAAGCACACAGCAAAGACCGGAGCAGAGAGCGTCAGAGCCCACAGCAAAGACCGGAGCAGAGAGCGTCAGATCACACAGCAAAGACCGGAGCAGAGAGCGTCAGATCACACAGCAAAGACCGGAGCAGAGAGCGTCAGAGCACACAGCAAAGACCGGAGCAGAGAGCGTCAAAGCACACAGCAAAGACCGGAGCAGAGAGCGTCAGAGCACACAGCAAAGACCGGAGCAGAGAGCGTCAAAGCACACAGCAAAGACCGGAGCAGAGAGCGTCAGAGCCCACAGCAAAGACCGGAGCAGAGAGCGTCAGAGCACACAGCAAAGACCGGAGCAGAGAGCGTCAGAGCACACAGCAAAGACCGGAGCAGAGAGCGTCAAAGCACACAGCAAAGACCGGAGCAGAGAGCGTCAAAGCACACAGCAAAGACCAGAGCAGAGAGCGTCAGAGCCCACAGCAAAGACCGGAGCAGAGAGCGTCAGATCACACAGCAAAGACCGGAGCAGAGAGCGTCAGAGCCCACAGCAAAGACCAGAGCAGAGAGCGTCAGAGCACACAGCAAAGACCGGAGCAGAGAGCGTCAGAGCCCACAGCAAAGCACAGAGCAGAGAGCGTCAGAGCCCACAGCAAAGACCGGAGCAGAGAGCGTCAAAGCACACAGCAAAGACCGGAGCAGAGAGCGTCAGAGCCCACAGCAAAGACCGGAGCAGAGAGCGTCAGAGCACACAGCAAAGACCGGAGCAGAGAGCGTCAGATCACACAGCAAAGACCAGAGCAGAGAGCGTCAGAGCCCACAGCAAAGACCGGAGCAGAGAGCGTCAGAGCACACAGCAAAGACCGGAGCAGAGAGCGTCAGAGCCCACAGCAAAGACCGGAGCAGAGAGCGTCAGAGCACACAGCAAAGACCGGAGCAGAGAGCGTCAGAGCACACAGCAAAGACCGGAGCAGAGAGCGTCAGAGCACACAGCAAAGACCGGAGCAGAGAGCGTCAGAGCACAGCAATGTCCGGAGCAGAGAGCGTCAGAGCACACAGCAAAGACCGGAGCAGAGAGCGTCAGAGCACACAGCAAAGACCGGAGCAGAGAGCGTCAGAGCACACAGCAAAGACCGGAGCATAGAAGTGGTAGGAAGAGCTGCCGGCCAGTCCGAGCATTGCGATGCGATCGTCGTCCATGTTATACGGCCATCTGACTGCGCCTGTAGGGTGAGTGGACGCCGCCGCTTAATCTACATCCGAGAAAAACGGTCCTGTTTTGCTGATCAGACGTTGATCACTTTTTTCAAAGGTGGAGAGAAAAAAACACCAAAATGTTTGTCCACCTTCTCTGCTTTGTCAGTCTGTGAAAATCGGATGTCATCCGAGTGCGGGCCGATATTTTCCATGGAACCATAGACTTGGATTGCTGATTTTGATCCGACACCAAAGAAAAAATTGGACATGCGCACGGCCCCATAGAATAACGTGGGTACGAATGAGAATCACAGGGAGCACTCATCCGATATAATCGGGGGCGCGCACCAGCCCAGATGGTGACATTCCTTGGGTCAGCAGTTGCCAATATCACCTGCTTAAAAAAACATGTGAAAAAAGCAGAAATCAGCTCTCCTGTCCAGGTACACGACAAAATACTACAGTAATAGCAGTAGTCTAAACCCCAGCCGGCATTGCTTTATTAATCCAGTAGTATAAAAGGCACAAAAAATGGTTGAACACAACAGCACAAAACTGACCTGACAAAGGACCGTGAAGGTCTGAAATATGGTGCCTGCGAGCGCAGCGGATATTTTCTGTTTTTTTTTTTCATTTTTGCACTGCTCTGTTCAACTATTTTTTGTGCCTTTTATACTACTGGATCAATAAAGCAATTCTTCTAAGAAGATGCGAGCGCCGGCTATCGTTTGGACTGTTGCTTGGAAAGATGTTTATAGCAAATTTACTTAAAAATTGCTGAAAATTAGAAACAAAAATATAGTAAATTACTTAACTTTTATTTATGAGCAAATATAACACATTAGATATTACCGGCATGGTCAATTACACCTAGAGTGAACCTCCTATATGTGGCCCCCCGGCATCAGGAGAGGCGAGGGCCCGTACACCTGCTCTGTATAAATGAGGGGCCTACACTAATCTTTAGGGATATGTTATTAAAATTATGCAAACTAGACAAATCGGCAGTATGGGAAAAAAAAACAAAGCAATTTTTATTCCTACTTATAAAAACCATAAAAATTATTTTCTAGATAACCCATAGAAGTAGCTGCTATGTTTGGCATTGGTGGTTTTTGCGGAATAGTAACCTGTTTCGGTTTGGCTTCAGTCCTCTTCTTATTTTCGACAGCTGAAGCCAAAGACAATTTGTCTAATCTTATACTAAGATCGTTACTTCCCTTCACATAAAATTTTGACATTGATTCAGTCAAAATACTAAGTAATCCCATGTGTAACTTATTAGACATCACCGCCACATCCAGGTCATCTCCATCATGGGGCAGCTTATCATGTCCCCCTGTGTCCTCATCCCCTCCCTCCTTCTTAGGATCACACAAGTCACCAATATCTGGATCCTGTAGGACAGTCAGTGGATCCGTCATGTTACACAGCTCCTCAATGTGTCTCATCTTCCTGGACAGCTCGTCCTTCTTTATTTCCAGCTGATGGATCAGAGTAGACAGTGACAGCGACATCTTCTCTTCCTGCCTGGAGATCTCACTCAGGATACTCTTCTCCAGGTCGTCCACCCGTCTCCTGATGTCTGTACACAGGGCAGTCACTTTCCCCGCTTGTTCAGCTGCTTTTTCTTGAGCTTTTCTCCTCTGTTCCTCCAGACTCTTGACTTGTTCCTCAGTCTTCTTTCTCTTTGTGGTCAATTTCTGGTGAACATTTCTCAGTTTCTCCTTCTTCTTCTCTGAGGCCTCATCCAGCGTCTCCACCCGGTGTCCTCGATGTTCTCCGGCCAGACTGCAGGACACACAGATACAAGAATCGTCCTCAGTGCAGTAATATTCCAGGATCTTCTTATGGACAGAACATTTCCTTTTCTCCAGAGAAGTGCTGGGATCAGATAAGACGTGTTCTGCTGATTTGCTGTGAACGTTTAGGTGTTTCTCACACAGAGAAGCCTCACAGTGTAGACAGGATTTCACAGCTGGTAGAGGAGAGTCCACACAGAAAGTGCAGCAGATCCCGGTGGCCTCCTTACTTGGTTCATCACGCTGGAGAGTCTTCATGATCTTACACAGAGCTAAACATCTCATCAGTGCCGGCCGCTCCTGAAACTCTTCTCTGCATTCCGGACAGGAATAAACTCCAGACCCGTCCTGTGTATCCAGCACACGACCAATACAGACCCGGCAGAAGTTGTGTCCACATCTCAGCATTACAGGATCTGTATAAGTGCTCAGACAGATGGAGCAGTCCAGCTGTTCTCTCAGATCGGTGGACGCCATGGCTGACAGAGGAAGAAAGAACTCAAACAGGAACTTTCTTTCTTTTTTTTTTGTGCCTCTACGAAATGGGAGGTTGGGCGGAGGGGATACTCACATTAGTCTCCACCCTTGTTAGCTGTGCTGCTACGTTGAGAACGCAGCATACATAGGCGAAGCAACTATCGCATCAGGCTTTTCCGAGGGAGGCCTTTTGGCCAAGATCAAGTGTAGTATCTTTCGAGAAGGTGGCCTTCTCCTACAACCCTAGCACATTGATACACAATACACACTGGGCTGGTGCACTTGCTAGTACGCCTGGCCGATGGCTGATAAAGTCATCTGGTGGAAACCATGGCCCCCCAGCATCGAAGTCACTAGGCTGGGTAAGTGTGAGGACTTATGGTTGAATGTGCCCCAGGAGTGGTCGCCCTGGTGGGAGTGTGAGCTTCCTTAGAGTGAGATCCCGGGTAAGTCTTGCATTCCATAGCACGCCTCACCTAGCCTTTCATACTTTCTTCAGCACCCCACCTATTCCTGGCCTTCAGATCGGGAAGGGGAATTTTTATAAACCCAGTCGAAGGTCAGCTTTGGGTTGAGAAACCAACACGAGACAGGTCTCCCAGCTCCACTAGGGTGAAGAGTCTGGTTGAAGCACGAAAACAGCTGTCCGATCTTGGCTAGGAAGAGCATCGAAGATCCCTGACCCTTGCTGTGGCCTTCTGGTTTATTGGGGACCCTCTCCTCCGGGAAATGTGCACATGAATCCTTGCCTTGTGTGCTGTTTTGGTGTGACTTTGGTCACATTTTTCAGAGCCCTGGATGTTGCTTCAATCAAAAAATCAGACTTCAGGGGGCAGCGACCTGGTGTTTGACGAGGGGAAGATTGCAGAGGATGAAAGCCAGGCGGCCATTACAGTTAGGCTGTGTTCACACACAGCGTTTTTTTAGCGGTATTTTTAGAGGTTTTGCCTATAAAACCGCTAAAATTAAGCTTCCCATTAATTTCGCATCACGGTAAAAAACGCAGCATGCTCATTAATTTCGCGGATTTTTCCGCATTTCTGGCTAGTTCAATGCGTTTTGAAAACGCGCCGGCAAAAAAAAACGCATCAAAAACGCGCAAAAGCCGCAACGAAAATGCAAAAAAAAAAAAAGGCGTGGTTTCTGGGAAGGGAGTCAGGTTTTTGAGCAGAAATTTTCTGCTGCGTGTGCACTTAGCCTTAGAAGGAATCTGTAGGTATTCACACACAGCTCTGCAGTGAGATCAGGAGAGCAGACTGTCAGCCATTACATGTCTCACACTAGTAACAGCCCGTCATTTACAATAATTTCTGGAGGCAGATTGTCGGGGAGATCTATGTCCCACCCGGAGATCTTAACAGCTCATTTACATACAAGAAAAACGTGAATTTCTCTGGAATTAAACACTGGATCTCAGATATCAAGCCGTCATTTTATTCAACTTCTATGAGCTCCATGCCCATGTAGACGGCTGCACACTGATGGATAAGTGTGCAATTCCTCCTCCCTCTCTGCAGATCCTGTCAATGAATGCTTTCCGGAGCAGAGAGCGTCAGAGCACACAGCAAAGACCGGAGCAGAGAGCGTCAGAGCACACAGCAAAGACCGGAGCAGAGAGCGTCAGAGCACACAGCAAAGACCGGAGCAGAGAGCGTCAGAGCACACAGCAAAGACCGGAGCAGAGAGCGTCAGAGCACACAGCAAAGACCGGAGCAGAGAGCGTCAGAGCACACAGCAAAGACCGGAGCAGAGAGCGTCAGAGCCCACAGCAAAGACCGGAGCAGAGAGCGTCAAAGCACACAGCAAAGACCGGAGCAGAGAGCGTCAAAGCACACAGCAAAGACCGGAGCAGAGAGCGTCAGAGCCCACAGCAAAGACCGGAGCAGAGAGCGTCAGAGCACACAGCAAAGACCGGAGCAGAGAGCGTCAGAGCACACAGCAAAGACCGGAGCAGAGAGCGTCAGAGCACACAGCAAAGTACAGAGCAGAGAGCGTCAGAGCACACAGCAAAGACCGGAGCAGAGAGTGTCAGAGCACACAGCAAAGACCGGAGCAGAGAGCGTCAGAGCACACAGCAAAGACCGGAGCAGAGAGTGTCAGAGCACACAGCAAAGACCGGAGCAGAGAGCGTCAGAGCCCACAGCAAAGACCGGAGCAGAGAGTGTCAGAGCACACAGCAAAGACCGGAGCAGAGAGCGTCAGAGCACACAGCAAAGACCGGAGCAGAGAGCGTCAGAGCACACAGCAAAGACCGGAGCAGAGAGCGTCAGAGCACACAGCAAAGACCGGAGCAGAGAGCGTCAGAGCACACAGCAAAGACCGGAGCAGAGAGCGTCAAAGCACACAGCAAAGCACAGAGCAGAGAGCGTCAGAGCCCACAGCAAAGACCGGAGCAGAGAGCGTCAGATCCCACAGCAAAGACCGGAGCAGAGAGCGTCAGAGCACACAGCAAAGACCGGAGCAGAGAGTGTCAGAGCACACAGCAAAGACCGGAGCAGAGAGCGTCAGAGCACACAGCAAAGACCGGAGCAGAGAGCGTCAGAGCACACAGCAAAGACCGGAGCAGAGAGCGTCAGAGCACACAGCAAAGACCGGAGCAGAGAGCGTCAGAGCACACAGCAAAGACCGGAGCAGAGAGCGTCAAAGCACACAGCAAAGACCGGAGCAGAGAGCGTCAGAGCCCACAGCAAAGACCGGAGCAGAGAGCGTCAGATCCCACAGCAAAGACCGGAGCAGAGAGCGTCAGATCACACAGCAAAGACCGGAGCAGAGAGCGTCAGAGCACACAGCAAAGACCGGAGCAGAGAGCGTCAGAGAACACAGCAAAGACCGGAGCAGAGAGCGTCAGAGCACACAGCAAAGACCGGAGCAGAGAGCGTCAGAGCACACAGCAAAGACCGGAGCAGAGAGCGTCAGAGCACACAGCAAAGACCGGAGCAGAGAGCGTCAGAGCACACAGCAAAGACCGGAGCAGAGAGTGTCAGAGCACACAGCAAAGACCGGAGCAGAGAGCGTCAGAGCACACAGCAAAGTACAGAGCAGAGAGCGTCAGAGCCCACAGCAAAGACCAGAGCAGAGAGCGTCAGAGCACACAGCAAAGTCCGGAGCAGAGAGCGTCAGAGCACACAGCAAAGACCGGAGCAGAGAGCGTCAGAGCACACAGCAACGTCCGGAGCAGAGAGCGTCAGAGAACACAGCAAAGACCGGAGCAGAGAGCGTCAGAGCACACAGCAAAGACCGGAGCAGAGAGCGTCAGAGCACACAGCAAAGACCGGAGCAGAGAGCGTCAGAGCACACAGCAAAGACCGGAGCAGAGAGCGTCAGAGCACACAGCAACGTCCGGAGCAGAGAGCGTCAGAGAACACAGCAAAGACCGGAGCAGAGAGCGTCAGAGCACACAGCAAAGACCGGAGCAGAGAGCGTCAGAGCACACAGCAAAGACCGGAGCAGAGAGCGTCAGAGCACACAGCAAAGACCGGAGCAGAGAGCGTCAGAGCACACAGCAAAGACCGGAGCAGAGAGCGTCAGAGTACACAGCAAAGACCAGAGCATAGAGCGTCAGAGCACACAGCAAAGACCAGAGCAGAGAGCGTCAGAGCACACAGCAAAGACCGGAGCAGAGAGCGTCAGAGCACACAGCAAAGACCGGAGCAGAGAGCGTCAGAGCACACAGCAAAGTACAGAGCAGAGAGCGTCAGAGCCCACAGCAAAGACCGGAGCAGAGAGTGTCAGAGCACACAGCAAAGACCGGAGCAGAGAGCGTCAGAGCACACAGCAAAGTACAGAGCAGAGAGCGTCAGAGCCCACAGCAAAGTCCGGAGCAGAGAGCGTCAGAGCACACAGCAAAGACCGGAGCAGAGAGCGTCAGAGCACACAGCAACGTCCGGAGCAGAGAGCATCAGAGAACACAGCAAAGACCGGAGCAGAGAGCGTCAGAGCACACAGCAAAGACCGGAGCAGAGAGCGTCAGAGCACACAGCAAAGACCGGAGCAGAGAGCGTCAGAGCACACAGCAACGTCCGGAGCAGAGAGCGGAGCAGAGAGCGTCAGAGCACACAGCAAAGACCGGAGCAGAGAGCGTCAGAGCACACAGCAAAGACCGGAGCAGAGAGCGTCAGATCACACAGCAAAGACCAGAGCAGAGAGCGTCAGAGCACAGCAAAGACCGGAGCAGAGAGCATCAGAGCACAAAGCAACGTCCGGAGCAGAGAGCGTCAGAGCACAAAGCAACGTCCGGAGCAGAGAGCGTCAGAGAACACAGCAAAGACTGGAGCAGAGAGCGTCAGAGCCCACAGCAAAGACTGGAGCAGAGAGCGTCAGAGCACACAGCAAAGACCGGAGCAGAGAGCGTCAGAGTACACAGCAAAGACCGGAGCAGAGAGCGTCAGAGTACACAGCAAAGACAGGAGCAGAGAGCGTCAGAGCCCACAGCAAAGACCAGAGCAGAGAGCGTCAGAGCCCACAGCAAAGACCAGAGCAGAGAGCGTCAGAGCACACAGCAGAGACCAGAGCAGAGAGCGTCAGAGCACACAGCAAAGACCGGAGCAGAGAGCGTCAGAGCACACAGCAAAGACAGGAGCAGAGAGCGTCAGAGCCCACAGCAAAGACCAGAGCAGAGAGCGTCAGAGCACACAGCAGAGACCAGAGCAGAGAGCGTCAGAGCACACAGCAAAGACCGGAGCAGAGAGCTTCAGAGCCCACAGCAAAGACCAGAGCAGAGAGCGTCAGAGCACACAGCAGAGACCAGAGCAGAGAGCGTCAGAGCCCACAGCAGAGACCAGAGCAGAGAGCGTCAGAGAACTTTTAAATTCCTATTTTGCATCTGTTTTCTCTCAGAAAGGAAATGTAACATCAACTGCTATTCACTGTCCTATTAAGGGAATAGAAGAATCCAGGATATCTATAAACAGAAAGATAGTGAGGAAACACTTAGCTAACCTAAATGTATTCAAGTCTCCAGGTCCAGATGAATTACACCCCAGAGTACTGAAGGAGATAGCAGAAGATATTTTTGAACCCCTCTCCATAATCTTTGAAAATTCTTGGAGAACAGGAGAAGTGCCAGAAGACTGGAGAAGAGCAAATGTTGTTCCTATCTTCAAAAAGGGGAAGAAGGTGGACCCAGGTAACTATAGGCCGGTGAGTCTGACTTCTATACCAGGAAAGATCTTTGAACAAATTATTAAACAACATGTATGTCAATACCTGGATAAGAATGAAGTGATTAAACAGAGTCAGCATGGGTTTGTAACTAATAAGTCATGTCAGACTAATTTAATTTCCTTCTATGATGGTATTACTGATTGGGTGGATCAAGGAAATGCTGTAGATATAGTATATCTTGACTTCAGCAAAGCATTTGACAAAGTCTCTCATACAATCCTTATTGAAAAAATGACTAAGTATGGAATGGACAAGGCAACTGTTAGGTGGATTCATAACTGGCTTAGTGATCGGACACAAAGAGTGGTCGTAAATGGCTGCACATCCAGTTGGAAGAATGTCTCAAGTGGGGTACCACAGGGCTCTGTCCTGGGCCCTGTATTGTTCAACATCTTTATCAACGATTTAGATGAAGGAATTGAGGGTAAACTGATTAAATTTGCTGATGACACAAAGCTAGGAGGGATAGCTAATACTAGAGAAGAGAGAGAGAGGATTCATAAAGATTTAAATAAACTGGAGAAGTGGGCAGCAACTAACAGAATGGTTTTTTAACAGGGAGAAATGCAAAGTACTACATCTGGGCAATAAAAATGAAAAAAGCATATATAGAATGGGAGGAATAGGGCTAAGTGACAGCACATGTGAAAAAGACTTGGGTATACTAATAGATCACAGACTGAATATGAGTCAACAGTGTGATGCAGCAGCAAAAAAGGCAACTGCAATTCTAGGATGTATTAACAGAAGCATACAGTCTAGATCACGTGAAGTAATTATTTCCCTCTACTCCTCTTTGGTCAGACCTCATCTGGAATATTGTGTCCAGTTTTGGGCACCACATTTTAAAAAAGACATCAACAAACTGGAGCAAGTTCAGAAAAGAGCGACCAGAATGGTGACCGGTCTGCAAACCCTGTCTTATGAGGAAAGGTTGCAGGATTTGGGAATGTTTAGTTTGCAAAAGAGAAGACTGAGAGGAGACTTAATAGCTGTCTACAAATATCTAAAGGGCTGTCACATTGTAGAAGGATCAACTTTATTCTCATTTGCACAAGGAAAGACTAGAAGCAATGGGATGAAACTGAATGGGAGGAGACACAGATTAGATATTAGAAAAAACTTTTTGACAGTTAGAGTGATCAATGAGTGGAACAGGCTGCCACGAGAAGTGGCGAGTTCCCCTTCAATGGAAGTCTTCAAACAGAGGCTGGACAGACATCTAACTGGGATGATTTAGCGAATCCTGCTTTGAGCAGGGGGTTGGACCAGATGGCCCAGGAGGTCCCTTCCAACTCTACGATTCTATGATTCTATGATTCTAGAACACAGCAAAGACCGGAGCAGAGAGCGCCAGGGGGAAAGGAGGTGTGGGGTTTTTTTATGTGTAAATGTGTGCGGGCTCGGTTTGTATAAAAGCTTTGTGGGGCTTATACCTCTTATAGGGGCTATGTGAGGGTGTATACTATGTATAAGGGGACTGTGTGGGGCCTCACAATGTATATGGGGCTGTAGGGTCTCATACTGTGTGTGGGGCTGTGATGTCTTATAGTGTTTACAGAGGGCTTTGTGGGGCTCATACTGAATACTACTGTATAAAGGGAGGCTCATTCTTTAGATAGAAGGCTCATACTGTATATGGGGGTCCTTACTGTCTATAGGACTCCTGCTGTATACAGGGAAGCTGTGAGGGATCATACTTTATATAGTGGGTGATGTGCGTAGGCTCATACTGTATATAGGGGGCTGTGTGTGGCATACTGTATATAGGGGGCTGTGTGTGGCATGCTGTATATAGGGGGCTGTGTGTGGCATGCTGTATATAGGGGCTGTGTGTGGCATGCTGTATATAGGGGGCTGTGTGTGGCATACTGTATATAGGGGGCTGTATGTGGCATGCTGTATATAGGGGCTGTGTGGCATGCTGTATATAGGGGGCTGTATGTGGCATGCTGTATATAGGGGCTGTGTGTGGCATGCTGTATATAGGGGGCTGTGTGTGGCATACTGTATATAGGGGGCTGTATGTGGCATGCTGTAGATAGGGGCTGTGTGTGGCATGCTGTATATAGGGGGCTGTATGTGGCATACTGTATATAGGGGGCTGTGTGTGGCATGCTGTATATAGGGACTGTGTGTGGCATACTGTATATAGGGGGCTGTGTGTGGCATACTGTATATAGGGGGATGTGTGTGGCATGCTGTATATAGGGGGCTGTGTGTGGCATACTGTATATAGGGGCTGTGTGTGGCATGCTGTATATAGGGGCTGTGTGTGGCATGCTGTATATAGGGGGCTGTGTGTGGCATACTGTATATAGGGGGCTGTATGTGGCATGCTGTATATAGGGGCTGTGTGTGGCATGCTGTATATAGGGGGCTGTGTGTGGCATACTGTATATAGGGGGCTGTGTGTGGCATGCTGTATATAGGGACTGTGTGTGGCATACTGTATATAGGGGGCTGTGTGTGGCATACTGTATATAGGGGGATGTGTGTGGCATGCTGTATATAGGGGGCTGTGTGTGGCATACTGTATATAGGGGCTGTGTGTGGCATGCTGTATATAGGGGGATGTGTGTGGCATGCTGTATATAGGGGGCTGTGTGTGGCATGCTGTATATAGGGGCTGTGTGTGGCATGCTGTATATAGGGGGCTGTGTGTGGCATACTGTATATAGGGGCTGTGTGTGGCATGCTGTATATAGCGGGCTGTGTGTGGCATGCTGTATATAGGGGGCTGTGTGTGGCATGCTGTATATAGGGGCTGTGTGTGGCATGCTGTATATAGGGGGCTGTGTGTGGCATACTGTATATAGGGGCTGTGTGTGGCATGCTGTATATAGGGGGCTGTGTGTGGCATACTGTATATAGCGGGCTGTGTGTGGCATGCTGTATATAGGGGCTGTGTGTGGCATACTGTATATAGGGGGCTGTGTGTGGCATACTGTATAAAGGGGGCTGTGTGTGGCATACTGTATATAGCGGGCTGTGTGTGGCATGCTGTATATAGGGGCTGTGTGTGGCATACTGTATATAGCGGGCTGTGTGTGGCATACTGTATATAGGGGGCTGTGTGTGGCATACTGTATATAGGGGGCTGTGTGTGGCATACTGTATATAGCGGGCTGTGTGTGGCATGCTGTATATAGGGGCTGTGTGTGGCATACTGTATATAGCGGGCTGTGTGTGGCATACTGTATATAGGGGGCTGTGTGTGGCATACTGTATATAGGGGGCTGTGTGTGGCATACTGTATATAGCGGGCTGTGTGGCATGCTGTATATAGGGGCTGTGTGTGGCATGCTGTATATAGCGGGCTGTGTGTGGCATGCTGTATATAGGGGGCTGTGTGTGGCATACTGTATATAGGGGGCTGTGTGTGGCATGCTGTATATAGGGGCTGTGTGTGGCATGCTGTATATAGGGGGCTGTGTGTGGCATACTGTATATAGGGGGCTGTGTGTGGCATGCTGTATATAGGGGCTGTGTGTGGCATGCTGTATATAGGGGGCTGTGTGTGGCATACTGTATATAGGGGCTGTGTGTGGCATACTGTATATAGGGGGCTGTGTGTGGCATGCTGTATATAGAGGGCTGTGTGTGGCATACTGTATATAGGGGCTGTGTGTGGCATGCTGTATATAGGGGGCTGTGTGTGGCATACTGTATATAGGGGCTGTGTGTGGCATGCTGTATATAGGGGGCTGTGTGTGGCATGCTGTATATAGGGGGCTGTGTGTGGCATACTGTATATAGGGGGCTGTGTGTGGCATACTGTATATAGGGGGCTGTGTGTGGCATACTGTATATAGGGGGCTGTGTGTGGCATACTGTATATAGGGGCTGTGTGTGGCATGCTGTATATAGCGGGCTGTATGTGGCATGCTGTATATAGGGGGCTGTGTGTGGCATACTGTATATAGCGGGCTGTGTGTGGCATACTGTATATAGGGGGCTGTGTGTGGCATACTGTATATAGGGGGCTGTGTGTGGCATACTGTATATAGCGGGCTGTGTGTGGCATGCTGTATATAGGGGCTGTGTGTGGCATGCTGTATATAGCGGGCTGTGTGTGGCATGCTGTATATAGGGGGCTGTGTGTGGCATACTGTATATAGGGGGCTGTGTGTGGCATGCTGTATATAGGGGCTGTGTGTGGCATGCTGTATATAGGGGGCTGTGTGTGGCATACTGTATATAGGGGCTGTGTGTGGCATACTGTATATAGGGGGCTGTGTGTGGCATGCTGTATATAGGGGCTGTGTGTGGCATGCTGTATATAGGGGGCTGTGTGTGGCATGCTGTATATAGGGGCTGTGTGTGGCATGCTGTATATAGCGGGCTGTGTGTGGCATGCTGTATATAGGGGGCTGTGTGTGGCATGCTGTATATAGGGGGCTGTGTGTGGCATACTGTATATAGGGGGCTGTGTGTGGCATACTGTATATAGGGGGCTGTGTGTGGCATACTGTATATAGGGGCTGTGTGTGGCATGCTGTATATAGGGGCTGTGTGTGGCATACTGTATATAGGGGGCTGTGTGTGGCATGCTGTATATAGGGGCTGTGTGTGGCATGCTGTATATAGGGGGCTGTGTGTGGCATGCTGTATATAGGGGGCTGTGTGTGGCATACTGTATATAGCGGGCTGTGTGTGGCATACTGTATATAGCGGGCTGTGTGTGGCATACTGTATATAGCGGGCTGTGTGTGGCATGCTGTATATAGGGGGCTGTGTGTGGCATGCTGTATATAGGGGCTGTGTGTGGCATGCTGTATATAGGGGGCTGTGTGTGGCATGCTGTATATAGGGGGCTGTGTGTGGCATACTGTATATAGCGGGCTGTGTGTGGCATACTGTATATAGCGGGCTGTGTGTGGCATACTGTATATAGCGGGCTGTGTGTGGCATACTGTATATAGCGGGCTGTGTGTGGCATGCTGTATATAGGGGGCTGTGTGTGGCATGCTGTATATAGGGGCTGTGTGTGGCATGCTGTATATAGGGGGCTGTGTGTGGCATGCTGTATATAGGGGGCTGTGTGTGGCATACTGTATATAGCGGGCTGTGTGTGGCATACTGTATATAGCGGGCTGTGTGTGGCATACTGTATATAGCGGGCTGTGTGTGGCATGCTGTATATAGGGGGCTGTATGTGGCATACTGTTTATAGGGGCTTTTACAATAGTTGAGGGGTACTGTGTGTGGACACATACTGTATATAGGGGGTGTCAGCATCGCTGGCCATCCCTGTAAAAAATAGAATCAAAATAAAAAATATAGTTATTCTCACCTTCCGACGTCGCGTTCAGCCATCCCGCCTCTCTCCACGCTCCCGGTCCCAGTGATCCTTTGCATGAATGACCGCGAGATGTCACGGTCTCGAGGGATAACAAAGTCTCGCGGTCATTCGTGCAAAGGATCACTGGGACCGGAGCGTGGAGAGAGGCGGGATGGCTGAACGCGACGTCGGAAGGTGAGAATAACTATATTTTTTTTTATTATTTTTTACACCTGATCGCTGGTCTCCCACCTGTCACACACAGCGATGCGTGCTGGCCAGCGGGAGACCAGCGACCAAAGAAATGTCCAGAGGTTTCTTCCAGCGATCAGCGATACCGACAGGGGGGCCGCTCGCTGATCGCTGTCACACACAGCGATCTCGCTGGTGAGATCGCTGTTACGTCACAAAAGTTGTGACTCAGCAGCGATCTCGCTACCGAGATCGCTTAGTGAGACGGGGCCTTTAGAGAAGAGGCTGCAGAACTGGAGCCCTCAGGAAAGCTAGAAGAAGGCGCTATAGACCTGCTCTTCCCTCCGTCATTATGGGCAATGTGAGGTCACTCGGGAATAAGATGGACGAACTGTCGGCGCTGACCAGACATCATCGGGAATTAAGGGAGAGCAGCATGTTGCTGTTTACAGAGACCTGGCTCACCGAAGGTACTCCGGACACTGTTGTCTCGTTGGATGGCTTTAAACTCATTCGCGCGGACAGGACAAGGGAGAGCGGTAAGAGGAAAGGCGGAGGGCTGGCGATATTTGTGAATGATAGATGGTGTGACTCTAGGCACATCGTGGTCAAAGAGCAAACATGCTGTAAGGACATTGAGCTATTAGCTGTGGGGATGAGACCTTTTTATTTACCGAGGGAATTATCGCATGTAATCATGATAGCTGCATATGTCCCCCCTTCTGCGAAAGCTGAGCCGCCACTGAGGTCCTACAATCCACAGTGAGCATGATGCGGTCCCTTCACCCCCAAGCACTCCTTCTGGTTTCGGGAGACTTCAATCATGTGTCTCCAGCATCCATACTACCCGGTTGCACACAGTATGTTACCTGCCTCACTAGAAACAGCAAAACATTGGACTTGTTCTTTGCCAATGTGAGAGGGGCATATGCCTCGTCAGCCCTACCGCCCCTTGGAAGATCGGATCACAACCTAGTGCACCTCCAACCCGTGTACAAGCCACTTGTACAGAGAGAACCTGCTGTCACTCGCACAGTGAGGATATGGACTGAGGAGAGTGATGATGCTCTGAGAGACTGCTTTAAAGCAACCACTTGGGAAGTGCTGCAAGATTCCTATGGTTGATGACATGGATGGTCTCACACACTGTATAACGGACTACATTAATTTCTGTGTAGACAACACGGTACCCACTAAAGTAGTGAGGTGCTTCTCTAACAATAAACCATGGATCAGCCCCGGAATAAAGGCTCTTCTCAAAGAGAAGAAGTTGGCCTTCAGATCAGGTGACAAGGGCAGGCTGAGAGAGGTGCAGAAAGATCTGAAGAATCTAATCAGGCAGGGAAAGGCTAATTATAAGAGAAATATTGAACTGAAATTGTCACAGAAAAGGATCCATGAAGTCTGGGAGGGTCTAAAGTCTATATCTGGGCATAGACAGACTGTCTCCAGGATGGTTGTAGATAAAGAGGGGCTTAATGAACTTAATCTATTCTTTAACAGATTTAATCACACACTGGCTGCTCCTGCCCTTGCATACCATTCACACCTCTCTGCTACAATAACCTCACCCCCGCTGCAACTTGTCAACTGAGCCAGGGTCTGTTCTTTACAAGTACCCAGGTTGCAAAAGAACTGGATAAGATCAAAGTTTTGAAGGCTGCAGGTCCTGACAGCATCAGTGCAAGGCTAATCAGAACCTGCGGGCACCAGCTGAGTGAGATCATTACATATCTGTTCAATATGAGCCTGAGAATAGGTATAGTACCACAAATGTGGAAATTATCGTGTGTGGTACCAGTTCCGAAGAAACCTTATCCGAAAGACCTTAATGACTATAGACCTGTAGCATTGACATCACACCTGATGAAGGTACTAGAGAGATTGGTTCTCACACGTCTCCGTCCTCTAGTGAGCTCGGATATGGACCCTCTCCAGTTTGCCTACAGGCCGGGCATTGGTGTGGATGATGCCATTATCCACCTTCTAGATAGGACTCTCACCTGGAGAAACCTGGGAACACTGTGAGAATAATGTTCTTCAATTTCTCTAGTGCTTTTAATACCATACAGCCAGGTCTACTGAGAGACAAGCTGGGCCTTGTTGGCGTGGACCTCCAACTCTCCTCCTGGATCCTTAACTACCTCACGAGCCAACCTCAGTTTGTAAAGGATCGGGACAGTGTGTCAGACACGGTGATCTGCAATACAGGGGCACCTCAAGGTACAGTTCTTGCCCCTTTTCTCTTCACACTGTACACTGCGGATTTTAAGTGCAACTCATCTAGCTGCGACTTGCAGAAGTATTCTGATGACTCTGCAATAGTAGGTCTCATCACAGGAGGAGATGAAAGAGAGTACAGAGATACTAACCAAGCTTTTGTGGAGTGGTGTCAGAGGAACCACCTTAGGATGAATTCCGGGAAGACCAAGGAATTGGTGGTGGACTTTCGCAAGGGAAAAAATCCACCAGTAGTGGTGAACATTCAGGGAAATGACATTGAGATAGTCAACACCTATAAGTACCTTGGTGTGATCCTCAATAATAAGCTTGACTGGGCCCATCACTTGGATGCAGTGTACAGGAAGGGCCACAGTAGGCTTTATCTGCTCAGAAGGCTGAGAGCCTTCGGAGTTAGGGGGGCACTCCTTGCATCCTTCAACTCTGTTGTGGCATCAGTCATCTTCTTTGGTGTGGCGTGCTGGGGTAGTGGCATATCAACCAGGGACAGGAATAGGCTGGACAAACTGATTAGAAGGGCCAGCTCTGTCCTGGGAGGCCCCCTTGATCCAGTTCAGGAAGTAGGCGACAGGAGGATACTGGCCAAGGTGAGCTACATGGTGCAGAATGATTCCCATCCCATGCATGAGCCCGTGACAAAGATGTGCAGTACTGTCAGTGACCGGCTACTTCATCCTAAATGTGAGCGGGAGCGCTATCGAAAGTCCTTCCTTCCTGCTGCAGTTAGGCTGTATAACCAGCACTGTCCAAAACGGAGAACGACCCAAACAGTGAACTGATAGATCCAAAGTTGTGATAGTCCGGTTATATCTTTTTCCGTATATGTACCTACCTACTGTCAGTGTAATGCCTGTATGCATCTGTATCTGTACTTGTTCCTGCCTTGCTGCTGTAATGCTCTGAATTTCCCCATGGTGGGACGATTAAAGGATTATCAATGATACAATTATTATAGGTTAATAAGGGACATCCGGCCCGGTGACCCCGGTAGCCGCCGGCGGTGTGAGGTCTGCGCAGGTCTCAGCCGCGGGATGTCATCCGTAACATTTCTCTTCACTGACGAGCAGAGATCCCGACAACCATGAGGACGTTACAGACCCATTTATTAAAAATATAAAACTTTATTCTCTCGTCAGCTGAAGAAAATCTCCCGGACGTATTTTAGGGGGTCGTTGTCCGGGTCGTCAGAGTCATGACACGATGGCGGCTTGGTCTGAGGTCTCTCGGATCGGGCGGCGGTCGGAGGCGGCTCCTCGTGGCCGGCAGCGGGGGAGGCCGCCTCTTCGTCTGCTCCAGCTTTGCTCTTCTCCTCGTCTTCTCTCTGTCCTTTACTCTAGAACAGAAGGAGACATGATACAAACCTCGGTCACAGCAGGCGCAATACTGGGGGTAGGTGTGACGCGCCTCGGGGTGGTGACCTCTGACCTATCCCACCATTGTGTACAGTGGCGCCCCCTCATGGCGCAGTACCTGGCTCAGGACCTCCAGGGCGCACTCCACCAGCTCCTTCTCATTCATACAATACACCGTCCTCTTCCTGGAAGAAACGGAACTAAAAACATAAAAAAAGTCAGACGAGCACATGCAGAGGACCCCTACAGTCCGAGACCCCCAGAGCTCACACTTGTGTCTTCCTCCTCCGCGGCTCTGCGCTGCGCGGCTTCCTGGGAGCGGAGTTATCATCGGTCATCCAGGAGGGGAGCAGGCGCCTCTTCACTGCGGAGCCAGCGCCGGCCATGTCACTAAGAAAGAACTACTGGTACTGTCTCACCCATAACAATGACAGCCACAGCGCCCCCGTAATCATTACAGCACCCCATAATTACAGCCTCTACATATTACAGCGCCCCCATACTCATTACAGCGCCCCGTAATCATTACAGCACCCCCATACTCATTACAGCGCCCCGTAATCATTACAGCACCCCCATACTCATTACAGCACCCCCATACTCATTACAGCACCCCCATACTCATTACAGCACCCCATAATCATTACAGCACCCCATAATCATTACAGCACCCCCATACTCATTACAGCACCCCATAATCATTACAGCACCCCCATACTCATTACAGCACCCCCATACTCATTACAGCACCCCCATACTCATTACAGCACCCCCATAATCATTACAGCACCCCCATACTCATTACAGCACCCCAATACTCATTACAGCACCCCAATACTCATTACAGCGCCCCGTAATCATTACAGCACCCCAATACTCATTACAGCGCCCCGTAATCATTACAGCACCCCAATACTCATTACAGCGCCCCGTAATCATTACAGCACCCCAATACTCATTACAGCGCCCCGTAATCATTACAGCACCCCAATACTCATTACAGCGCCCCGTAATCATTACAGCACCCCAATACTCATTACAGCGCCCCGTAATCATTACAGCACCCCAATACTCATTACAGCACCCCGTAATCATTACAGCCCCCATACTCATTACAGCGCCCCGTAATCATTACAGCACCCCCATAATCATTACAGCACCCCCATAATCATTACAGCACCCCCATAATCATTACAGCACCCCCATAATCATTACAGCGCCCCGTAATCATTACAGCACCCCCATAATCATTACAGCACCCCCATAATCATTACAGCACCCCCATAATCATTACAGCACCCCCATACTCATTACAGCACCCCCATACTCATTACAGCACCCCCATAATCATTACAGCACCCCCATAATCATTACAGCGCCCCCATACTCATTACAGCACCCCAGGCCCGGATTGGCAATATAACCAACTGGGCATTTTCCCGCTGGGCCGCTGTCACGTGGGCCGCGGGTGGCCGCTTGCCAGCTGCTGCGGCCACTGTTGCTCCTGCCGCTGGCCCGGCGGTGATAGTTTCAAGTTCCTCCCGCACTGCAGGGAGATAAGCCGCCACGCCTCCCCCAACGCACCCCATCCTCGCCTTAGCATGAGACCCCCGCCCCCTCCGCAGCCACTCACAGCGTCGCACTCGCTTGCCTGCTGGCTCTGTTCGCAGGACCTGTGATGAGGTCACAGGAGGGGAGGAGTCAGGGGGTCACATGATCAGGAGCCTTTGTCCAGACCCCCGATCATATCACCCCTGACTCCGCCCCTCCTGTGACCTCATCACAGGTCCTGTGCGCTCAGCCTTGCCTCTACCGTCTGCAAGACTCTGCTTTGCTGTTGTCATGGTACTGGTTGAGGTAAGTATGTGTGGGGTCAGGATTTACAGTGTGGATGTAGCAGAGCTGTGTGTGTACGAGGTGTACGGAGCGGAGCCGCGTGTGTACGAGGTGTACGGAGCGGAGCCGCGTGTGTGCGAGGTGTACGGAGCGGAACCGCGTGTGTACGAGGTGTACGGAGCGGAACCGCGTGTGTACGAGGTGTACGGAGCGGAACCGCGTGTGTACGAGGTGTACGGAGCGGAACCGCGTGTGTACGAGGTGTACGGAGCGGAACCGTGTGTGTACGAGGTGTACGGAGCGGAACCGTGTGTGTACGAGGTGTACGGAGCGGAACCGTGTGTGTACGAGGTGTACGGAGCGGAACCGTGTGTGTACGGAGCGGAACCGTGTGTGTACGAGGTGTACGGAGCGGAACAGTGTGTGTACGAGGTGTACGGAGCGGAACCGTGTGTGTACGGAGCGGAACCGTGTGTGTACGAGGTGTACGGAGCGGAACAGTGTGTGTACGAGGTGTACGGAGCGGAGCCGTGAGTGTACGAGGTGTACGGAGCGGAGCCGTGAGTGTACGAGGTGTACGGAGCGGAGCCGTGAGTGTACGAGGTGTACGGAGCGGAGCCGTGAGTGTACGAGGTGTACGGAGCGGAGCCGTGAGTGTACTAGGTGTACGGAGCGGAGCCGTGAGTGTACGAGGTGTACGGAGCGGAGCCGTGTGTACGAGGTATACGGAGCGGAACCGTGTGTGTACGAGGTGTACGGAGCGGAACCGTGTGTACGAGGTATACGGAGCGGAGCCGTGAGTGTACGAGGTGTACGGAGCGGAGCCCTGTGTGTACGAGGTGTACGGAGCGGAGCCGTGAGTGTACGAGGTGTACGGAGCGGAACCGTGTGTGTACGAGGTGTACGGAGCGGAACCGTGTGTGTACGAGGTGTACGGAGCGGAACCGTGTGTGTACGAGGTGTACGGAGCGGAGCCGTGAGTGTACGAGGTGTACGGAGCGGAACCGTGTGTGTACGAGGTGTACGGAGCGGAAGCGTGTGTGTACGAGGTGTACGGAGCGGAGCCGTGAGTGTACGAGGTGTACGGAGCGGAGCCCTGTGTGTACGAGGTGTACGGAGCGGAGCCGTGAGTGTACGAGGTGTACGGAGCAGAGCCCCGTGTGTACGAGGTGTACGGAGCGGAGCCGTGTGTGTACGAGGTGTACGGAGCGGAGCCGTGTGTGTACGAGGTGTACGGAGCAGAGCCGTGAGTGTACGAGGTGTACGGAGCAGAGCCCCCTGTGTGTACGAGGTGTACGGAGCGGAGCCGTGAGTGTACGAGGTGTACGGAGCGGAGCCGTGAGTGTACGAGGTGTACGGAGCAAAGCCGTGAGTGTACGAGGTGTACGGAGCAAAGCCGTGAGTGTACGAGGTGTACGGAGCAAAGCCGTGAGTGTACGAGGTGTACGGAGCGGAGCCGTGAGTGTACGAGGTGTACGGAGCGGAGCCGTGAGTGTACGAGGTGTACGGAGCGGAGCCGTGAGTGTACGAGGTGTACGGAGCGGAGCCGTGAGTGTACGAGGTGTACGGAGCGGAGCCGTGAGTGTACGAGGTGTACGGAGCGGAGCCGTGAGTGTACGAGGTGTACGGAGCGGAGCCGTGAGTGTACGAGGTGTACGGAGCGGAGCCGTGAGTGTACGAGGTGTACGGAGCGGAGCCGTGAGTGTACGAGGTGTACGGAGCGGAGCCGTGAGTGTACGAGGTGTACGGAGCGGAGCCGTGAGTGTACGAGGTGTACGGAGCGGAGCCGTGAGTGTACGAGGTGTACGGAGCGGAGCCGTGAGTGTACGAGGTGTACGGAGCGGAGCCGTGAGTGTACGAGGTGTACGGAGCGGAGCCGTGAGTGTACGAGGTGTACGGAGCGGAGCCGTGAGTGTACGAGGTGTACGGAGCACCCCCATACTCATTACAGCACCCCCATACTCATTACAGCACCCCCATACTCATTACAGCACCCCCATACTCATTACAGCACCCCCATACTCATTACAGCACCCCATAATCATTACAGCACCCCATAATCATTACAGCACCCCCATACTCATTACAGCACCCCATAATCATTACAGCACCCCCATACTCATTACAGCACCCCCATACTCATTACAGCACCCCCATACTCATTACAGCACCCCCATAATCATTACAGCACCCCCATACTCATTACAGCACCCCCATACTCATTACAGCACCCCAATACTCATTACAGCACCCCAATACTCATTACAGCACCCCAATACTCATTACAGCGCCCCGTAATCATTACAGCACCCCAATACTCATTACAGCGCCCCGTAATCATTACAGCACCCCAATACTCATTACAGCGCCCCGTAATCATTACAGCACCCCAATACTCATTACAGCGCCCCGTAATCATTACAGCACCCCAATACTCATTACAGCGCCCCGTAATCATTACAGCACCCCAATACTCATTACAGCACCCCGTAATCATTACAGCCCCCATACTCATTACAGCGCCCCGTAATCATTACAGCACCCCCATAATCATTACAGCACCCCCATAATCATTACAGCACCCCCATAATCATTACAGCACCCCCATAATCATTACAGCACCCCCATAATCATTACAGCACCCCCATAATCATTACAGCACCCCCATACTCATTACAGCACCCCAGGCCCGGATTGGCAATATAACCAACTGGGCATTTTCCCGCTGGGCCGCTGTCACGTGGGCCGCGGGTGGCCGCTTGCCAGCTGCTGCGGCCACTGTTGCTCCTGCCGCTGGCCCGGCGGTGATAGTTTCAAGTTCCTCCCGCACTGCAGGGCGATAAGCCGCCTCCCCCCACGCACCCCATCCTCGCCTTAGCATGAGACCCCCGCCCCTCCGCAGCCACTCACAGCGTCGCACTCGCTTGCCTGCTGGCTCTGTTCGCAGGACCTGTGATGAGGTCACAGGAGGGGAGGAGTCAGGGGGTCACATGATCAGGAGCCTTTGTCCAGACCCCCGATCATATCACCCCTGACTCCGCCCCTCCTGTGACCTCATCACAGGTCCTGTGCGCTCAGCCTTGCCTCTACCGTCTGCAAGACTCTGCTTTGCTGTTGTCATGGTACTGGTTGAGGTAAGTATGTGTGGGGTCAGGATTTACAGTGTGGATGTAGCAGAGCTGTGTGTGTACGAGGTGTACGGAGCGGAGCCGCGTGTGTACGAGGTGTACGGAGCGGAGCCGCGTGTGTGCGAGGTGTACGGAGCGGAACCGCGTGTGTACGAGGTGTACGGAGCGGAACCGTGTGTGTACGAGGTGTACGGAGCGGAACCGTGTGTGTACGAGGTGTACGGAGCGGAACCGTGTGTGTACGAGGTGTACGGAGCGGAACAGTGTGTGTACGAGGTGTACGGAGCGGAGCCGTGAGTGTACGAGGTGTACGGAGCAGAGCCCCGTGTGTACGAGGTGTACGGAGCGGAGCCGTGTGTGTACGAGGTGTACGGAGCGGAGCCGTGTGTGTACGAGGTGTACGGAGCAGAGCCGTGAGTGTACGAGGTGTACGGAGCAGAGCCCCCTGTGTGTACGAGGTGTACGGAGCGGAGCCGTGAGTGTACGAGGTGTACGGAGCGGAGCCGTGAGTGTACGAGGTGTACGGAGCGGAGCCGTGAGTGTACGAGGTGTACGGAGCGGAGCCGTGAGTGTACGAGGTGTACGGAGCGGAGCCGTGAGTGTACGAGGTGTACGGAGCGGAGCCGTGAGTGTACGAGGTGTACGGAGCGGAGCCGTGAGTGTACGAGGTGTACGGAGCGGAGCCGTGAGTGTACGAGGTGTACGGAGCGGAGCCGTGAGTGTACGAGGTGTACGGAGCGGAGCCGTGAGTGTACGAGGTGTACGGAGCGGAGCCGTGAGTGTACGAGGTGTACGGAGCGGAGCCGTGAGTGTACGAGGTGTACGGAGCGGAGCCGTGAGTGTACGAGGTGTACGGAGCGGAGCCGTGAGTGTACGAGGTGTACGGAGCGGAGCCGTGAGTGTACGAGGTGTACGGAGCGGAGCCGTGAGTGTACGAGGTGTACGGAGCGGAGCCGTGAGTGTACGAGGTGTACGGAGCGGAGCCGTGAGTGTACGAGGTGTACGGAGCGGAGCCGTGAGTGTACGAGGTGTACGGAGCGGAGCCGTGTGTGTACGAGGTGTACGGAGAGGAGCCGTGTGTACGAGGTGTACGGAGAGGAGCCGTGTGTACGAGATGTACGGAGCGGAGCCGTGTGTGTGTACGAGGTGGAGCCGTGTGTGTACGAGGTGTACTTAGAGGAGCCGTGTGTATGAGGTGTACGGAGCGGAGCCGTGTGTGTGTACGAGGTGGAGCCGTGTGTGTACGAGGTGTACTTAGAGGAGCCGTGTGTATGAGGTGTACGGAGCGGAGCCGTGTGTGTGTACGAGGTGGAGCCGTGTGTATGAGGTGTACGGAGAGGAGCCGCGCGTGTACGAGGTGTACGGAGAGGAGCCGCGCGTGTACGAGGTGTACGGAGAGGAGCCGCGCGTGTACGAGGTGTACGGAGAGGAGCCGCGCGTGTACGAGGTGTACGGAGAGGAGCCGCGCGTGTACGAGGTGTACGGAGAGGAGCCGCGCGTGTACGAGGTGTACGGAGAGGAGCCGCGCGTGTACGAGGTGTACGGAGAGGAGCCGCGCGTGTACGAGGTGTACGGAGAGGAGCCGCGCGTGTACGAGGTGTACGGAGAGGAGCCGCGCGTGTACGAGGTGTACGGAGAGGAGCCGCGCGTGTACGAGGTGTACGGAGAGGAGCCGCGCGTGTACGAGGTGTACGGAGAGGAGCCGCGCGTGTACGAGGTGTACGGAGAGGAGCCGCGCGTGTACGAGGTGTACGGAGAGGAGCCGCGCGTGTACGAGGTGTACGGAGAGGAGCCGCGCGTGTACGAGGTGTACGGAGAGGAGCCGCGCGTGTACGAGGTGTACGGAGAGGAGCCGCGCGTGTACGAGGTGTTTACGGAGCGGAGCCGCGCGTGTACGAGGTGTACGGAGCGGAGCCGCGCGTGTACGAGGTGTACGGAGAGGAGCCACGCGTGTACGAGGTGGACGGAGTGGAGCCGTGTGTATGGAGTGGAGCCATATGTGTACGGGATGTACGGAGAGGAGCCAAGTGTGTACAAAGCATACAAAGCGGGCTTTTCCCACGGACACAGGAGTACACGGCGGAGCCCCGAGGAGCATTTTAAAACACACACATGACGTTCCACCTGAAGTGATGTGCTGGAAGCTGACCGGAAATGAGAATTTCTTGAGGAGATTGTGACGGAACCAGGAATGCTTCAGATCCATCACCGTGTCCTCCTCCGACAGCGCAGACAGCAGGATCGCCTTGGAATCGGGGATGCCGGCCATGTGAGCGGATCATGATACGTCCTGCACCGGGAGGCTCAGGTGGGCACTACAGTGGGAGCCGGGCTGCTATAGTATCTTTGTAGAATCTTTCTTTATTTCTTTCTCTCTTTTTCTTTCATTCTCTGTTCTGTCTTTCCCTCATTTTCTTTCTCTCTCTGTTCTTTCTTTCTCTCTCTGTTCTTTCTTTCTCTCTCTAATCTTTCTTTTTTCTCTCTGTTCTTTCTTCCCCTCTTTGTTTCTTTTTCTTTCCTCTCTTTCTCTCTGTTCTTTCTTTCTTTTCTTTACTTTCTTTCTCTCTCTGTTCTTTCTTTCCCCTCTTTCTTTCTCTCTCTGTTCTTTCTCTGTCTCTCACTGTTCTTTCTTTGTCTCTTACTGTTCTTTCTTTCTTTCCCCTCTTTCTTTCTCTCTCGGTTTTCTTTTTTCTCTCTCTCTGTTTTCTCTCTTCCTTAGTGCCAGTCAGTGTGCCCATAATGCCAGCCAGTGTGCCCTCAGTACCAGTCAGTGTGATCAGCAGTGCTAAATGGGTGCGATTAGGTGTGCACATGGGTGTGACTAGTTGTGAAATGGGTGTGGCTGGGCGTGGCCAAAATTTGCAGCAGCGCGCCGCAATCTTTGTCCGTCTTTCCCTTCTTCAAAAGTTGGGAGGTATGATAGGGGCGGCTATGACCAGGGGGTCTGGATGCCCAATAGAGAGCAGTTCTGCCAGGAATTCTGTAATGATGCATACAAAAGGGGACAGAGATTTGGGAGGAGTACTGTACCTAAAAGCAATAAATAGGACTGAGCTGAAATACTGGGCACAGCTGTGACTACATGTTATATAGTCGTGTTAATCTCCTCTCACTTCTTGTAAACTACAACTGTACAAAGATATTATATAGTCACCATGTGACTAGTGGGCCTGTGGAACTTCAAATGCCAGGGCTGAATTTTAGTCCCAGTCCGGCCCTGCAGCACCCCCATACTCATTACAGCACCCCCATACTCATTACAGCACCCCATAATCATTACAGCACCCATACTCATTACAGCACCCCGTAATCATTACAGCACCCCCATACTCATTACAGCACCCATACTCATTACAGCACCCATACTCATTACAGCACCCCGTAATCATTACAGCACCCCATACTCATTACAGCACCCATACTCATTACAGCACCCCATAATCATTACAGCACCCCGTAATCATTACAGCACCCCCATACTCATTACAGCACCCCCATACTCATTACAGCACCCCATAATCATTACAGCACCCATACTCATTACAGCACCCCGTAATCATTACAGCACCCCGTAATCATTACAGCACCCATACTCATTACAGCACCCATACTCATTACAGCACCCCATAATCATTACAGCACCCATACTCATTACAGCACCCCGTAATCATTACAGCACCCCCATACTCATTACAGCACCCATACTCATTACAGCACCCCGTAATCATTACAGCACCCCCGTAATCATTACAGCACCCCATACTCATTACAGCACCCCATAATCATTACAGCACCCATACTCATTACAGCACCCATACTCATTACAGCACCCCGTAATCATTACAGCACCCCCATACTCATTACAGCACCCCGTAATCATTACAGCACCCCATACTCATTACAGCACCCCATACTCATTACAGCACCCCATAATCATTACAGCACCCATACTCATTACAGCACCCATACTCATTACAGCACCCCGTAATCATTACAGCACCCCCATACTCATTACAGCACCCCGTAATCATTACAGCACCCCATACTCATTACAGCACCCCATACTCATTACAGCACCCCATAATCATTACAGCACCCATACTCATTACAGCACCCATACTCATTACAGCACCCCGTAATCATTACAGCACCCCCATACTCATTACAGCACCCCGTAATCATTACAGCACCCCATACTCATTACAGCACCCCGTAATCATTACAGCACCCCGTAATCATTACAGCACCCCATACTCATTACAGCACCCCATACTCATTACAGCACCCATACTCATTACAGCACCCCGTAATCATTACAGCACCCCCATAATCATTACAGCACCCCATACTCATTACAGCACCCCGTAATCATTACAGCACCCCCGTAATCATTACAGCACCCCCATACTCATTACAGCACCCCGTAATCATTACAGCCCCCCATACTCATTACAGCACCCCATACTCATTACAGCACCCCATACTCATTACAGCACCCCATAATCATTACAGCACCCATACTCATTACAGCACCCCGTAATCATTACAGCACCCCGTAATCATTACAGCACCCCCATAATCATTACAGCACCCCATACTCATTACAGCACCCCGTAATCATTACAGCACCCCCGTAATCATTACAGCACCCCCATACTCATTACAGCACCCCGTAATCATTACAGCCCCCCATACTCATTACAGCACCCCGTAATCATTACAGCACCCCCATAATCATTACAGCACCCCATACTCATTACAGCACCCCGTAATCATTACAGCACCCCCATAATCATTACAGCACCCCGTAATCATTACAGCGCCCCCATACTCATTACAGCACCCCGTAATCATTACAGCCCCCCATAATTACAGCCTCTACATATTACAGCACCCCCCATATTAGAGACCCCATAACTCCATCATTACCACAGCCCCCCATCACTGCCCCCATAATTCCAGCACCCCCATACTCATTAGCGCCCCCCATTTTAACCACTGCCCCTCTTGAACTCTCTGCTCCAATCACAGCGCCCCCACCTACCTGTCAGGGACCAGTTCGCTGCCACACACTTTCCACGCGCACAGGCTCCGTCCGTGCAGGACCCGCAGCCTCACAACTGAGGGCGCTCATGCTCACACCCGCCGGACGGGGTGCCTTGCCTTCCTCGATTTAGCAAGAACTACATTTCCCAAACTGCAGCGCGCTACGAGCCGGAAGCCGGCTCCGGTGCGTTATTACAGCCGCAGTAACCAGGAGGTGACCGCTAGATGGCGCTGCTGCTGCAGCAGAAACTTGTAAAAAGGGATCCAAGAACTACAGCTGACGCGTATTGAACACCAGGTGGCGCTGCTGCAATAGAAGCGTCCAGGAGCTGAGGAGGTCTCCGTTTACCGCTCTTATGGTGGGGGGCAGCTTTATACTGGGGGTCCCCGGTGATCAGGAGGAGCTGGCTGACAATGTTAGTCTGGCAGAACTTATTTTTCCAATGTTTCTCCTGTGCAGCTGGTCAGGTAGCACCCAGGATGCTGTTATGCCACAGGCCTAGTGGGGGCAGCGCAGCAGGGCCGGGAGCCTGAGAGACCCTCTATGAGAGGAGGATACCACACTGCTCAAAATAAGAAAGGGAACACTAAAACAACAGAATCTAGCTCAATGTGAGGTGTGGCAAGGTGGTTTGTTGTGCCTGTCAGCGTAGCGTCCAGAGGCTGGAGGCGCTACCAGGAGACAGGGCAGTACACCAGGAGATGTGGAGGGGGCCGTAGGAGGGCAACAACCCAGCAGTAGGACCGCTACCTCCGCCTTTATACAAGGAGGAACGGGAGGAGCACTGCCAGAGCTCTGCAAAATGACCTCCAGCAGGCCACAAATGTGCATGTGTCTGCACAAACGGTTAGAAACCGACTCCATGAGGATGGTCTGAGTGCCCGACAGCCACAGATGGGGGTTGTGCTCACAGCCCAACACCATGCAGGACGCTTGGCATTTGCCACAGAACACCAGGATTGGCCACTGGCGCCCTGTGCGATTCATAACTGAAAGCAGGCTCACACTGAGCACATGTGACAGAGGCTGGAGACGCCGTGGAGAGCAATCTGCTGCCTGCAACATCCAACATCCTGCAAGCATGACCAGTTTGGCAGTGGGTCTGTAATGGTGTGGGGTGGCATTTCTTTGGAGGGCCGCACGGTGTTGGGCAGAGAGCACAACCCCCATCTGTGGACGTCGGGCCCGCAGAACATCCTCATGGAGTCGGTTTCTAACCGTTTGTGCAGACACATGCAGTTTGGCCTGCTGGAGGTCATTTTGCCGGGCTCTGGCAGTGTTCCTCCTTGCATAAAGGCGGAGGTAGCGGTCCTGCTGCTGGGTTGTTGCCCTCCTACAGCCCCCTCCACATCTCCTGGTAGCGCCTCCAGCCTCTGGACACTACGCTGACAGGCACAGAAAACCTTCTTGCCACAGCTCGCATTGATGTGCCATCCTGGATGAGCTGCACTACCTGAGCCACTTGTGTGGGTTGTAGAGTCCGTCTCATGCTACCGCGAGTATGAAAGCACAACCAACATTCAAAAGTGACCAAAACATCAGCCAGGAAGCATTGGTACTGAGATGTGGTCTGTGGTCCCCACCTGCAGAACCACTTTTATTGAGGGTGTCTTGATAATTGCCAATAATTTCCACCTGTCGTCTATTCCATTTCCACAACAGCATGTGACATTGATTGTCAGTCAGTGTTGCTTCCTAAGTGGACAGTTTGATTTCACAGAAGTTTGATTTACTTGGAGTTATATTCTGTTGTTTAAGTGTTCCCTTTATTTTTTTGGGCAGTGTGTTAAAGAGCCTGATAGATGCGGCCATGGTGGAGATTTACCGTGAGGGTCAACCAGTGACATTCCCTTTAATAAGCGCCTCCCCTTAAGATGTACCTATTGTTATAAGCCCCTCCTCCCTGCAGTAGGTGGTCCCTTGATTAAACCGCACCCCTTACAGTGGATGAGCCCCTCCTCCCAGCACTGATGCGCCGGTTGTCAGCGCGTGTTGTCACCACTGTTCTCAGATTGCAGGAATTTCCCGCACACCTCGTGATTCTGTTGGATGCGCCGTGTGCGGACATCCCGGTATAATCCCCACTACCACCGCCGCCCCTTTAAGGACATCTATAAATAAGAGGCGGAGTCAGGACCGGGGGAGGGGGACACTACACTTTATTGGAGTAATACGGTAACCATAATACTGCGCTCGGTGCCGGACTGTGCGGCGGCCATGACGGCATCTGCTCCGGTCCTGAGAGGGGTCACTGGAGGACTGTGGGTACCGGATCTGACGAATGGTCCCGGGCGGCCGGCCGTCGTGTCATCCTCATATATCGGACCCTCGGACGAAAAGGAGGCGGCCGGGTCCTTCCGTTAAATGTGCGGCCCCCGCTATTTCTGGGCCAGCAGGGTGGTCAGCCGGATTTTTCCGTCCATGGAGGCAGTTAAGCAGGTGCCACATTCCACGGCCGTGCTCCAGTCCACGGTGACCACAGGGGCCCGGTGCCCCCCGAGGGACAGACAGTTCTCCAGCGTGCTGCCGTCACTGTTCAGCTGCAGAGAAGGAAACAGAGAGCAAAGCGTGAGGACAGTCCACCCAAAAGCGGCACAGTCAGCTCTGCTACACCGGCGTCTAAGGAGTGTATACAGGCAAAAAGCGGCACAGTCGGCTCTGCTACACCAGGATCTGAGGAGTCTATACGGACCAAAAAGCGGCACAGTCGGCCCTGCTACACCGGAATCAGAGGAGTCTATACAGACCAAAAAGAGGCACAGTCGGCACTGTTACACTGGAATCTGAGGAGTCTATACAGACCAAAAAGCAGCACAGTCGGCTCTGCTACACCGGAATCTGAGGAGTCGATACGGACCAAAAAGAGGCACAGTCGGCTCTGCTACACCGGAATCTGAGGAGTCGATATGGACCAAAAAGAGGCACAGTCGGCTCTGCTACACCGGAATCTGAGGAGTCTATACGGACCAAAAAGAGGCACAGTCGGCTCTGCTACACCGGAATCTGAGGAGTCTATACGGACCAAAAGCGGCACAGTCGGCCCTGCTACACCGGAATCTGAGGAGTCTATACAGACCAAAAAGAGGCACAGTCGGCCCTGCTACACCGGAATCTGAGGAGTCTATACAGACCAAAAAGAGGCACAGTCGGCTCTGCTACACCGGAATCTGAGGAGTCTATACGGACCAAAAAGCGGCACAGTCGGCACTGCTACACCGGCATCTGAGGAGTCTATACGGACCAAAAAGCAGCACAGTCGGCTCTGCTACACCGGAATCTGAGGAGTCGATACGGACCAAAAAGAGGCACAGTCGGCTCTGCTACACCGGAATCTGAGGAGTCGATACGGACCAAAAAGCAGCACAGTCGGCTCTGCTACACCGGAATCTGAGGAGTCTATACGGACCAAAAAGAGGCACAGTTGGCTCTGCTACACCGGAATCTGAGGAGTCTATACGGACCAAAAAGAGGCACAGTTGGCTCTGCTACACCGGAATCTGAGGAGTCTATACGGACCAAAAAGAGGCACAGTTGGCTCTGCTACACCAGAATCTGAGGAGTCTATACGGACCAAAAAGCAGCATAGTCGGCTTTGCTACACCGGAATCTGAGGAGTCTATACGGACCAAAAAGAGGCACAGTCGGCTCTGCTACACCGGAATCTGAGGAGTCTATACGGACCAAAAAGAGGCACAGTCGGCTCTGCTACACCGGAATCTGAGGAGTCTATACGGACCAAAAAGCAGCACAGTCGGCCCTGCTACACCGGGATCTGACTAGTCTATATGGACCAAAAGCGACACAATCTGCTCTGCTACACCAAGCAGCGCAGTCGGCTTTGCTACACCGAGCAGCAAAGTCGGCTCTGCTACACCGGCATCTGGTACGTTTACACGGCACTGATATCACAATTTGTGAATAAAGTAGACATCACTGAGCAGCCGTCATCATCTAATATCACCTTATAAATGACTCCGCCGGTGCTGGAGCACGTCAGCATGTAGTTGCCTTCCGAGTCGAAAGCGAAAAGTCGTCCGCGAGGAAACTGGACCTGTTTGTACCCCGAGTACCCGGACAGCATGAAGGGCCCGGTGGCGTCAGGAGGCAGCGAGTACTCCGACACTTTCTGACCGCTCTTGTGAATGTTCCACTGAATAAACTGCAGAGAAAAAAAAACATTATTCCCCGACTACGGGAAGCGGAAACTGTCAGCAAGCTGGTGTCAGTGACACACGCTGATCGGCTGGGGACATTGGTCCTACACGTTTATAACAACTTAGCAACTAGTCTGCATTAAACACAGTGTTGTCCGTTTTGTGTATACAGCTCCGGTGCAGATCTATGTGTATCCATGGTGTGATATGCTATGTGGATGTCATTTTTTTGTATATTCCTATTTCAGTTATTTTCATAGTGTTTTTCTTATTACATTGGAAGTCTACAGCCTCACTGTATCTGTCTCTTGATGACCCCCTGTAGTGCATTAATCCCTAAGGCCCTTTGTTCTCCTCTGGGAGGCCTGGAAACCACCCAACTGGTTTGACTACCCCTGGACAAGGAAGGGGGTGGGCAGAGAACAGGAGCTGGGCAAGTCAGTTCCGGTGTGGACTGGATCGTAAAGACTGCATTTCAGAGAGAAGGACCCATTTTTATCCCACTGCTGCCACCAGTTGTCACGGGGTCCTTCTCTGGTATCACACAATCAACAGAGAGCAAGCGAAGAGTGAACAATTCCAAGACATTTATTCAGGCAAAAATACGAAAAGGTCCATATTCAGTCCACCACACAAAGGATAAGATAGTCCAGAATAAGAATGCAGTCCAGTATCAGGATAAAATGTCCAGGGAAACGAGATTCCAAAACTCTAGCACCAGAGGATAAAAATGGGTCCTTCTTTCTGAAATGCAGTCGTTACACGATCCAGTCCACACCGGAACTGACTTGCCCAGCTCCTGTTCTCCCCCGACCCCCTTCCTTGTCCAGGGGTAGTCAAACCAGTTGGGCGGTTTCAGAAACCGTCCACATTAACATGCTGAAAGACTACCACGACCGATCTCTGCCTGTTCTAGCTGTCTGCCACCCCCCTAGTGATACCGCCGGCGACGAGTATCTCCCAGATCTCCTCCAGGTTGCCCAAGCGGGAGGATCACTGGAACAAGTGCCCCTGAGCTCCCATTTATCGGATATACAAAAGGACGATATTGTCGCCGTACTAAGGCCGAGGGCTGCTGCTTTCTCCTTAAAGCCGGGGAAGACTACTCTCACCAGCCACCATGTGGAAACCCGCGGACAACGCCCCATCCAGCAGGCTGCCTACCGGGTTCCAGAGGCAGTTCAAGGCATGATAAAGAACGAACTGGAGGAGATGAAACAACTGGGAGTTATTCAGCCATCTCACAGTTCTTGGGCCTCTCCTGTCGTCCTGGTCCCCAAGAAGGATGGTACAACACGATTCTGCGTTCATTACAGACGACTAAATGATGCCACCAAGAGTGATGCTTATCCCATGCCCAGGATTGATGATCTATTGGATCGTCTGGCCAGTGCCCAATTTGTGACCACGTTAGACTTGAGCAAGGGGTACTGGCAGATACCCCTAACGGAGGACGCTCGGGAGCGCTCAGCCTTCATTACTCCATTTGGGCTTTATGAGTTCCTGGCAATGCCCTTTGAGATGAAAACTGCCCCCGCTACTTTCCAGAGACTGGTGGATCGACGGTTACAACAATGTCAGGACTTTGCCTCTGCTTACTTAGACGACATCGCCATTTTTAGCACAACCTGGGAGGAACATCTTAAACACTTGGGCATAGTGCTGGACTGTATCCTTACTGCAGGACTGACCCTGCGCCCTGATAAGTGCCAAATAGGGATGGCTGAGGTGCAGTACCTCGGGCATAGAGTAGGGGGTGGGACCCTAAGGCCTGAGCCTGCCAAGGTGGAAGTCATTAGCAACTGGTGTAGACCCCAGACTAAAAAGCAGGTACTTGCGTTTTTAGGAACTGCTGGTTACTATCGCAAATTTGTTTCTAATTTCAGCACCTTGGCCAAGCCCCTAACCAACCTGACCCGCAGGAACATGCCTAGGAATGTGACATGGACGACGGCATGCGAGGATGCCTTTTCAGCGTTAAAGACTGCCCTCGTCACTGCTCCTGTCTTGGCTGCCCCGGATTATAAACGCAGGTTCCTCGTGCAGACAGATGCATCCACCTTTGGGATTGAGGCAGTACTTAGCCAAGTGAACGCCGCCGGAGAAGAACATCCTGTTGCTTTTGCCAGTCGGAAACTACTGGATCGGGAAGTTGCCTATGCCACTATTGAAAAGGAGTGCCAACTCCTTCACATGGCTGAACCGCGTATCAGGGGACAATGGAAGATTGCTGCGGTGGAGCTTGTCCTTACAACCCTACAGCTTCTCCATCCAATACAAGCGGGGAAGCCAACACCAGAACGCCGATGGACTGTCTCGACAAGAACAACCATAGGCTCCCCAGGCCGACCTACCCCTGCCACTGTAGAAGGAAGTATAAATACCTGAGCAATGTGGACTAAAGTGAGCAGGCCAGAAGTCTGTGTAGACCTCATGGCGTGCTCACTTATTATGGGGGGGGGGAGAGGTTGTGATGGTGTGATATGTTATGTGGATGTCATTTTTTGTATATTCCTATTTTTAACAATTCCAGTTATTTTCATAGTGTTTTTCTTATTACATTGTAAGTCTACAGCCTCACTGTATCTGTCTCTTGATGACCCCCTGTAGTGCATTAATCCCTAAGGCCCTTTGTTCTCATCTGGGAGGCCTGGAAACCGCCCAACTGGTTTGACTACCCCTGGACAAGGAAGGGGGTGGGCAGAGAACAGGAGCTGGGCAAGTCAGTTCCGGTGTGGACAGGATCACGTAAAGACTGCATTTCAGAGAGAAGGACCCATTTTATCACCTGGTGCTAGAGTTTTGGAATCTCGTTTCCCTGGACATTGTATCCTGATACTGGACTGCATTCTTATTCTGGACTATCTTATCCTTTGTGTGGTGGACTGAATATGGACCTTTTCGTATTTTTGCCTGAATAAAGGTCTTGGAATTGTTCACTCTTCGCTTGCTCTGTTGATTGTGTGATACCAGAGAAGGACCCCGTGACACATGGTAACAGACTACAAAAAAAAACAAACCCTGTGTAGCCAGACCCAGCATGCGCCGCTCACCTTCCCATCCTCTCCGATGCTGTACACGGCGTTCTCATCGTAGCTGAAGTCTACAGAATACACCTCTCCGCAGTGCGCCTCCCAGCTCATCGCGCACTGGTGCTGCTGCATATCTGCGGAGCGAACACACTGACTGTATGACCAGCATGCACAAGGACACATCACTTACAGGGACAGTACACCCCAGTACGAAAGAGGAAGGAAAACGAAGGAGGACAGCGCCCTCTACTGACAAGGCAAGAGGGAAAGAGAAACACCACACTGAGCCATTTACCAAAGAGCCGGATCACACCGTCAGCGGCACCGGTCACCAGCAAGTTGCCGTTATGATTGAATGAGGTGCAGTTCACAGCGATGGGAACGGGCTCCAGAGAGAACTGCAGCTGTGGAGGGAAAAACGTAGACGTGTATATGTATTTACCCATTGACTGCACCAGCAGAATAGTGAGTGCAGCTCTGGGGTATAATACAGGATGTAACTCAGGATCAGTAATGTATGTACACAGTGACTGCACCAGCAGAATAGTGAGCGCAGCTCTGGGGTATAATACAGGATGTAACTCCGGATCAGTAATGTAATGTATGTACACAGTGACTGCACCAGCAGAATAGTGAGTGCAGCTCTGGAGTATAATACAGGATGTAACTCAGGATCAGTAATGTAATGTATGTACACAGTGACTGCACCAGCAGAATAGTGAGTGCAGCTCTGGGGTATAATACAGGATGTAACTCAGGATCAGTAATGTAATGTATGTACACAGTGACTGCACCAGCAGAATAGTGAGTGCAGCTCTGGAGTATAATACAGGAGGTAACTCAGGATCAGTAATGTAATGTATGTACACAGTGACTGCATCATCAGAATAGTGAGTGCAGCTCTGGAGTATAATACAGGTTGTAACTCAGGATCAGTAACGTAATGTGTGTACACAGTGACTGCACCAGCAGAATAGTGAGCGCAGCTCTGGGGTATAATACAGGATGTAACTCAGGATCAGTAATGTATGTACACAGTGACTGCCCCAGCAGAATAGTGAGTGCAGCTCTGGAGTATAATACAGGATGTAACTCAGGATCAGTAATGTATGTACACAGTGACTGCCCCAGCAGAATAGTGAGTGCAGCTCTGGAGTATAATACAGGAGGTAACTCAGGATCAGTAATGTATGCACACAGTGACTGCACCAGCAGAATAGTGAGTGCAGCTCTGGAGTATAATACAGGATGGAACTCGGGATCAGTAATGTAATGTACACAGTGACTGCCCCAGCAGAATAGTGAGTGCAGCTCTGGGGTATAATACAGGATGTAACTCAGGATCAGTAATGTAATATATGTACACAGTGACTGCACCAGCAGAATAGTGAGTGCAGCTCTGGAGTATAATACAGGATGTAACTCAGGATCAGAAATGTAATGTATGTACACAGTGACTGCACCAGCAGAACAGTGAGCGCAGCTCTGTAGTAACACCCTATACAAGGCTCCTTACTTGTTGTTTCATGGTCTTCGTGTCCCACAGTAACAGTCGTCCCGGCACTTGGTTGCCGCCGTTTTCTCCTATCCCGGGGATGGGAAGATCTGGGGCTGATGATGGCGCCGCGGCTGAACACACAAAGGATGTCCCGCTGGGGTTACATGCCAGAGAGAGGATCCTAGGAGCACAGACATCGTCAGTGTCACATACCGCACACGTCTATGATCTCGGACCCACGTCGGGCAGCGCTCACCTCGGCATGTCGTCACAGATCCCGATCTCACAGAGGTTTTTCTTGGCTTCGGTGTCATAAAGGCGAACGGTGCCAACCTCACTGCCCAGCAAGAGCTGCGCTCGCAGAGAAGAACAAAGCGGTGACGTGGGCTCTGAAGGTGTGGGGCCCCGTGTACGCCGCCCGTACTCACCAGTCTGTCCCGCTTAGTCGCCCACTCCAGCGACAGGAGGGCAGATTTAGATATGGCCGACGCCTTGGTCTGCATGATACCGTCGATGGACCAGACTTTGATAACTCCGTCCACGTCCAAGCTGGCGACGCGTCGGCCCGAGCAGTCGACCCTGAAAGGGAGACACGAGAATCAGCGCGACCATCCATACACCTCTGTCCGCTGCTTAGCTTGTTACAATGTGTCAGGAAGGATGACCTGCAGTGCATGATGGAGGAGTGGTGCTCTCCATACTCGTCCTGGCTGAGCACGATGAACGGCTGCTCCGCTTTCTCTCCTCCACCTGACGAGCTCCCCTTCACCCCTTTCATCAGAGCGTCCACCGGGTCATGCGGCGTCTCGGGGCGAAGCTCGGACTCTGCGTCTGAGGTCTCCGACTTCTTGTCCAGGCTTTGCTGTAAGAGACCACACATCTTCCACTGTCACATTTTCAGGTTTCCTCTCGTGCTGCCCCTACTCTCTAGAACGCTCTTTCTAGGCTCAAACTTGCCCAACTTCAAAAAAGTCTTAATAGATCTTCAAAACGGACCTATTCACTTCCACCCCCCTTCAGATTGGTTTAGGATTCTCATTCCCTCTTTTCGTAAATTTCTTCTCACCTGTGACTGCGTCTTGGAGAACAGTTCCTTCCTCTCCTGGAGGCGCCGCTGCCTCTGTTGCACCATACCGACATCAGCGACCGCCGGGACGCCGAGGACACTGGTCACACTCTTCACGTCCTTAGTTACACAAAGGGTCTCTTTTGTTTTCTGGGCCTGAAAAATAAACATTTAATTAGTACTGTTCTGTTATCAGCCACGTGAGGCTACAGAGAGGCGGCCATTACACTCGGGGAGTCACTGTCCGGACACAAGTGACGTGTCTGTACCTGACTATTCCCCGGCTCTTTCTTCAGGGGGAGACCAGCGGCGCTCTGTGTCGGAGAGGACATGGCGGCCTGGGGAGATTTGGCGACTACTTTCTTGCTCTGTGGCAGCAAAGACGAGAGGAACCCGGTGGTCTTCTGAGACTGAACAGCGGATCCAGAGCTCCTCTGGCTGGAAATCATAGTACTGCGAACGTGAGCACAACATTACTGTCACAACAGTAGTATAGTAGTTATATTCTTGTACATAGGGGGCAGTATTATAGTAGTTATATTCTTGTACATAGGGGGCAGTATTATAGTAGTTATATTCTTGTACATAGGGGACAGTATTATAGTAGTTATATTCTTGTACATAGGGGGCAGTATTATAGTAGTTATATTCTTGTACATAGGGGGCAGTATTATAGTAGTTATATTCTTGTACATAGGGGGCAGTATTATAGTAGTTATATTCTTGTACATAGGGGACAGTATTATAGTAGTTATATTCTTGTACATAGGGGGCAGTATTATAGTAGTTATATTCTTGTACATAGGGGGTAGTATTATAGTAGTTATATTCTTGTACATAGGGGCAGTATTATAGTAGTTATATTCTTGTACATAGGACCGGTATTTTAGTAGTTATATTCTTGTACATAGGGGCAGTATTATAGTAGTTATATTCTTGTACATAGGGGGCAGTATTATAGTAGTTATATTCTTGTACATAGGGGGCAGTATTATAGTAGTTATATTCTTGTACATAGGAGCAGTATTATAGTAGCTATATTCTTGTACACAGGGAGCAGTATTATAGTAGTTATATTCTTGTACACAGGGAGCAGTATTATAGTAGTTATATTCTTGTACATAGGAGCAGTATTATAGTAGTTATATTCTTGTACATACATAGAAGCATTATTATAGTAGTTATATTCTTGTACATAGGGGCAGTATTATAGTAGTTATATTCTTGTACATAGGGGCAGTATTATAGTAGTTATATTCTTGTACATAGGACCGGTATTTTAGTAGTTATATTCTTGTACATAGGGGCAGTATTATAGTAGCTATATTCTTGTACATAGGGGGCAGTATTATAGTAGTTATATTCTTGTACACAGGGAGCAGTATTATAGTAGTTATATTCTTGTACATAGGAGCAGTATTATAGTAGTTATATTCTTGTACATACATAGAAGCATTATTATAGTAGTTATATTCTTGTACATAGGGGCAGTATTATAGTAGTTATATTCTTGTACATAGGGGCAGTATTATAGTAGTTATATTCTTGTACATAGGACCGGTATTTTAGTAGTTATATTCTTGTACATAGGGGCAGTATTATAGTAGCTATATTCTTGTACATAGGGGCAGTATTATAGTAGCTATATTCTTGTACATAGGGGCAGTATTATAGTAGTTATATTCTTGTACATAGGACCGGTATTTTAGTAGTTATATTCTTGTACATAGGGGCAGTATTATAGTAGCTATATTCTTGTACATAGGGGCAGTATTATAGTAGTTATATTCTTGTACATATAATAATGCTTCTATGTAGTAGTTATATTCTTGTACATAGGGGGCAGTATTATAGTAGTTATATTCTTGTACATAGGGGGCAGTATTATAGTAGTTATATTCTTGTACATAGGGGGCAGTATTATAGTAGTTATATTCTTGTACATAGGGGGCAGTATTATAGTAGTTATATTCTTGTACATATAATAATGCTTCTATGTAGTAGTTATATTCTTGTACATAGGGGCAGTATTCTTGTACATAGGGGCAGTATTATAGTAGTTATATTCTTGTACATAGGGGGCAGTATTATAGTAGTTATATTCTTGTACATAGGGGGCAGTATTATAGTAGTTATATTCTTGTACATAGGGGGCAGTATTATAGTAGTTATATTCTTGTACATAGGGGGCAGTATTATAGTAGTTATATTCTTGTACATAGGGGGCAGTATTATAGTAGTTATATTCTTGTACATAGGGGGCAGTATTATAGTAGCTATATTCTTGTACATAGGGGGCAGTATTATAGTAGTTATATTCTTGTACATAGGACCGGTATTTTAGTAGTTATATTCTTGTACATAGGGGCAGTATTATAGTAGTTATATTCCTGTACATAGGAGCAGTATTATAGTAGTTACATTCTTGTACATAGGGGCAGTATTATAGTAGTTATATTCTTGTACATAGGAGCAGTATTATAGTAGTTATATTCTTGTACATAGGGGGCAATATTATAGTAGTTATATTCTTGTACATAGGGGGCAGTATTATAGTAGTTATATTCTTGTACATAGGGGGCAGTATTATAGTAGTTATATTCTTGTACATAGGGGGCAGTATTATAGTAGTTATATTCTTGTACATAGGGGGCAGTATTATAGTAGTTATATTCTTGTACATAGGGGCAGTATTATAGTAGTTATATTCTTGTACATAGGGGGCAGTTTTATAGTAGTTATATTCTTGTATATAGGGGCAGTATTATAGTAGTTATATTCTTGTACATAGGGGGTAGTATTATAGTAGTTATATTCTTGTATATAGGGGCAGTATTATAGTAGTTATATTCTTGTACATAGGGGGTAGTATTATAGTAGTTATATTCTTGTACATAGGGGGTAGTATTATAGTAGTTATATTCTTGTATATAGGGAGCAGTATTATAGTAGTTATATTCTTGTACATAGGGGTAGTATTATAGTAGTTATATTCTTGTATATAGGGGTAGTATTATAGTAGTTATATTCTTGTACATAGGAGCAGTATTATAGTAGTTATATTCTTGTACATAGGGGCAGTATTATAGTAGTTATATTCTTGTACATAGGGGGCAGTATTATAGTATTTATATTCTTGTATATAGGGGCAGTATTATAGCAGTTATATGTAATGATGTGGTCCTGATGTCACTCACAGCTCGGAGTCTCCCAGGCGATCCATGTTGGAGACGTAGTGCGGCAGCTTATGGTGAACCATAGGGCCATCATCACCTTCTTTTTTCAGCCGGTGCGTCTCTGCTTGCAGAGCAAAGAGCTAAGAAAACAACAGATGTAGATAGCTAAGGAAAAAAACTAAAAGATTTCCCTCTAGATCCTCAGCCTCGCTCTTCTTGCCGCCCCTCATCACCTTCTGTCTCAGCGCCTCGTTCTCCTCTTGTACATGGAAGAGTCTGTGACACTCTGCATCAAAGTTCAGGAGAGTTGGAATAGGTGCGGGGTAAAGAGTTAAGGGAAAACTCCGTCTCTAATAAACTTACACAATTACATGATTAAATTCATACAATATGGAACATTCTGTCCTGGCTTTATATTATGCTTTTCTTCTCGGGTCACCCCCAAAGATAAATTTGGGATTTTGCAGGTTCCTTTTATCAAGGTACAAACAGCATTGTGGGAGTCTGTTACATTACACAGCATGGCATTCGATGCGCAGACACTGAACCAGCAGGGACAATGGGGGATCTGCACAATTGTATCCGCAGACACTGAACAAGCAGGGAATTTTGCTTTCCCAGTAAGGATATGCATGCACTGGAAGAGGACGCTGAGGAAGTTGTGCAGAGACACCGTGAAGGTGTCTGCCCACTGCCGGGAGAAGTACGTGGAAAAGGTTGGGTTGACATCGGGCGCAGGAAGAAAAGGAAGAGCGAACCATTCCTTCCATTCCGCCTGATTCTGCAGCTCCGGCGCCTGCTTCTGGAAGAAGTCGTGCGCTTTGTCCGTCCGGCTGCTCTGTAATATAATATTACGTACGGAGCGATTACCAGGTGTACGCTGCTGGAGGATTAAGGAATCTATACCTAGACCCGCACCTGTATTGTGCACACCAGGTAATATCGGAACAGGCTGGTCTTCAGCTTGTTAACGGTCGGCCGATAGACGTCTTCCAGTCGGCTGAAGAGTCGCCGCTCTAGGTAACTCCAATAATCCACCAGCCCGTTCAGGTCATAACTCTGGATAAACTGCAGTAATTGCTCCACGATGCGATCCACCTTAGAAAAAAAAAAAAAAAAAAAAAAAAAGTCATATTTGACCAGGTGGCATGTCCCTCCCCCATACTTTACACCGCAGGACATCAGCAATTACAGACTTTGCACACCTGTGTCGGATTAACAACCTTTATGGACAGTTAAATACCAGATTAATGGAAGATAAATGAAGCAGTGGGATGCAAAATTATTAGGTTTACAGGCGAACTACATGAAGATCCCATCTGGCTCCATATATGGCCTCTTCTCAAGTCCGGGTCCAGGTGAGTGAGGGATGGGGTGCACTGTAAACTCAATGAATCAACCACTGGTCGAAAAGCCCAAAGCATGTGATAATCCTTTGATTCATAGTCATTTTGACTTGACCTCCCCTTTAAGGAGGACCTATGACTTACCCTAAATATTTAATTATTTTACCCGGTGTGAATGCCGCCGTTCTCCTGAATCTGGCGATGTTTTTGGTTTGTCCCTGCGCCTCTCCGTTCCGGAGATATGGCCGCCTCTTTCCGGTATTTTAATCATGGCTCGGTACTAATGTGAGTGTGGATTCTTAGACAACGCCCACAGAGAAGAGTCAGGAACACGCCCACTTGCCTAATAAGGACAGATTTATATTCAGGGGAAAAGGGGCCATATCTCAGGAACGGAAAGGCGCAGGGAGAAAAGAAAAACATCGCCGGATTCAGGAGAACGGCGGCATTTACACCAGGTTATAAAAAATACATAAGGGCAAGCGACAGGAAACGTAGAAGAACCTACAGAACGGTAAGAAAAGCTCGGACTGTAACTTACACGGAAACCTTTCTCTTTATCAGCTTTAATATCCGCCTCAAAATACTTCAAGGTGTTGGTGAAGCCCCTGAAGGTCAGGTACTCCCGCACCAGGTCATCTGTGCGCTCCACCGCCGACGTCATCCCCAACGCCTTACCATAGGAAAAGCAAAAACAGTATTACAGAATGATAGCAGATGGGAGGGCCGCCATGATGGATCCACAACATGCCAATCCCCCGCGGTGACATGTAACGCCGTGATCGGCCTCCATGATGCCGGATACATCCCTGGTGCACTGGAGGTCAGATCTCACCACAGCCCGACACTCTGCCTGTTAGATCCTGGGTTACATTATACTGTATCGTTATTATATATTACACATCACATTATTACAGCTGACATGACCCCCATGTGTGCGCAGACCCTCGGGGGGGGCAGTGGGACACTTTTCTTTATTTATTCCTCCTTCTCGCCTTACAAGAGCTGTAACTTTTTTAGTTTTTGGTCCATAAAGCTTTTTTTTTTTTTTTTTTGTGGAAGTTTTTATTACCCACTTTGGGGTCCATACATTTCCAACAAATGTCACATGGAGTCTAACTTCTGCAATCAAAGGCAGCAGATTAACCCATTAGCTGCTGCTGCTCATGGCAGTGGTATGTAAGGGGTTAAACTGCTGCAATCGCATCTGGTTGGGTCACACTCCGGTGCCGGCTGTAGGATGCAGCTTCCGCTTGCCCGCTCCATACATGCAGCGCTCGCATGTACAGTGGATGTCGCCCGCTGATACCGGAGTGCTCCTCGATACACGCCCCGGTGTGATCAGTCACCGCGCACAAGTCAGGAGGAGGCGATCCCGTATGTGAGCCCCCTCCCATCACAATGGGACCCCAATAGATTTCCTTTGGCGCAAAGACGGGGGGGCTCCAGTTTCTGGGACCTTCATTGGAAAGTGTACGGTCTCCTGACCGATCGATTGGGGGGGTCCCCTTCTATCTTCTCTGCATCCCCACCAATAGTGGACAATGGGGGCCCCATAGGATTTGGATGTGGGGGGGGCCCCATAGGATTTGGATGTGGGGGGGGCCCCATAGGATTTGGATGTGGGGGGGGCCCCATAGGATTTGGATGTGGGGGGGGCCCCATAGGATTTGGATGTGGGGGGGGCCCCATAGGATTTGGATGTGGGGGGGGGCCCATAGGATTTGGATGTGGGGGGGGGGCCCATAGGATTTGGATGTGGGGAGGGGCCCATAGGATTTGGATGTGGGGGGGCCCCATAGGATTTGGATGTGGGGGGGGGCCCATAGGATTTGGATGTGGGGGGGGCCTCATAGGATTTGGATGTGGGGGGGGGGCCTCATAGGATTTGGATGTGGGGGGGGGCCCATAGGATTTGGATGTGGGGGGGGGCCCATAGGATTTGGATGTGGGGGGGGGCCCATAGGATTTGGATGTGGGGGGGGGCCCATAGGATTTGGATGTGGGGGGGCCCCATAGGATTTGGATGTGGGGGGGGCCCCATAGGATTTGGATGTGGGGGGGGCCCCATAGGATTTGGATGTGGGGGGGGGCCCATAGGATTTGGATGTGGGGGGGCCCCAGCAGTGTGAGACCAGGGCTTCCTCTGCACATTATATGTCACACTGGGCTCCCACGTTCCAGTGCAGCAGATTCCGCGCCGTTCCATTAGATTCTCTTAGCCCCGCCCACGTTCCATCCTCCACGTGCCGCTACACCACTGACACCTGTACCCGAGGCTCTTACCTCCCGCGGACCCCGCTCTGCCGCTGTCACTGTGGGCACTGTGCTGCTGGCGCCCTGGTCACATGACACAGCCGGAAGCGCCGGTCACGAGGGGATGTGAAAGTCCCCTATACAGCAGCAGCAGCAGAGTGTGCGCCAGATAGAGCCTTCCCACATCCGCCATGTTGGAATGAAAGCGAGGCTGACACAGAGCTACGGCAGTAATCCGCCGCCTGTCGTTAGTGTTTACACTCCAGATTATACTGTGTGATGTGTTTATACAGCGATCACAATAAAACAAGCTTTATTGAAAGTGACGTGTATTCAGTACCGTCCATAACCGCATTTATTACTCTGCATTCGGCCGTGTTCACACGTTCAGTATTTGGCTTGGACGTGTCCACACTTGCCATGACAGCTGGGGGCTCTGCAGATGACCCTCCTGTGCCTGATGCTACGATCTTCCTGTGAACGTCGGCCCGTAGCCGGCGTTCGTAGATGTGATTATCACTACGTATAGCTCAAGTGATCGGACGATCGCAGCTACAACCTATTAAATACCGTAAAAAAAAATGGAAAAAGCAAAAGCTCAAATCACCCCCCTTTTGACCCATTAAAATAAAAAAAATACACATATTTGATATCCGCGCGTTATTACTGCCTAAAACAGCGCCACATCTGTCCATAGTTCATGTCTGGTATTGCAGTTCAATCCCATTGACTTTGATGAGCGTGAGCTGCAGTACCAGACATGGCCTGTGGACAGCTGTGGCGCTGTTTCTGGAAAATAGTGCACATGACCCTGCTGGTTGGGGAAGGAATGCTGCTGATAGGGGTCTTGTAAGGAAGGAAGGGGTCTGCGGGGTGAGGGCTCCTGCGTCTGCTGTAAAGTATTGCAAGGCTATTCCCATCCTATAGAGTGATTATATATGGCTACGATCTGCCATCTGTTCAGGATCGGGGGTCTGAACCAGTATTACATCTCCATCATTCCCAGTGGACGGACCCCCGGCGAACACTATATGATGCCATTTCCTAGCAATAATAATAACTTTCCTGCCCTTTACAACAGTAACTATAAAAACACAGGTTACCCCGACTATCGCCTGGCACTGTCCTAGTGACACTGTGGTCGGTACTGTCATGGAGACACTGTGGTCAGTACTGTCATGGGGACACTGTGGTCAGTACTGTCATGGTGACACTGTGGTCAGTACTGTCATGGGGACACTGTGGTCGGTACTGTCATGGTGACACTGTGATCAGTACTGTCATGGGGACACTGTGGTTGGTACTGTCATGGAGACACTGTGGTCAGTACTGTCATGGTGACACTGTGATCAGTACTGTCATGGGGACACTGTGGTCTGTACAGTCATGGCGACACTGTGATCTGTACTGCCATGGTGACACTGTGGTCGGTACTGTCATAGCGACACTGTGGTCGGAACTGTCATGGCGACACTGTGGTCGGTACTGTCATGGTGACACTGTGGTCGGTACTGTTATGCCGACACTGTGGACAGTACTGTCATGGTGTCATGGTGACACTGTGGTCGGTACTGTGATGGGACACTGTGGTCGGTACTGTGATGGGACACTGTGGTCGGTACTGTCATGGCGAGACTGTGGTCGGTACTGTCATGGCGACACTGTGGTCGGTACTGTCATGGTGACACTGTTGGTACTGTCATGGCGACACTGTGGCGACACTGTGGTCGGTACTGTCATGGCGACACTGTGGTCGGTACTGTCATGGGGACACTGTGGTCAGTACTGTCATGGCGACACTGTGGTCAGTACTGTCATGGCGACACTGTGGTCAGTACTGTCATGGCGACACTGTGGTCGGTACTGTCATGGCGACACTGTGGTCGGTACTGTCATGGCGACACTGTGGTCGGTACTGTCATGGCGACACTGTGGTCGGTACTGTCATGGCGACACTGTGGTCGGTACTGTCATGGGGACACTGTGGTCGGTACTGTCATGGTGACACTGTGGTCGGTACTGTCATGGTGACATTGTGGTCGGTACTGTCATGGGGACACTGTGGTCGGTACTGTCATGGCGACACTGTGGTCGGTACTGTCATGGGGACACTGTGGTCGGTACTGTCATGGCGACACTGTGGTCGGTACTGTCATGGCGACACTGTGGTCGGTACTGTCATGGCGACACTGTGGTCGGTACTGTCATGGGGACACTGTGGTCGGTACTGTCATGGCGACACTGTGGTCGGTACTGTCATGGCGACACTGTGGTCGGTACTGTCATGGCGACACTGTGGTCGGTACTGTCATGGCGACACTGTGGTCGGTACTGTCATGGGGACACTGTGGTCGGTACTGTCATGGTGACACTGTTGGTACTGTCATGGCGACACTGTGGTCGGTACTGTCATGGTGACACTGTTGGTACTGTCATGGCGACACTGTGGTCGGTACTGTCATGGCCACACTGTGGCTAACTGTAGAGCGACGGCGTGTTTTCTGACAGTGTTGCCCTTTGTTGGGGACTATAACGCTCAGTACAGCACACACCCTGCGCATCACAGTGCCTGACAGGGTTGTCTCAGACCCTCCAAGTGCTCCATGTTGTGCCTGTCAGGTGTGGGCAGGGTCGGAGCCAACGCACGCCGACCATGGACCAACGGCACCAAAGGGCAGAATCAAAATGGCGATGACAAAACACATCCTAAACAAGAATAGGAAAAATTGAAAGCGAAGAGCGGCCCCGAGGGGCCACATACATAGAGGGCTGAGCCTAGTGCGGTGCTTTATCGGGGCCCCTGCGTCAGCACTTATAAGACTTTCATATAAGATTTATTTGGACACTTCTAGGCCCATGGCTGCCTCTTTTGGGCCCCTGTATGAGGGGAGGTGACAGCAGCCTCCTGTCTGTGAGGAGGGGGCTCCCATTATTTTACTTCATGTCCAGTCACGTTCTCCCGCCCTTTTTTTCCCCTTAGAATCCTGCCCTCCTGGCCTCCGCAGTACGCGATACAGTTCTTCTCATTTCCTCCCATCTGATTGGTTGCTGAGAACGCCGATTGGGTTCTTCTTTCTTCTGATTGGTCAGAAATGTTGCTGGAGCGTAACGCGATTGGTCTCCGCTGCGGCAGCTTCTTGGCCAGCTGTAGATGGAATTCCGCGGGCCTGAGTGGTCGGGAGAGCGACCCTGGTGCGGCGGGCAGGTCCTAGCGCAGTAAGTTGTGGTGAGACCCCCGGCATGTGACATGTGGGGGGTCAGGACTACACTGACAGCCATCACCGAGCCAGCGGAAAACTCCTATGGAAGCCCCCTTCAAGGGGAAGCGCCCCAGGAGAGTGGAGACCCGAAGTGTTGTCAGTTCCCATAATACAGGTCAGCTGAGACCCTTGGAGAGACCTCAGGCCTTAACCCGTTCAGGACACAGCAATTTTTCCCACAAAACTACAATAACTAGAATTTTTTATAATTTGGGCGGGTTTAAGACGTATTTTATATATTTTTTTTTACGTTTTACGGTGTTTTTTTGTTTTATTATTTTTCGTACATTTTTTTCACATTAACTGTGTGGTATGAGCAACCAGAAAACTTTATTCCACAGCTCAGCCCGAGTGTGAGAAAATGAAATTTATTTATTTATTTTCAGGGCACGTTTTATTTATTTTTTTTACATTTTATGGTATTTTTTTTTTGTTTTATCTTTCTTGCATTTTTTTTACATTTTATGTTTTTTTTGTTTTATTTTCCTTGCTTTTTTTTCACATTTTATGGTACTTTTTTTTGTTTTATTTTTCTTGCATTTTTTTTTTACATTTTATGTTTTTTTTGTTTTATTTTCCTTGCTTTTTTACATTTTATGGTAATGGTAGTTTTTTTGTTTTATTTTTCTTTCATTTTTTTTATATTTTATGGTAGTTTTTTTATTTTATTTTCCTTGCTTTTTTACATTTTATGGTAATGGTAGTTTTTTTGTTTTTCTTGCATTTTTTTTTACATTTGATGGTAGTTTTTTGTTTTATTTTTCTTGCTTTATTTACATTTTATAGTATTTTTTTTGTTTTATTTTTCTTGCATTTTTTTGACATTTTATGGTAGTTTTTTTTGTTTTATTTTTCTTGCATTTTTTTACATTTTACGGTAGTTTTTTTGTTACCTTTCTTTCTTTTTTATATTTTATGGTAGCTTTTTTTGTTTTATTTTTTTTTACATTTTATGTTAATGCTAGTTTTGTTTTATTTTTCTTGCATTTTTTTTACATTTTATGGTACTTTTTTTGTTTTATTTTTCTTGCATTTGTTTACATTTTTGGGTAGTTTTTTGGTTTTATTTTCCTTTCTTTTTTTTTTTTTTTCATTTTATGGTACTTTTTTTGTTTTATTTTTCTTGCATTTTTAACTTTTTATGGTAGTTTTTTGTTTTATTTTTCTTGCATTTTTTTTTTTACATTTTATGGTAGTTTTTTGTTGTTGTTTTTCTTGCTTTTTTTACATTTTATGGTAGTTTTTTTTGTTTTATTTTTCTTGCATTTTTTTACATTTTATGGTAGTTTTTTCGTTTGGTTACTTTTCTTTTTTTATATTTTATGGTAGTTTTTTTTTGTTTTATTTTTCTTGCATTTTTTTTACATTTTATGGTAGCTTTTTTGTTTTGTTAGTTTTCTTGCATTTTTTTTACATTCCCCATGTGGCATAAACAATCGGATTACTTTGTTCCCTTTATTCCACGGCTCTATCAGAGTGCGATAACACCACATCTGTTTATTTTTTAAATTTTTCCTAAAAAAAAACAAAAAACCTTTGATTCCATGTTGCGTTTTTTAGTATTATTTTGAGGGATTAAATATGACTTTTCTGATCACTTTTTTTTTGAAAGGGGAATAAACAAAAAATATTTTTTTATTCACTTTTTTCGGTGTTCCACATGTGGGTGAATTACCAACATCATGTTAGACTTTGAGCCATTGCGTATCTTTATTTTTTATTATTTTTTTCTACTATAAAGCTTTTTTTATTTTTTTAGTCTTTTCTCCTATAAAGCTTTTGTTTTCTTATTTTTTAGTCTTTTCTCCTATAAAGCTTTTTTATCTTACCTTTTTCTTATTTTTTTAGTCCTCCTTTCTCCTGTAAAGCTTTTTCTTATTTTTTTTTTTACTTTTCCTGTCTCCTGTAATTTTATTTTTACTTTTTTATTATTTTTTTTTAGTCCTTTTTTTCTCCTATAATACCACGCGATACTTTGTATATTATGCCTCTCGCAGGTCAGAATAAATAAAAGATGGCCGACCCTGGCATTATTAGGTCCCCCGTACCCTGTCGGGGGGGCTTTTGGGGGCGACATAAAATTCTCTTCCCTTCGTTTAACCGCTCAGATGCCGACGTTGGTTTTCACAGCCGCATCTAACGGGGTTAATCGACTGGGATCGGAGTGATCTCTGATCCTGACCGCAGGCAGCTGTCATAGACGACCTTATATGCTATTCACTAAGGGGTTAAATGATTATTCTTGGGTAAGCGGGTGATGCTGACAAGGGGGCGGGACATGACACAAGCTCCGCCCCTTCAGGGAGGAATGGCTGCCGGTGTACTATGCTCTGTGTTACCATTTGATCCAGACATACATGACGGACGCGTGCGGTCTGAATGGACGCGGCAGGTGAAGGCGGCAGCCAAAAAGGGAGAAACAGCGGCAAGAGACCAGCGAGGAAGCGGAAAGCCAGAACCCCAAGCTCCACATCCGTCCCGCAGCTCATCCAGAATCTACGGGACCTCGTGTTCCCCGAACCCGATACAAAAGCCACCAGGGTAGGGGGGCGCAAAGATTCCTCGCCCTAGGGCACAATTCACACCCCCCCACCTCAATTGTGATGTGTTATTATTTTATGGACCTTTCTCATAATCCAGAAAGAGGTTCTGCAGCAGGCGAAGCAGTACATCCTGCAGCTGGAGAGCACTCTGGACTCCCTGCTGAAAATGAAAGGTGAGCATACAAAAAAATGAATTGTAATGTGAACAAGCACCGATCCGATGCTACATTAACCCCCGCAGGATACGGCGTTTTCTTCCGTTTTTTTTTTTCATTGGGGACCATTTTTTAAAAAAAATTTAACTTATAAAATTAGAAAAGTTTTTGAATCGCCAGAACTTTTTATTTTTCTATCATTTTTTTTTTTTTAAGTTAGCATAGTGACAGGACAGATTATTAATTTTCAGCTTGAATTGATGTTTTTAATTTTTTTTTATATTTTTCTGCAATAAAGAAACTTAAGGAACTTATGGAGACTGAAAAATAAAGATGGATAGGCTACTATATTTAAAAAAAAAATCGATGTTAGAGGCCCCACTGCTGACCCTGTGGATGTGACTTTTAATCACTTTTCTGAAAAGCAGATGAATGAAATATAGCAATTCTGATTTTTTTTTTTTTTTTTTTTTAGGTGTCAGGAATAAAAGGGTAGCTTTATTTTGGAATTTTTCATTATTATTAACATTCCCCAGGGCACACTGTAAGGAAGGCGTGGATATGTTAAGGTGTCTCGCCACCATCTTGGTGCTGTGGCTTGGACATCATTACTATAGTACAAGAGATCAAAACAATCATGGGTGGGGCGAAAAAAAAGGAAAAAAAAAAAATTTGATAAAAAAAAGAAGAGTATGAGGATGGAAAAATAAAAAACCGTTATGGCTTTTGGGAAAAAGGAGAAGAAAAAAAAAACAATTGTAAAAATGCAATGGTTGATCGGTGCATGTGTGAAGGCCCGGTCTGTTATAATGTGGCTGCCTTATCCCTCAGCTGACATTTTCCTGGAGCACAGCGCCCCCTACAGCCTGGATGATGTCAGGGAGGAATTTTTACAGCTCGTCGGTAGCGAGGAGGGGTAAGTGACAGAGACGAATGCTTCAGTAAAAAGCGACCTCCACCTTTTTCCTTTCTTTACATTGAACCCATTTGGCCATCAAAGTAATATATGGACAGCAGGCTATTATTTTGTCACCCTCCATTATAGATGATAGAAGGGTGTCCCAGGATGTTGGACGCCTTTTAAAAGATGTCATAAGACAGAAAAAAAAGGAGCGCACATTGAGTACAACCCACTGTAAGGTTTTCCTTTGCTGCTGACCCTTCACTACCTTATTATTTCAATGTTAGAGGCCCCACTGCTGACCCTGTGGATATCGATGACATCGACCCTGTGTTCCTGTACATGCAACCGGAAATTCAAGAAAATCTCAATGAAACAGTGGAAGAATTGAAAATAGAAAATACTGGAGCGCCTTTATCCTCACCAGAGCTAATGGAATTCGAAAAGTAAGTATCTTTACAGTATGTAAAGCAGCTGTATCATACTCCAGAGCTGCACTCACTATTCTGCTGGTGCAGTCACTGTGTACGTACATTACATTACTGATCCTGAGTTACCTCCTGTATTATACCCCAGAGCTGCACTCACTATTCTGCTGGTGCAGTCACTGTGTACATACATTACATTACTGATCCTGAGTTACATCCTGTATTATACCCCAGAGCTGCACTCACTATTCTGCTGGTGCAGTCACTGTGTACATACATTACATTACTGATCCTGAGTTACATCCTGTATTATACACCAGAGCTGCACTCACTATTCTGCTGGTGCAGTCACTGTGTACACACATTACATTACTGATCCTGAGTTACCTCCTGTATTATACCCCAGAGCTGCACTCACTATTCTGCTGGTGCAATCACTGTGTACAGACATTACATTACTGATCCTGAGTTACATCCTGTATTATACCCCAGAGCTGCACTCACTATTCTGCTGGTGCAATCACTGTGCACATACATTACATTACTGATCCTGAGTTACCTCCTGTATTATACTCCAGAGCTGCACTCACTATTCTGCTGGTGCAGTCACTGTGTACATGCATTACTGTATTATACTCCGGAGCTGCACTCTATATCACACTTATATTCCTCCCCCAGGTATCTGCGCTTCTATAAGCAGACGGTGGACCTGCTGGTGGACAGCATGGTGGTGTCTCAGGCGCAGGTCACTCTTCCTGTGGTGTCGAAGGCCATCTCCAATCTGTGGCAGGAGCTTCTCCGGAGCGGGAAAACCAACAATTATCAGAATTACTTGTCCCAAGACAGAACGGCCGCCTTGTGCTCCTTCTCCTCCCCCCCGGACACCGGCTGCCGTAACGGGCGCATAAGAGACAGTGGGGCGGAGAGTCAGGAGGCCACCAGCTCATTCCTGTCCTCCACCCCTGAAGATGTGAGTGATGGAGGTGGTCGGGCTCCCGGGGAGACTCCACGTCCGGCACTGATCATAGCTTAATTTTTCTGTTTTTAGATCCTATTGGACGACGCTTTCGAATTGGCGGCTGTATTTCTAGATCAAGGAGCAAATCGGATGACGTCCAGCCCGGGGTAAGACGCCATCGCAGCAGGCATGGAGGGAAATGCTCTGTATGGCACAGCCCGGGTGTACGAGGAACGTGGGGGACTGTGCAAACACAGCATTAAGCCTTACTCCAGTCACACCCAAAGCTGCAACAGAGCCCCTTCAATACAAGTGTATTGTAATGTAATGTATGCACACAGTGACTGCACCAGCAGAATAGTAAGTGCAGCTCTGGGGTATAATACAGGATGTAACTCAGGATCAGTAATGTAATGTATGTGCACAGTGACTGCACCAGCAGAATAGTGAGTGCAGCTCTGGAGTATAATACAGGATGTAACTCAGGATCAGTAATGTAATGTATGTACACAGTGACTGCACCAGCAGAATAGTGAGTGCAGCTCAGGAGTATAATACAGGATGTAACTCAGGATCAGTAATGTAATGTATGTGCACAGTGACTGCACCAGCAGAATAGTGAGTGCAGCTCTGGAGTATAATACAGGATGTAACTCAGGATCAGTAATGTAATGTATGTACACAGTGACTGCACCAGCAGAATAGTGAGTGCAGCTCTGGAGTATAATACAGGATGTAACTCAGGATATGTAATGTATGTACACAGTGACTGCACCAGCAGAATAGTGAGTGCAGCTCTGGAGTATAATACAGGGTGTAACTCAGGATCAGTAATGTAATGTATGTACACAGTGACTGCACCAGCAGAATAGTGAGTGCAGCTCTGGGGTATAATACAGGATGTAACCCAGGATCAGTAATGTATTGTATGTACACAGTGACTGCACCAGCAGAATAGTGAGTGCAGCTCTGGGGTATAATACAGGATGTAACCCAGGATCAGTAATGTAATGTATGTACACAGTGACTGCACCAGCAGAATAGTGAGTGCAGCTCTGGGGTATAATACAGGATGTAACTCAGGATCAGTAATGTAATGTATGTACACAGTGACTGCACCAGCAGAATAGTGAGTGCAGCTCTGGGGTATAATACAGGATGTAACTCAGGATCAGTAATGTAATGTATGTACACAGTGACTGCACCAGCAGAATAGTGAGTGCAGCTCTGGGGTATAATACAGGATGTAACTCAGGATCAGTAATGTAATGTATGTACACAGTGACTGCACCAGCAGAATAGTGAGTGCAGCTCTGGGGTATAATACAGGATGTAACCCAGGATCAGTAATGTATGTACACAGTGACTGCACCAGCAGAATAGTGAGTGCAGCTCTGGGGTATAATACAGGATGTAACTCAGGATCAGTAATGTAATGTATGTACACAGTGACTGCACCAGCAGAATAGTGAGTGCAGCTCTGGGGTATAATACAGGATGTAACTCAGGATCAGTAATGTAATGTATGTACACAGTGACTGCACCAGCAGAATAGTGAGTGCAGCTCTGGGGTATAATACAGGATGTAACTCAGGATCAGTAATGTATGTACACAGTGACTGCACCAGCAGAATAGTGAGTGCAGCTCTGGGGTATAATACAGGATGTAACTCAGGATCAGTAATGTAATGTATGTACACAGTGACTGCACCAGCAGAATAGTGAGTGCAGCTCTGGGGTATAATACAGGATGTAACCCAGGATCAGTAATGTAATGTATGTACACAGTGACTGCACCAGCAGAATAGTGAGTGCAGCTCTGGGGTATAATACAGGATGTAACTCAGGATCAGTAATGTAATGTATGTACACAGTGACTGCACCAGCAGAATAGTGAGTGCAGCTCTGGGGTATAATACAGGAGGTAACCTAAGATACATGGTTCTTGCCTTGCAGCAGTCCTATACCTGATGTTTCTCTATGGAGCAGTCCAGAAAGTGAGGAGCAGCTGCACCAATATGTCTCTGATTTCTTGAGAAGGAAGTTCTCTCTCTGCCCCCAGGTTTGTTTGTGTCTCTGCTCTTGTGGTGTCAGTGTGGCCGGCACTGTGTCCGTGACACGTACAGGAATAGAATATAACGCCTCCTCTGTTATTTAGGTCTCCGCTCCGCAGTACGATTACGAGACGCTGATGCTGAGATGCACGGAGAACTTTGATGATTTGGACGACCTCTGAGGAACGGCAGACCTCCATCCGATACTGTTTGTCACTTCTGCCCCCCGAATAGGTCAACGTTTCCTTACTTCTCATGGAAGTTCGCCCATTTCTTAGTTATATACGTACGCGGGAAAGCCGAGCGACAACATCTGTCCGAGGATTCCTATCGGTTGTCGCCCGGCTTTCATTGATGCAGACATTGTGCCAAATACCCCACAGCGTATAGTCAGTGTGAGTGGGAAATGCAAGGGTTAAAAGATCGTAGAGAAGGACGGAATCCGGTGACATGACCTCAGACAGCCATCCGTCACGTACGTCCCTGTAGTTATCGGTCGGTTAAAGATTATTTATTATTATTAGAAATGGGATTATTTATGTGATTTCTGGGGGGAAAAAAAGTTTTAAGATAAATATTTATAAAAAGTTTATATTTGTTACAATGTTATCAATGTTCAGGATTTTAATCGCTCCCCCCTTAAAAATATTGAAAAGAAGAAAAAAAATACTGCACCAGGTGGCAGATTTGCCTTTCAGAGTCTGGAAAAGCTGGGTAGGACACCATCAGTCATCCATCTTTTGCAAAAAAAAACCAAAAAACTATAACCAAGATTTGTGATGTCTGGGGAGCGACGATCTTAAAGATTTGTTATATTTTTTCATGTGTTCTCGTTCCCACTTTGTTAAATGTTATAATAAAATCTATTTATTGAGGGAATGTGCCGAGATTATTGCTTTTATTGGACTTTTACTAGATCCGGTGACCAAATCCCTGAGCCGACTTCTCGTGGGATTACTCATATACTGACTTTCCTGCAAAGAATGGAAACGGCCTGTGAAAATTAGGGCTTTAGACTACAGGGTGAAAGATTTTTGCCATGGTTTTTTTTTTTTTTTTTTATGTCATTCATAGTACGGGTTAAGGTACAGTTTTATAGATTGGATCAATAGAAACAGGATTTTTAGTGGCAAAATATTTTGATTATTTTTTCATGCTTTTATTATGAATTTTGTGTTTACTTTTTTTTTTTATCCCCCAATTGGCCCCATAAAGTACCGTAATATTGTCTAACAATTAGCAGCAGCATAGTAATTCTGGCCAACATCTTGAAGTAATCCTGGGTTTTATCCTGTAATAATGCTCCCATCCTGATCCCTATTTTGTAGTAATGTCCCAACTTCATAGTAATGTCCCCATCTGGGTCCCTATCCTGTAATAATGTCCCCATCCGGGTCCCTATCCTGTAATAATGTCCCCCATCCTGGTCCTCATCTTGTAGTAATGTCCCAATGCTGGTCCCTTTTTTTGCAGTAATGTCCCCATCCTGGTCCCTATCTTGTACTAATGTCCTCATCCTGGTCACATCTTTATAGTATTGTTCCTATTTTGTAGTAATGTCCCCCACACTAGTTCTCATTTTATAGTAATGTCCCCATCCTGGTCCCTATCTTGTAGTCATGTCCTCATCCTGGTCACATCTTTATAGCATTGTTCCTATCTTGTAGTAATGTCCCCCACACTAGTTTTCAGTTTGTAGTAATGTCCCCATCCTGGTCGGTCTCTAGTAGTAATTTCCCTATCTTGTAGTAATGTCCCCATCCCGGTCCCTATCTTGTAGTGATGTCCTCATCCTGGTCACATCTTTATAGCATTGTTCCTATTTTGTAGTAATGTCCCCCACACTAGTTTTCAGTTTGTAGTAATGTCCCTATCTTGTAGTAATGTCCCCATCCTGTTCATATCTTTATAGTATTGTTCCTATCTTGTAGTAATGTCCCACACACTAGTTCTCAGCTTGTAGTAATGTCCTCATCCTGGTCCTATCTTGTAGTAATGTTGCCATGTGGGTCCTCATTTTGTAGTAATGTCCCCATCCTGTAATAATGTCCCCCATCATGGTCTTCATCTTGTAGTAATGTCCCCCACACTGTTTTTCAGCTTGTAGTAATTTCCCCATCCTGGTCCTCATCTTGTAGTAATGTCCCCATCCTTATCCCTATCTTGTAGTAAGGTCCCCATTGTGCCACTCTTCACATCCACATTAAAAAAATTGAATTAATCCTCACCTGACCTCGTTTACTTGGCGAACAGAGTTTACGTCTCTTCCACAGTTGGGGCAGTGCATGGCATTGATGTCATAGGCTGTCCGCTGCTGGCGACTGACGTGTCGATGGGCTGCTATTGCCAGCACTTACATCGTGGGTCAACCATATGTTCACATGATGGCCTGGGGTTTGCTGAAGACCCCCCATGCCTATCATGATGGTACTTCTATGACCATCAACCTGGGTCTAATGTTCATAGGAGACCATGATTTTGGTGGTGGTATACCTACTTCCATAAAAGTCTGATCGATCCAAAAATAAAACTAACCCGATAGTATGGTTTTCACCACCACCAGTTCTGTCATTGCCCAGATGGTAGAGACGTCATGGAAGTTGTAGACGCTCGTAATCTCGGGGTCTTTGGAACCCAAGTCTTTCATTGGCGCTCTTGTGTTTAACACTAGTTTACAAAGTACGGACTTTATGGTCTAAATTATGGGTCTACCCGTAACAACTTCCGTTAATGTGGATGATAAACACCGGAGAAGAGACTTGGATCGCGAGGCTTCTCCAGCAGAGATGGTTTAATAAACTCCCTACAAGAAGTATCGTAATGACCGTTATTGAGAACGTATGTAACAGGAAGATGGAACAAGGCTTTCACCTAAAGAAAAGGGATGATAGCAATATAAAAAAAAGCCACCCCCATCCGACTCCCTTCGGTCACGAATTGAGGTCGTATTTGGCATTTGCCTTATCTGGAGGTCTTCAAGTCAAGAATTTTGGTGCTGAATATTTCCTCCTTCAAAGAAATCCATTTTATTCGAAAAATGTCGACTACCTAAAAAAAAAAAAAAGTGATGAATTCACGAATCGTATTGTCCTTAGCACTAATACATGAAAATAATTGGTCTTTAGGTGTGTTCTTCAGGATTAGCGACTCCTTGTAGGCTGTTCTCTAGGAAGTGGAGAATTGAAGGTCTTTCCGTCAGACCATTCCCATCAGTTGTATACAAAAGAGGAAATATGAAAAACCATGGCAAGACGCCCATTGACATCCAATGTCTACAACGACCAGATTTGCAGTCCTCAAGTCATGATGAAAGCGGTCCCGAGAAGGTCCTGAACATACTCATGTGTTGTGTATTGTCTTTGATTATAGGGCTCCATAGCTCTTTGGTATAATTCAGTGGTTAGTTTCCGTGTAGCTATTACAATGGTTGTTCTCATGATCGACAAGGGGTATTTCTCTGGGTTTCGGACAGAAAGGAATGTATCGGAGCCAAGAAGAAGTGCAGAATTTTGTGCCGATGCCAAATGGAAGGTCGTAGACGTCTTCAATGTCGGAGCAGTTCTCCTCGTCTTCAACATTGACCTCGTTCCATGCCGCTATTCCCCTTTCTTCTTTTGTGCCTGTCAAGTCATAAACAAAAGGCAAGGAGGATACTTTAGTCAACACTTATGAATGGGTCACCGAGGAGGATGGCAGGAACAGGCTAAGCCACCAGAAGACCAGAGAGGTTGGTAACTAAGTGGATTGCAGACCCCTGATCCTATCCACACAACTAGCAGCCGTGGAGCGTTCCAATGATGCCCTAGACGCTTCATCAAGCCAGAGAACTAACTAAGGCTAAAGACAGAAAGGTGAAATCTAAATTGCCCCGGAGCAGATCCCCAAAGGAATAGATAGCCCCCAAACATATATTGTCGGTGAGACAAGATGAGACACAAACACAGACAGAAGATAGACTGAGCAAATGATGGGGCCCACACTGACTAGATAGGACAGAAAAGGCACTGTCTGCAATCATGCAAAAACCCTAAAAAAGGCCAACAGTTCTGATATACAAAAAAACTGAGGTCACATGACCTCACCTCCGCTAGATCAGCACTCTGGTATAAACTGGAAGCAAAGCAAAAAGATGCTAACATAACAGGGGACTGAACAAGCTGCATCACATGAAGCAGGGCCCAGCGCAGCCCCCAGCAGGGAGCACGCTGAACCCTAGCAACAAAGCAGAAAGCAAAAAAAGGCAAAACCAGATTAGATGCAAAGGATTGGCAAAAGAATCACTTAGCTGAACAATGCAGATCAGGCAGGGGACAAAAGAACTCCAAATGCACAAGGAGGAAATCACCAGCAACCTCTAAGAGCAGCCAGCTCAATTATATGCTCCCAGCCATTAATGCCAGGTTCCCAATTATCGTTGTCAGGTAGGGAATTTCCATCCACCTGGCCAGCTCCACTACTCTCAGTAACCACCAGAGGGAGCTTTGGCTCAGAACTCCGAGCAAGAGAATTCACAACACAACACCTCACGTTCTCAAGCCTTATTTTTACTGTAAGGAATAATGTATTGAGAGTCCATAGAAGAAGAAAAAGAACATGGAGCTCCATCACTGAGAAAGCTCTCAGATATGCAGAGAAGGTGGCGTAATGCTATTAAATAGCAGGCAAAGCAATAATGGCATGTAAAGAATGTTATAAGAGTGTCTTCTTGCGGCTAAACAGTATTTGCAGAGCCATGGTAGGACGAGTGAAGGAATCTAAAGGAATGGTGGCGCATTCTCCACAGTTCTGCACTGTCCTAAATCTCTTCTCCCATCTCTGTCTACCACCCTTGAAGAGTTCTCTGCTCTGCTGTTGAGTCCTAAGATTTACATCCACCATAATCCGAACCTCCCACTTTCATCTCCAAGGCTTCTCTTGTGCTGCTCCAGTTCTCTTGAATGCACTACCCCGGACAATCCAGTGAGTTCCTAGTGTCCACAGTTTTAAGCGTGCTCTATAAACCTGGACTGGCTCAACACCTCACTAATCTAACTCTTCCCTGTTCTCCCTTATTAAATTTGCCCCAGAATCTGGTCCTTCCTATTGTCCGTTTGCACACCCTCCATATATAATATTGTGATGACAACCAACATGCTTGACTCTTGTTTTAGCATTGCCAACTAAATCCTTTGATTCGAGGGGAAAAAATGGTGGAGAAGGAAGAGGGGAGAATATATCAAAAGAAAAAAACGTGATAGATTGCTGAGGATTAGATGTTCTCCATTTTCTAGATAGACTATCTTCTCTTCCGGAGATCATTCTAGCTTGATGACCGTCATTACCTGGTATGGTGTTGTCTAGGAAAAATCCTAGGAACCCACCGACGAACATTCCCGTGGTCAACAGCACCATGATGATTTGGTCAAGTTGAATAATACCTGTGTCGAAAATGGAAATGTAAGAAGTAATCCACGTATCTGCCTCCACTTGATTTAACAACAAAGATCCCTGGAACCCCAACAGAAGGAAAAAAGAACATCTCCATTCTGGACTCATTCAGGACGGTTCAAGTCAATCCCAAAAATGTGAAGGTGCCCCTACACCTTAGGTCGCGTTCAGGCCAAGACAATACTCTCATTTCTGACTTTGTCAGGGGCTTCCACTTAATTTTACGTAAAGACGGGGTTTACAAAATTGAAGTCCAAAAGATGAAACTTAACACTCCGTTCTAACGTCTTTTCAACGGAGTCAGTCTTTTTAGCCATACTCCGTAGTGTAGTCTACCATGGAATTAAGACCCCCTAAAAAGTCATGAACAAGGGCGCTGACGTGGACTGAACCCGTAGCCCAGGTTCCTTTCTCTTCAGCCCATCATGCACATGTTCTCTAGGAAAAGTCGTTGCCAGACACCTCGGAGGATGGCTAATCCTCAACCCGTGAGAACAAAAGGATGGAGCATGTTGACATCCAACATGTTCAAACTTTGTTTTTACGCAACACTGCTGGTTGGGGGGAGAGTAATACATCTCTACATTCATTAATCGAACACACGAATGTGGCCACCTCAAAAGCAGCGATTGTCAGTTTTTGCTCCTTACCGGTTTCCAGAAGTTTGGCATTATTGTTCACCCAGTTTGGGATAGAAAGGCCACAGAATATGGAGAAACCAATAATGAATATGTTCCTGGAGGAATTCATGTCCGCATACTGCGAGTATAAAGACACAAAAAAAGTTAATTGCGAGGAACCACTACCTTGTCTATAGCCTGTAACTGAAAGACGAGAACAGAGCATCACAAGTGTATCACGTCCTCCTGGGAGATCTGGGGTTAGAAGATCACTACTTATTGTGAATCGCAGATCTTCCATTTAGCCTGTGTAATTGTTTTTCATATTAAATGGATTTTGTTTCCTTTTGTGCTGATGAGGTTAACGACCCTTTCTATGCTGGATAGAAACTTGCATCTCCATCTCACAGCTGTTTCTGACCTGGCAATTTCCTCTCCCTATAAAATCTGGCCAGCCCTTCTCTTCCTTGCCAGTTAAAGTTTTACTTCCTAGCTCCTTTGGAGTGGCTGTGCTGAGTTGCAGGTCATTGTTGCTGCTGGAGATTTTTACGTGCTGTTTTTGGGTGTATGCTTTCCTCATTGTCCTATTCCCATTTGGTTTCTACATTCCTACCCTTCTCTATATACCTTTCTACCTTTGGTGAGTGTTTATATGTTTGTTGCTTCCTGTTTGTCTTATGTGTTCATACGTTAGCATTTCTGTCTCAGGCCTCCTGTGGAGAGAGGTGGGACAGCTTAGGTAATAATAGGAGAATAATGGTGGCCCAAACCTCCTCACCTTTAGCGGTACCTTTGGGAGCAGGGATAGTTAGGGTCCCAGCCATAGGAACAGTGCAGGGCCCCTTTCACTGTTTACTTGCAGTCGCAGCGTAACACAGAAACGTAGACTAAGCAGATTAACAGGACGGCAGGATCAAACTTCCAGCCTATAGGATGACTCTAGGACTATTTCCTGTAGATGGTGCTACATTTGGCTTACTAGACTAAAGGTGTATGATTAGAAGGGAACAAACCAGTTGACCTCCATATGTGAAAGCGATATTATTTACCTGCAGATTGGACATCCCGACAGCAGCTATTACTCCAAACATCACCAGAAACATCCCACCGATCACCGGAGTTGGGATAGTAGCAAAAACAGCACCGATTTTACTGAACACGCCCAAGAAGAGCATCAGTACCCCACCGGTAATGATCACCATCCGACTCCCAACCTGGAAGACAATGATAAACATCATATTGCTTGCTCGATCACCATTCCATACAAACATCTCTTGGTCTTATAGATTGGAGTAAAGATGATTAGGGGGTCACCCGTTTTGGCAGTCAGACCCCCAGGGATGTAGGATTTTTCACCATGGACAGTATGGAAGATAAGTGCTGCTGGTTAAAATTCCCCTTTAGAATCAATGTTCCATTTCTAATTCAGGTCCAATCAATAGTGCGAGAACACTTACCTTTGTGATTCCCAGGGCGCCGACATTCTCACTGTACGATGTGGTCCCATTCCCGGTGCCCCATGCCCCGGCCAGTAAGCATCCGATCCCTTCTATCCCAATTCCTCTGTTTATGGCATGCTTCGGTGGGGGGGGTGCCCCAGAAAGTCGTGCGCATGCATGGTAATCACCCACCGACTCCACCATGGATGAGATGACTCCTGCCAGGATCCCAAACACGCCCTCCAGACTGACGTTAGGCATACCCCATTGGCCTAAAAGACAAAGACTGCCATAGTTTGGTGTCATATATTGACTAACAGAAGGTACTCTCAACAATGCCCTTTACCAGTGTGCTGCCCTTTACCTAGGTCCCTCCCCCAAAAAAACCTCCTTTATTATTCAGAGCCCCATCATTCTAGACGTGGTCATTTATCCTGTTTATAAGTGATTTTTTTTGTTACTAGAATACCCCATTAATTTAGAGTCTCAGGTTTGTACAGTCCACTATTTAGATGTAGAAGAAGAGGTCTGTTCCAGGCTTGTTACACCTCATCAGTACAAGGTATGAAAAACAGAGGTCTAAGAAAAGAAACCTGGCAAAAAAAGACTTGATAACCAGTTATGTTATGAAGTACTGGGATAAAAGGAACCAAAACAAACACCCTAATGAGCTCTTGCTGACTCCATATAGCTATTTTTCTTATCTTGCCCCGATGAGGAGCAAAAAGACAGGAGCACACAGCCATACAATTGTCTTAAGATTTCTACACCGCACCCTTACGAGGCTGGTACATTCCTACAATGGAGTGAGTCGGAGATAGACAGGTTATATGTAGTTTATGCAGTCATATTAATATGACCTCAGCTGCTGCAGAACCTCATAATGCAGAAACACGACACATGTAAAATGTTTCTTACCTGGATACGGAAAGCGGAACCACGGAGCCCGAAACAAGACATCCCCTTTGACGTCGGTACGAGCGAAATACCCGTAAGTCTCGGGCTTGGTTGGGAAGACGTTGGTGACGGTGAGAATGTAACAGATCAACCAAGAAATGGAGATGCCAAGAAGAACCTAAAGCAGAAAAGATGGAAAAGGGAAGGAATATGGAGCCGGAGTAACACCCTGACATAATGACCGTCTTCCCCCAATGCCTTTGATGAAATAATAGGAAAAAAAAGTAGGGGACAGATAAAAGGGAGATGCATAAATGTAGGACCAGACTACACAGGTTTTGTAGTCTGTTACTATGGAGACATATTAAAGGGATTGTCCACCTTTGGGAACAATTTTTATTTTCTCCTTAAATACATGTATTTTGGGGCTAAAAATCATTTTTGCGAGCTAAAAAAAATGGATATAACAGTTCCAAACTCTACCATTGGAATGTCAAAATGAGCTCACTGGTGGATTCTCAGTTAATTCACTGTGCACTCTGCGATAGGCAGTACAGCTCAGAGGCAATAAAATGCAATATTTTTTTTTTAAAGAGAGCTAATGGTAAAAATTATATTTAGCCAAAAGTATTTAGGAAGAAAAAAAAAAATCCAATAAGGTGGAGGTGGACAACCCCTTTAAATATGGGCTGTATAGACAAAATCATAGGACATTACCGGAAAGATCTGGAAGACGTATGTTCTGGAGTACTGCCACTTCCGGTTACTTTTTGAGTAGTACGGGATCAGGAGAGGAATGTTCCTTAAGTATTGGGAAAACAATATGATGAAGAAAGTCGTCCTGGAAGACAAGAAATTAAGAAATCGATATTTAAAGGGGAAGTCCACAATAAAATATGGAATAACCTGACCAACGGGGAAGACTCCGAACTTTAATTTCACATACTGTATATATATATATATATATATATATATATAGTTACTTACATGATGGATATCCCCCAGTGGGTTCCCGCGTCGTTACCAGCAGACTCGAAGAGGGGGAGAGCGATAAGAGTAATCGTAGGAGCGATCGTTAAGGGTCCGATGAATCTCATAAGGAAGCCAATCAATCCGGAAAATCCAACTAGGATTTGGAAGCAGGATGCGACCATAATGGCTCCTTGAATCTGGAAAAATGGAGAGGAGATTATATATGGTTAATTAAACTGTCCATGTAAAATATATTTAAAAAAATTGAATTGCTGCAGTATTCACATTGGCCACTAGATGTCAGTACAGCATCTGTAGAATCCAATTTAAACCATCTTGCTTTGCGCTATGCTGTGAAACTGACCGGTACCACTTTATTTTGCCCACTATGTGATAGTTTAGTGACAAAATGACCCCAATTTTTACAAAAAAGCCAAAAGCTCAGCGACAACAGCAGATGAGACAGAATGAGGGAGGTGTTCAGTGGTCACTCTATGGAGAAACATCTATATGCAACTTTGGGGCTTTGTCCGGCTGTGTATGGAGACTAATTGGCAACGTTCCATGGGGGGAAAAAAAGAATAAAAATTAGCTAACACTGTATAAGAAAACTGTCTCACTAGTGCCGCCTAGTGGAGGTTGAACCCAATAAAGCTACAGGTAATTAGCATTACTTGTTTTTATAGACAGGTGATGACCAACCTCACGGAAACACCAAGATCATTCATGATGTTTTTGTATTGGAAGAACGGACTCTGGACTCTGTCACAAGTTTCCTTGTAATGACTGAATTCTATTACTGCACGGCTGGCGTACAACACTGTTCACATTGTATGGCTAACTGGTGGAGGCGGGATCAATACAATAATGATTAAAGATGGGAAAATGTATAGTAGGCTGGTAATCATCTCTCCTAACAGGAGGTACCTAATGTACAGCTGCTATTCATAAGTACACAGTGACTGCACCAGCAGAATAGTGAGTGCAGCTCTGGAGTATAATACAGGATGTAACTCAGGATCAGTAATGTAATGTATGTACACAGTGACTGCACCAGCAGAATAGTGAGTGCAGCTCTGGAGTATAATGCAGGAGGTAACTCAGGATCAGTAATGTAATGTATGTACACAGTGACCGCACCAGCAGAATAGTGAGTGCAGCTCTGGGGTATAATACAGGATGTAACTCAGGATCAGTAATGTAATGTATGTACACAGTGACCGCACCAGCAGAATAGTGAGTGCAGCTCTGGAGTATAATACAGGATGTAACTCAGGATCAGTAATGTAATGTATGTACACAGTGACTGCACCAGCAGAATAGTGAGTGCAGCTCTGGGGTATAATACAGGATGTAACTCAGGATCAGTAATGTAATGTATGTACACAGTGACTGCACCAGCAGAATAGTGAGTGCAGCTCTGGGGTATAATACAGGATGTAACTCAGGATCAGTAATGTAATGTATGTACACAGTGACTGCACCAGCAGAATAGTGAGTGCAGCTCTGGAGTATAATACAGGATGTAACTCAGGATCAGTAATGTAATGTATGTACACAGTGACTGCACCAGCAGAATAGTGAGTGCAGCTCTGGGGTATAATACAGGATGTAACTCAGGATCAGCAATGTAATGTATGTACACAGTGACTGCACCAGCAGAATAGTGAGTGCAGCTCTGGGGTATAATACAGGATGTAACTCAGGATCAGTAATGTAATGTATGTACACAGTGACTGCACCAGCAGAATAGTGAGTGCAGCTCTGGAGTATAATACAGGATGTAACTCGGGATCAGTAGTGTAATGTATGTACACAGTGACTGCACCAGCAGAATAGTGAGTGCAGCTCTGGGGTATAATACAGGATTTAACTCAGGATCAGTAATGTATGTACACAGTGACTGCACCAGCAGAATAGTGAGTGCAGCTCTGGAGTATAATACAGGATGTAACTCAGGATCAGTAATGTAATGTATGTACACAGTGACTGCACCAGCAGAATAGTGAGTGCAGCTCTGGAGTATAATGCAGGAGGTAACTCAGGATCAGTAATGTAATGTATGTACACAGTGACCGCACCAGCAGAATAGTGAGTGCAGCTCTGGGGTATAATACAGGATGTAACTCAGGATCAGTAATGTAATGTATGTACACAGTGACCGCACCAGCAGAATAGTGAGTGCAGCTCTGGAGTATAATACAGGATGTAACTCAGGATCAGTAATGTAATGTATGTACACAGTGACTGCACCAGCAGAATAGTGAGTGCAGCTCTGGGGTATAATACAGGATGTAACTCAGGATCAGTAATGTAATGTATGTACACAGTGACTGCACCAGCAGAATAGTGAGTGCAGCTCTGGGGTATAATACAGGATGTAACTCAGGATCAGTAATGTAATGTATGTACACAGTGACTGCACCAGCAGAATAGTGAGTGCAGCTCTGGAGTATAATACAGGATGTAACTCAGGATCAGTAATGTAATGTATGTACACAGTGACTGCACCAGCAGAATAGTGAGTGCAGCTCTGGGGTATAATACAGGATGTAACTCAGGATCAGCAATGTAATGTATGTACACAGTGACTGCACCAGCAGAATAGTGAGTGCAGCTCTGGGGTATAATACAGGATGTAACTCAGGATCAGTAATGTAATGTATGTACACAGTGACTGCACCAGCAGAATAGTGAGTGCAGCTCTGGAGTATAATACAGGATGTAACTCGGGATCAGTAGTGTAATGTATGTACACAGTGACTGCACCAGCAGAATAGTGAGTGCAGCTCTGGGGTATAATACAGGATTTAACTCAGGATCAGTAATGTATGTACACAGTGACTGCACCAGCAGAATAGTGAGTGCAGCTCTGGAGTATAATACAGGATGTAACTCAGGATCAGTAATGTAATGTATGTACACAGTGACTGCACCAGCAGAATAGTGAGTGCAGCTCTGGAGTATAATACAGGAGGTAACTCAGGATCAGTAATGTAATGTATGTACACAGTGACTGCACCAGCAGAATAGTGAGTGCAGCTCTGGGGTATAATACAGGAGGTAACTCAGGATCAGTAATGTAATGTATGTACACAGTGACTGCACTAGCAGAATAGTGAGTGCAGCTCTGGAGTATAATACAGGATGTAACTCAGGATCAGTAATGTAATGTATGTGCACAGTGACTGCACCAGCAGAATAGTGAGTGCAGCTCTGGGGTATAATACAGGAGGTAACTCAGGATCAGTAATGTAATGTATGCACACAGTGACTGCACCAGCAAAATAGTGAGTGCAGCTCTGGGGTATAATACAGGATGTAACTCAGGATCAGTAATGTGATGTATGCGCACAGTGACTGCACCAGCAGAATAGTGAGTGCAGCTCTGGAGTATAATACAGGAGGTAACTCAGGATCAGTAATGTAATGTATGTACACAGTGACTGCACCAGCAGAATAGTGAGTGCAGCTCTGGGGTATAATACAGGATGTAACTCAGGATCAGTAATGTGATGTATGCGCACAGTGACTGCACCAGCAGAATAGTGAGTGCAGCTCTGGAGTATAATACAGGATGTAACTCAGGATCAGTAATGTAATGTATGTACACAGTGACTGCACCAGCAGAATAGTGAGTGCAGCTCTGGAGTATAATACAGGAGGTAACTCAGGATCAGTAATGTAATGTATGTACACAGTGACTGCACCAGCAGAATAGTGAGTGCAGCTCTGGGGTATAATATCTGATGTAATACATGAACTTTTCAGTTCAGACCAATGCAGTAACATTATTTTCCATCTCTGGTCAGATTCCTGTACCACATTACCTCCCGTAACCGTGATTGCCAAACTTCCACAAATTCCGGCGACGTTGCATTCACGAGGCTGGCATTTTGGGTCCATTCTGGGCACCTCCACTTGGGAAGCGATAACATGGCAAGGGTTGGGGTCAAGAAGGCAAAAGTTCCTCCTTGTAAGATTGGTAACCTATAAGATACAGAACATTGGGTAAGCGACCCCCGACATTACTTCTCATCTACTTACCTTTTTTCTTAAAGGGATATTCTGACTATAGACATCTTTGGAATGTCATGATATTTGCCAGATCTCCTGAGGTACAGTACATGAAGGCTCCCAGAAAAAGCTGAGACCTCCGTGATTCTTGGAGAGAGTTGGCAAATTTTCTGGACACCGGTGTTTTTCAGATTTTGTGGTGGTGCCTTGAACGCATATTAAGGGGGCATGAAGGAGGTGTGGTCAAAGCTTGCAAGGGGCGTGACCAGAAGAGTCGATCTTGTTGTCCATAGCAACCAGGCTTGAGCTTTTATTAGATGTTGTTATTGGTTGCTATGGGCAACGAGGCCTAGTTTCCCGGCATTTTTGATGCCTTGGGCCTATAATATGTCATCCAGTAACTTTTTTTTCCTTATCAGATTTTTCTTCATCAGTTATTGACCTTGCGGCAATCCAGGGGTGTGAAACATTAAATATCTGTAAGGACGGTCTCTCCTAGACACAGCAGATAGCAGGAGATAAGAGGACGCTCCATTATGTTATTCTGCAACATAATCTGTCATTTATCTACTTTTATGACTTGATGTGTAAGAAAATATATATATATATGTTTACGGTTGTAAAACAGTGAAATACTAAAATGCCAGACCTAGCGCCACATCATGGCGGCAGATTGTCCATAGCAACCAATCACGGTGCAGCTTTCATTTCTAAGAGGGCTTATGAAAGATGAAAGCTGCGCTGTGATTGGTTGCGATGGAGGGAAGACAGTTTTCCTACTCGAGAATAACAAACATGTCCGCCAATAATCCAATAAGGCGTTTCACATCTTTTCTAAACTCCCAAATTGGAATTACGCCAATTGGAGCTGCTCAAACTTGTGAACGCCTTTCCGAAATCGCCCGCATAACGCCACCAACATGGAGGCCTGCTGCCCAGAAAGCCCCCGTTTCCTTCCCCCGAAACCATCCAAGATGACTTGGTCATAAAGGGGTTGTCCAGAATTAGAAAAAAAAAAACACTTGGCCGCTTTCCTTCGGAAATAGCGCCCCCCCCTAGCGATGGGTTGTTTCTGGTATTACAAGTCAGCCCCATGAAAGTGGATGGATCCGAGTTACGATACTTGGACAGGGATGGCGCCGCCTCGCCTATGAACTTACCTGACACCGAAGAGAACCTGCAGGAGAGTACAAATCCCAGAGACGAAAAAGATGGTGCTGATTAGGTGACTTTGGGTCAAGGGGTCGTAGGTCAAGCACAAGTCTTTGGATAGGATCAATGGAATAGCGACAATCCCCCCGAGGGCGGTCAAGTAATGCTGCGAAAGCAGGGAGAAAAAGAGGCAATGTACTGAGAAAAAATGGCTGCCAACCAATATGGCCGTCATTGGCTTGGGTCGACCATTTTAAGGGTAACGTCGACCCCCGATACCTGAATGCCTAGGAAGATGCACAAGTACCAGGGGGGCACGTCCGTCACCGTATACGCCAGCTTGTTCCTGTCGTTGTCGCTCTGACTGATTTTCGTCTTTTCTTGGCCGGGGAGTTTTGTATCAGATGATGATGTGATGTTATAATGATTAACATCTTCTATCTGTCAAAAAGAAGGAACTTTGATTAGAGGTCAACGGGCCGCTGGCGCCAAATGGGACCTTATTACATTTTCGGTGGGTGTTTTACAGATTCCTAAACATTCCGCTCTTACTTGTTACAGCTGCAGTTTGTGCTCCAGAGCTGCTCTTCCTGCTCTAACCGGTAACAGAAAAGTCAGCGCTTTTTGGGGCCTTGGAGTGAAAGGGCCCATCCCTAGTAAGCAATCTATGCAGGATTCCCCTCCAGCACACAATTTTACAGTTTCACTTCTCTTACAGTAAAGAATTCTTTCCACAATGACAGACAGCGATTTTTACTTCTCTTACAGTAAAGAATTCTTACTTCAATGACTTATGAGGCTAAAATGACACCATGCTATTTTTAATAATGACACTCGGCTGGTGGAGTGGTCAGAGGAAGATTTTGAATTAGGACATGGGAGCTTCCCGTTACCTCTCCAGGGTTACACAGGATTCACAGTGAGGAGCGCCAGCTCCGAGGGTTATTATAACATTAATGATTGCTGAGCTGACACCAAGGGACAATTTCAAGAAGCATTAATAGGGTCAAAACGAAATCTGTGCCAGCCCCCAGACCATTGCGCAATAACTTCACACGTTGCAGGATCTGTACTTATTCTACATGGGAGTAAAAATCCGTTTACACGGATGACCGGCAGCAATAATTCACAGCTACAGTGTAAACCTTACTGATCGGTGGTTGTTTAACAGCCTGTTTATACAGCAGTAAAGAAAGGGCACTGAGTGATCTGCTATGGATCCCTCACTGAGCACAGGTTGCCATAGTGCTTGACAGTGGGAGTCTTGTTTACACAGGATGATGCACTGATGAGAGCGAGGATCTTTAATGCTGCACAAAAATTTCATTTTACCTGATGAATGAGCATTTTATAGGGTAAATGAAGATTAAGTTACATCCTGTATTATACTCCAGAGCTGCACTCACTATTCTGCTGGTGTAGTCACTGTCTACATACATTACATTACTGATCCTGAGTTACATCCTGTATCTCTTTTATTATAAAATATCAAAAACAATACAACACAACATTCCAGAAAAGAAAACACATAAACCAAAATACACACATTAATCATACACTTAGGACATACAGAAGCTTGTGCAAAACCGCAACTTGTTATAGTCCCCAAGCTTTCCAGCTTAGGGGACCCCCAGCAGGAACTTTCCAACAGAAAACTTTTCCCATAAAATAATGAAAAACAGTTTTTAATCTTTCACCCCCATTCACTCTCTTTCACTCCCCGTTCACACTTCCACCCATACCTATTGTAGGGATGTGACTCGCTCAGGTGCAGCGGGAGACAATCATGAGGCAGGTTCTTCCCAAAGTTCATGAGGTTTATTTGCTCCATAAACCATAAATCAGCGTATCACCAAAATAGCCTCTAGCTTAGGCACAAAAGATCATAAACGTCCGTGGCTTTAGACTCGGACCGAGAGTCTCAGCACATGCTGGGAGGTGTAGTCCTCCCCATATACAACTAATATACATAGGCCAGGGCAATGTCCAGAGCAGCGCTCTATCTGCAGCCGCAGACCCAGGAAGGCTTCTCCTTCCTTAGCACACAGGCCACTCTCTGTAGTGTCCCACCTGGACACATGGAAGTCTGTCCACACTCAGACAGACTCACTCTCACACTCTCACATGTGCCAAACACCTCAATTACATAGCCCTGTAACCACACCCACAGGTGATCACATGGCTATGACATCACTAAAGGTTGTATAGACACACACAGGCTTCCCTGACACAGTGTAACAGAAAAATCAGCAGTACCTCTGCTGATCAATACACCCTGGAGCCTGCATCCCAAGGCCACCCACCTTGAGACCCATAATGGTCATTTAGGACCCTGCTCCTGTTACCACACTGAATGTGCCTGTACACCCGTCCTGGGACACCCACACAGCGCCCCCTAGCTGACATAGTGGTAACTACACCACACTATATACAGGAAAACAGAAATAATATTCTTGGCCCATGCTGCCTTAAATAAACCTAGCCAATTCTTTTTTGGCAAAATTACCTACACCAGCTTAACACCTCAACATATACAGTGGGGAAAAAAAGTATTTAGTCAGTCAGCAATAGTGCAAGTTCCACCACTTAAAAAGATGAGAGGCGTCTGTAATTTACATCATAGGTAGACCTCAACTATGGGAGACAAACTGAGAAAAAAAAATCCAGAAAATCACATTGTCTGTTTTCTTTTCATTTTATTTGCATATTATGGTGGAAAATAAGTATTTGGTCAGAAACAAAATTTCATCTCAATACTTTGTGATATATCCTTTGTTGGCAATGACAGAGGTCAAACGTTTTCTGTAAGTCTTCACAAGGTTGCCACACACTGTTGTTGGTATGTTGGCCCATTCCTCCATGCAGATCTCCTCTAGAGCAGTGATGTTTTTGGCTTTTCGCTTGGCAACATGGACTTTCAACTCCCTCCAAAGGTTTTCTATAGGGTTGAGATCTGGAGACTGGCTAGGCCACTCCAGGACCTTGAAATGCTTCTTACGAAGCCACTCCTTCATTGCCCTGGCGGTGTGCTTTGGATCATTGTCATGTTGAAAGACCCAGCCACGTTTCATCTTCAATGCCCTTGCTGATGGAAGGAGGTTTGCACTCAAAATCTCATGATACATGGCCCCATTCATTCTTTCATGTACCCGAATCAGTCGTCCTGGCCCCTTTGCAGAGAAACAGCCCCAAAGCATGATGTTTCCACCACCATGCTTTACAGTAGGTATGGTGTTTGATGGATGCAACTCAGTATTCTTTTTCCTCCAAACACGACAAGTTGTGTTTCTACCAAACAGTTCCAGTTTGGTTTCATCAGACCATAGGACATTCTCCCAAAACTCCTCTGGATCATCCAAATGCTCTCTAGCAAACTTCAGACGGGCCCGGACATGTACAGGCTTAAGCAGTGGGACACGTCTGGCACTGCAGGATCTGAGTCCATGGTGGCGTAGTGTGTTACTTATGGTAGGCCTTGTTACATTGGTCCCAGCTCTCTGCAGTTCATTCACTAGGTCCCCCCGCGTGGTTCAGGGATTTTTGCTCACCGTTCTTGTGATCATTCTGACCCCACGGGGTGGGATTTTGCGTGGAGCACCAGATCGAGGGAGATTATCAGTGGTCTTGTATGTCTTCCATTTTCTAATTATTGCTCCCACAGTTGATTTCTTCACTCCAAGCTGGTTGGCTATTGCAGATTCAGTCTTCCCAGCCTGGTGCAGGGCTACAATTTTGTTTCTGGTGTCCTTTGACAGCTCTTTGGTCTTCACCATAGTGGAGTTTGGAGTCAGACTGTTTGAGGGTGTGCACAGGTGTCTTTTTATACTGATAACAAGTTTAAACAGGTGCCATTACTACAGGTAATGAGTGGAGGAAAGAGGAGACTCTTAAAGAAGAAGTTACAGGTCTGTGAGAGCCAGAAATCTTGATTGCTTGTTTCTGACCAAATACTTATTTTCCACCATAATATGCAAATAAAATGAAAACAAAACAGACAATGTGATTTTCTGGATTTTTTTTTCTCAGTTTGTCTCCCATAGTTGAGGTCTACCTATGATGTAAATTACAGACGCCTCTCATCTTTTTAAGTGGTGGAACTTGCACTATTGCTGACTGACTAAATACTTTTTTTCCCCACTGTATATATACAGTATATATATATATTTTTTTTCCGTTTTTTTATTATTTTTCCCACCACCCACACCACAGGTCCATAAATGTCCATGGCCTTATCACGTCTAGGCCTGATGAGCACGAAAGTTTATGCCCACAAGCAAAACCCTCACCCATTTGCCCCCGATGTGCTCAAAAATGGTCCATTTTCCTTAATTTCCATGGTCCATGGTATATGTTATATCCATTCGCCACTTTCCCCTTGTTTTAGGGTCCTTTTACTTTTTTTTTCCGCTCTCACCCCCCCATTCACCCCCCTCCCAACCTCACTACGCCCCCATGCACCTCTGACTACGGAAAAGAATAACAACACATACTACAATACATATACTACAATACATATTACAATACAATATCACAATGCAATGTCATTACATCATTTGCTTTACCGAATATTACCACACCACAAACCTTTACCTACAGGCCCAAGTTCAGTGCCTGCAAGCCCAATATCCATTTTTTCTCTATCTCAAAACAAAAATCTAGATGTGCCATGCAGTAGCCCACCACCAGGAAAAAGGAATTCTAGAGGCCCCATCCCTCACTAACACATTCACCCTGTCCCGCAACAACTAAGACTGTCCCTACTTCTGTCCCTAAAGAAACTGTCCCTATCCAGCGTCGGACTGGAACACCTTGGGCCCACCAGAGAAAATCAGTCTTGGGGCCCACTATGTAGCTGCATAGAGTTAAATACCAGACCACCAATTATGTGGTAAAACACGCTAATATCCGGGTATAATATAAGGTTGTACATGTCTTAATTATGTAGCAGGAGTTGGGGTAGCCTCCTCATAGAATATAAAGCAGCCCCCTCACATAGTATAATACAGCCATCTCATAGAATATAATGCAGCCATCTCATAGAATACAATACTGCCCCCCTCATAGGGTATAATGCACCCCCTCATAGGGTATAATGCACCCCCTCATAGGGTATAATACTGCCC